>NW_023270158.1:11459870-11491475 GCF_011800145.1 Mirounga leonina
GGCCCCTGGGTCTCCTGGCGCCCGGGCCCCTGGGTCTCCTGGCGCCCCGGCCCCTGGGTCTCCTGGCGCGGACCCTCCAGGCCCGCCACGTGACCAGGGCGCCCAGAACGCGGCGGCCGCCGCCGCCCCGGCCCCCCGGGCCGCCCGCAAGGACCCCCTCACCCGCAAGGCCAGCGTGCTGGTGCAGTTCCTGCTGGAGAAGCACGGCACCGGGGAGCCCGTCACGCGGGCCGCGCTGCTGAAGATGGTCAGCAGGAAGTACCGCGAGCACTTCCCCGAGATCTTCAGGCTCACCTCGGAGCGCATGGAGCTGGTCTTCGGGCTCGAGCTCAGGGAGGTCGATTCCCGCAGCCAGTCCTACACCCTGGTCAGCAAGCTGTCCCTCCCGGGCGACGGCAACAAGGGGCTGCCCAAGACCGGCCTCCTGATGGCGCTGCTGGGCGTGATCTTCATGAAGGGCAACCGCGCCACCGAGGAGGAGGTCTGGGAGTTCCTCAACGTGCTGGGCGTCCAGGACGGCAGGAGCCACCTGATCTTCGGCGAGCCCCGGAAGCTCATCACCCAAGACCTGGTGCACCAGGGCTACCTGGAGTACCGCGCGGTGCCCGCCAGCGACCCTCCGCGCCACGAGTTCCTGTGGGGCCCGCGCGCCCGCGCGGAGACCAGCAAGATGCAGGTGCTGCAGGTCCTGGCCAAGATCAACGACACCGTGCCCAGCTGCTTCCCCGAGCTGTACGAGGAGGCGCTGCAAGAGCAGAAGGAGCGCGCGGCGGCCCGTGGCTGGCGCCGCGTCTAGTCAGTCAGCGGGGGCGGCTGCTTTTCCTTGCGGTGGGTGGGAGAGGGCAGTCGACCTTCCAGGTAGTGCAGAGTCCTAGGGGTTGGAGGGAACAAAGCACAGATCTTCTTCCTATTTGTTCGAAACGGTTAGCTTCTATAAACGCATACGCAGTTATATTTATTTAGGTGTTTTCAACGTTTTTTCTCCTAATAGCGCATTTAGTTCTAGAATATAAACTTAAGAATGACGGGGCTCTCATTTATCGCTGTTTCACAAAGGAGAGTTACAGTTTTGGTACATGAAAAAGAAAGTCACAGACCATCTATATTGTATTCGTGATCCAACAGCAGGTAACATGGCACTGCAATAGGGATTTTCATGGAAATGTGGAAGAACCACACAGTAAAATAGGAACACAAAATGGAGAAAAAAAAGTTAAAAAAATAAATAAAAGGTGTTTAATTCATGGTTTGCCTTTTCCTTTTAGTCTTAGTAAAAAGATAAGATACTTTAATTTTTTTTAGCTTAAGAACGTTTGTTTTTGTCCCTGTGCACGTATATTCTCTGCTATCTACTGGATTAAAAATAAACTTAAATGGGAGGGTGGTATTTTGGGGGGTTCATAATAATAACTGCCATTCATTCAGACCCAATATATCTTAATGAGTATGCCAAGTGCTTTACACAGTACATAAATGCCAACATTCCTATAGGATAGAGCTTAGCGAACTTCGCTTATAGATAAACGACTTGTGAATATCTCAAGTTCACAGGAGTGGTAAGTGACCTCACTGGGACTGGATCCCTGGTCTGGATTGGTCCGGATCAGTCTAGAGACCCATGCTCTTCCTTTCCTCCCAGCCTGAGCCAGACCTTGTATCTTTTATTTCGTTTTTCTTCTCATTACTCCAAAATACATCTCATGGGATAAACAAAACCCTGACCCAAAGCAGTGTTTTGGAATACATAGCCACAGTAATAGGAATGCTGAGTAAATGTGTGAAGAAAGAAAAGAAAAAAATTATATTCAGCGACAATATGATCATCTATATAGGCAGTATCAGATAACCTGAAAAGATCGGGGGCTCTCCAAATTATCCTGCTCTGCCCTTTCCGTGTAGGAAGCAAATCTGTCAGGAGTGAAACTGCATAAGATGCTGTCTAGCTGGCGCAGAGAAGGAAGAGATCAGGGTGATTCTTCTCTGACAGCTTAACACCTGGGCAGCCCCCTGCCTTGTGCCACAGCTTCCCCATCTCACATCTTCCTAGGGACGGTGTCCCAGTGTCTGCAAGGTTGGCAGTCAGGAACCTGCTCAAGTGTTTGCAGGGATGAGGATTTGCCAGCAGCCTTTAATCAAAGAGACAGAAGACAAAATGAGAACCCTGTATGAATGGGGGGCTAGACACCAACAGCACAGAATATAGGGAGTGCTGAGAACCATGCCTTAGCTACTCTCAGACCTAGAGGGCCTCAGGTAGAGCTACAGCCTGAGCATCCCCTAACTCATTCTTCAAGGTTCTCAGGGATGTAAGAGCCATGGTTTAAGGGTTGTGTCCTCAGGTCAGTGGGGGGTGGGGGGGGTGGGGAGTGGGGGGGAGGGTTCCAGCCTAACAGGTATCATGGTGAGGACCCTGAATGAGGAATGAGGAACTCCCCATCCCAGAACGGTCGGGGCTCCACAACACATACCCTACTTTCTGCCTTGTGTGGCTATGGTCACCCCCTCATTTCCTCTGGTGGGGAGCAGAGGAAGTGAATTCACAGGGAGGTGAGGTCCTTGGGCCTGTGCAGCAGCTCTGATTCTGCCCAAGTAGGAGATCCTCAGGGGCCTTAATTGTATTTAAGGTGAGGACAATGAGTGCTGGTGAGTGGACCCCCATGACAGAGCGGGACCAGCAGAGGCCTCAGGCAGGGGTAAGCCAGGGAATAGCAGCCTGACTTCTCCCTCTAGTGTCTCCGGAAGGTGACAACCTTGGTGTAAGGCTGGCTGACTTAGTAGAGGAAGCAGCCCCATATGCTACCCAGAGTCAAGGTCAAAAACCTGAGCAAGGACTGAGGGGCTACTAACTGCAGAAGAGTGGGATGTCATAAAATTCTGCCCCCACTACCATCTTTCAGAAGATCGCAACAGCCCTGGACAGATAGGACTCATCGGACTTCCAATTTGGAGCTTCCAGGCAAGTAATGGCCTTAGTCTGACGAGTATGGGTTTTTTAGGTGACTGGAGGGTAGATTCCTAGGTCTGGTCATGAGTCAAGATGAGGACCGTGAATGAGGAGCAAGGGGACCACTCACCCCAGAATCGAGGAGAATGCCCAGAGTCCCACCCTTGCTGTCAGCCCTAGGAGGCCCAGGGCAAAGCTCTCCAGCTGAGGTGTCCCTCTTTCCACAGGAAGTGGTCTCCCGGAGGAGAGGGCCTTTGTCTAATGGGAGCAGCCTCCCTCAGTAGAGGGAGGAAACCTACTTCCTAACTGGTGTCAAGCTGATCACTCTAAAGGAGGATAAGGGGACCCCAACCAGAACAGAAGGGGCCACACACAGCCCTGCCACTGATGTCTTCCCTCAGTAAACCCAGGAATGGGGGCATGATGAGTCCCACTCATTTCCTTCTAGGGCCATCTCAGGGAGGTGAGGCACTTGGTCTAAAGAGTAAGCGTCAGGTTAGCAGAGGGGGAAATTCCAGGTCATGCCAAGAATCAAGCACAGGGCCCTAAGTACGGAGGGAACCACCCAGATCATAAAAGTGGAGACACCACAGAATACCTCTCCTACTGTCAGCCATGTGACCACAGGAAGTTTTGCCATGTAAGGCAATCCTAGGTGGTCAGAGGGAATTAAAGGAGTTCGTGGGAGAGAACAGGCCTCCAGGTCATAGAAAGGACCAGAGTGAAAACTCTGAGTGAGGACTAAGGGAAACACCCAACGAAAAAGTGAGAGGAAGGCTCACCATCCTCTCAGAACTGAGGAGCTCTAGGAAGGAGTATTCAAATGTGTCACCCACTGGCTTCCAGCCCCGGGGGACTTAGGTCAGTAGAAGGCGGCATCGTAGATCCTTAACAGAGAGGACTATAGGTGTCACCAACCTCAGAATAGTAGGGTCCCATAGAGTTTTGTCCCCTGCCATTAGCTCTCAAAATCTCCAAACAGCTGTGACTAGATGCAACTTACCTGGCTTCCACTTCTGGGGACTCAGGGCGGTGAGGCCCTTGGTCTGAAGCTAGCACAGAGACAATTTCTAGGTTGTGCCAGAGTGAAGGGTAAGGACCCTGAAAATGGAGCAGCACATGAAAACCGTAACAATGGGGGCAGTGCATAATATCTCCCCTGCTGCCAGTCCTGGGAGACATTTGGATAGCTGTCAGGCAGAGCAAAGGCAACCCTCAATTCCTGTCGGGGTGACAGAGAAATGAGAACAGTAATAGGTCAAGAGACGAAGGAATGAGGCCATCTCAGAGTCAAACTGAGGAACCTGAGTGAGGACCAGTGAGGTGAACCATCACAAGGTCCAGATTTGCCTACCACAGGCTGGTGTGGCCAAATATGGCTAGCCTCACTCTTTCTAGTGGGTCTCAGAGGGTTGTGGCCTCATTATGAGGAGATGTCTTCAGGTAAAGGTAGAGAGGAGCCACCAGCCTTCCCAAGATTCAATTTGAGAACCCTGACTGAAGACTGAGGGGGCGACATCCCACCCCCTGAATAAAGGAGACAACAAAGAGTCCAGCTTTGGCCCTGCTTTCAGCACTTCAAGACTCAGGGCAGGGGTGACAGGCAGAGGATCCCCTATTCCTCCTTTATATCACGTCTAAGGGAGGTAAAATCCTTAGTCTGAAGGTGAAGCCACTAGAGGACAGAAGGGTGGGCCCCAGACCCTAGGTGGCACACTGAGTAGACTCCCCACGGCTAGAACACAGGAGGCCCCACTGCCGGCCCCTGCCGTCACCCCAGTAACCCCCGGGCAGGGCTGTCTGGCTGGGGCCCAAGGCTCACACCCCCTTGCTCCACAGGGTGCTCAGGGCCCAGGCTAACCAGCGTAAGAGAAGCCCTGGGGGGGTCCTACAGCAGTGCCCTGGGGGACCCTGCAGGGGCGGCCGTGGTCAAAGCCAAGGTGGGATCTCTCCGCTGAAGGGGCTCACCCCACCTCACCGTCCCCCTTCTCCAGGTGACCTCGCCACCTGCCAGCCCTGCCCAGTGTCGCCATGCCTTGGGGCCAGAAGAGCAAGCTTTGCCTCCATGAGAAATGCCCCTAGTGTCTTGAGGGTGCTCGGTCTACTGCAGCAGCAGCAAAAGAGTCCCCCATCCTCCTCCTCTCTTGTTTTGGGGGTACTCCCCAGAGGTCCCCTGTTGCTGGCACTCCCCAGGAGCCACAGAGAGCCCCATCCACCAGTATGGCTACTGTGGCGGTTTCCTGCCCAAGACCAGGTGAGAGTGCCAAGAACCAAGTTGAGGATAGGAAGAGCATGTCACTGAGAACACCGCCCCCACCCCCGGGAGCTAACACACAACTCCTCTAACCAGGTAGGTGAACATATTGGTACAATTTCTGCTGCACATCTATAAAATGAAGACCCATTACAAAAACAGTCATGCTCAAAGCGCAAGAATCACTTCCCTGAGATCCTGAGGAGAACCTCTGAGTGGCTGGAACTGGTTTTCAGCCTTGAATTAAAGGACGTGAATCCCCACCATCACTTTGATGCTTGTTGTGTACTAGACCTCCTAACAGTGGAAGTTTGAGTGATAAGGGCCTGTCCAAGACCCATCTCCTGGTGACACTCCTGAGCATGACCTTCATGAAGGGCGACTGTGCCACAGAAGAGAAGACCTGAGAAGTTCTGAGTAAGATTTGGGTTTATGTTGGGAGAACAACTTCATTTATGAAGAGTCCAGGAAGCTCACCACCAAAGATTTGGTGAGGGTCAAGGACCTGGAGTACTGGCAGGAGCCGAACAGTGATCCTCCACACTATGAATTCATGTGGGATCCTCCAACGCTATGAATTCCTGTGGGGTCCAAGAGGCCACGCTGAAACCAGCAAGAGAAAACTGGTATTTTTTGGCCAAAGTCAATGTCACCATCCTCAGTGCCTTCCCATCCAATTATGAAAAGGCTTTGAGAGATGAGGAAGAGGGACTATGGAATAGATGCAGCCAGGCTGAACACCAAGACCAGCACGCAGTCCTGGGCCATTACCAATAACTACTCCTGCATCAGGTAAAGTCTGAGGGAGATTCTTTATCTTTTCCCTGAAGAATGTAGTTAGTGTTTTGTTTGTTTGTTTGTTTGTTTTTTAAGATTTTATTTATTTATTTGACAGAGAGAGACACAGCGAGAGAGGGAACACAAGCAGGGGGAGTGGGAGAGGGAGAAGCAGGCTTCCCGCTGAGCAGGGAGCCCGATGTGGGGCTCGATCCCAGCACACTGGGATCATGACCTGAGCCGAAGGCAGACGCTTAACGACTGAGCCACCCAGGCGCCCCTGTAGTTAGTGTTTTAAGCAGTGGAAGACCCAGGTGGGACTGGAAGAAACACAGTGCATGTTTTCTTTGTGTTCCTATTCTACCAAATGTTTGGTTTGTTTTACTCTGTTAGTACTTTCTGTAAAACTAAAAGATATGTATCTAGAATTTCTTGGATTGTTCAAGATTGTGGGAGGAATGAAAACAATAATAAAGTAGACATTCTGCTCACTCTCTCTCTTTCTCCCCAACCATTAACTGAGCATCTCTTCTTCGGGAGGCCTCATGCTAGTACTGGGGATGGTAAGAAAAAGAAGACCAGGCCACTGTCCAGAGAATTCTAGTCTAGGGGCTGCTGCCATGTAAGGAAGACCGTGAACTCCACTCTATGACCCCCATAAAAGACAAATTAAAAGAAGGGGTAAGGGAGACAGGAGGTTCCTGATGAGAGCAGCCACGAGCAAATGCTCTGAAGCAAGGCACTTGGGAGCTTTGCGACACTGCACTTGCCTTAGCGGAGGTCATTTTACGTTAAGCAGGATAGAGGACTAGATGAAGTTGTGAGAATTGTGAGCAAGGAACTGACCCTCAGATGGTGGGTCTCAGAGTTGAGAGACTAAAGACTAGAATGAAAAACTGCCCTTAATAGTTACTTTGGGACAGTGGGTAAACCAGAGAGCATCTCCACCTGGGGCAGGAATAGAAGGGGTCCTCGTGCTCTGGTCCCAGTACATTTTATGGACCCGATCACTAGGAAAATTCTAAGAAACAAAGGTGACACTCCTCTGAAGTGAGATGTCACTTCGCTGTCTTTACACTGGGCTGGGAGGGCCAGAGGCTGCTCCATTAAAGAGGCATTCTATTAATTAAATTATTTTGGGGTGCCTGGGTGGCTCAGTTGGTTAAGCGACTGCCTTCGGCTCAGGTCATGATCCTGGAGTCCCTGGATCGAGTCCCGCATCGGGCTCCCTGCTCGGCAGGGAGCCTGCTTCTCCCTCTGACCCTCCCCCCTCTCATGTGCTCTCTGTGTCTCTCATTCTCTCTGTCTCAAATAAATAAATAAAATCTTTAAAAAAAAATTATTTTGAGTGTAATCTGGCAACCTCTAAATGAAGGCATGATTTCTAGTGGTGGTGAAATGAATAAAATTAGGGGTAGTTTGGATGTAAAGGCATGTGGGAGGGAAACTGTTGGTCCCTGACACAAATGCTAGGACCTCTGAATTACATCTAGTGGGGGGAGACTCTTTCACACTCAAATTAAATAACATATTTTCAAATGGGGAAAATTTACATAGTTTTACTGGCTAAGCAGTATTTCATTCCCTCCAAAGGGGGTGCATATTTTCTGACCTCTCATAAAATAAAATAAAAAAAAATCCCAAAGGAGTTGGTATTATTGCCTGGGGTCATAATCATCATAGCAATAAATGCCATTCTTTCAAGATCATTGTATCGGGTGCTTTGCAAACATCACATCTATTCCAACAGTCCTACCAGATAAGACACATCAGACTCACTTTGCAGATGATCAACTTGCAATTTTCTCAAGTTCACCTGGCTTGTAAGTGACAGAGCTGGGACTAGAGCCTTGGTCTGAACGTGTCCAGAGGCCACACTGTGCCACTCCTCCCAGCTGAAGACACATGTAGTGTCCCTTAATTCACTTTTCTTCCCACTACTCCAAAACAGAGCTCAGGCAGTAAGAAAGGAACTTGTAGCCAAAATGTTAAAAGCAGGCGTAAAGGAGCATGGTTAATACGAGAAGAAACCACAATTTGGGGATCCTCTATGGGCTGCATTTACCAAAGAGCCAGCTACCACTAGCCCTGTGGATCCCGCAGAGCAGACTCTGCCCTGGCTCCCAACACATGTGTCCAGTTCCAACGATTTCCTGCATTACAGCATCTTTGCCCTAGGCCTTCCCTACTGTGCCCTCATGTCCAACTCTGGAATCTGTTAACGGTGTGGTATTTGAGACTGGCCTCTGAACAAATACACTGATGAGTGAGCTTAACTAAGTGGTCAGTAACCAAAGCCTTCCTTGCAATTTGGGGATGAGCAACGACCAGGGATTTCACTATGTAGCAAACACCTAGTGAGGCTGAATTCCTCAGAACCCCAGCGTACTTCTATGAGAGGAAAATGGTTCCTTGGTAGACATGCTATCTTTGAACGGCAAAGATTAAAATAGTTCACCATCCTTGCCCCAGGGGAATACCTTGTTTTTTTTTTCGTTGGGCCTAGTGGCACTTGTAAAGTGTCCTGCACATTCAGTCATGCTGAGGGTTGCCCGGACTCACGAGCAAAGCTTTTGACCATGCTTCAGGAGGAGAACTTTCTCATCATCCTATTGAGACTCTAGACTCTATTTAAGAGGTGAGTGCAGAAAGGGTGAGAATGTTCTTTTATAGATTCCATGTCTATATTTAACATGTTTCATCTTTCCTCTTGTGTTTTGAACAAATGGAATAGAGTAATCATAAATCTTGTGATGCCTCATCACTCTAGCATGTTTCACTTCTAGATCAGTTTTGATCAATTAATTTTTGTCCACACTGCTGGACATATTTTCTGCTTCTTTGCATGCCTACTGACTTTCAATTGGATGCTGAAGCCTGTGACTTTTGCCTTGTTCACACTTATCCAGCATAAAAGACCTCAACAGTTTTTTTCAATACATCCATCTTCTTGAGCTTTGTTCTGGTACTCAACTAAGTTACCCGGAAACACTATGATCTTTTTGGTTCTTAGTCTTAAGCTCTGTTAGGTGAGACCAGGAAGCAAAAATCTAGGGCTAATTTTTTATCACTAGAGACACAAAACCCTTCTATGGGCTCTCTGTGAAGCTCTGAGCATGATATGGGTTGACACTTTGACTAAAGGGAAGAAGAAGTATTCTGAGCTGTGTATGGACTCCAAAATTTTCTATAGAATTCTCTCCTCTCTGCTACTTTGTCCTGTGGACGCTTGCCCCATGGTCCTCCTCGGACCCTTAGCCTCTTGTCCTCAACTCCAGAAGAGCACCAGGTTTCACCTGAACTACTCAAGGTGACAAGCCGGGCCAATTCTAGACTCGCTTCATTTCTTTTCAATCTCTTAGGAGTCACTGTCTTTCCTTGCCTGGTGCCCAATATATTGAAAATGGCTTTCATATGTATTTTATCATCTGGTCCTTTTTTTTTTTTTTTTTTTTTTGGTAGATGTTTCAGGCAAGTGGTTAGATCTGCTCCCTGTTATTCAATCTTTGCCAGAAGTAGTAAGACTACAAATATAAAACCCAAGTTACTACGGCATGCAAATATCCCAAGGTGAAAGCTAACGTTTCAAACACATTCAAATTAAAACGAGGATCAAAAGACTGTGGGACACCCACACACTAATATATATATGTCCATATGGGCATATTCACACATAAGTAGGAGAGTATAAACCTGTAAAACAAAATATAAGCAGGGTTCCTATCTTGATGGTAAAGATTATAGGATTTTAAAAATCTCATTTATATTCAATATTTCCGAACACTGCTGAAACACCTAGGAATTACACTTAAATTATAAAATAATATAAATATCAAAATGTGATTCAGAGACCAAAAATAAACATATGTCCTCTAGATTTTTTTTGGTCAATACTGATTAACCTCTTGCCTGATTCTATTCAGCATCTAATTTACTTACCCCTTTCTTAACTAGGGAAAAAAATGAATCACCAGTAGTAGGATATGTATACTCAACCAACTGAAGAGCCTCCCTCCAGAGAAAGTATTTTCAAAGCAGAAATTATATTTATATCTAAAACACAGTCTCCGTGAGATGACTGTATCCTTCAGTTACATGAAGGACCGTACGCAGGCGAAGTAGGCAGCAATAAGTAACACTAATTACTTTCAGTGTTGTAAATTTTAAGTTTATATATTTGTTGGAAAAGCTCAGCATTCATAAATGGTGTTATCTAAAAATATGCTGTTTCCTCATAGCTGCCATTGATTCTACATAGGGAGACTGCAAATGCACCTTTATTTTAACATTCCTTAATTTTCCTAACAACAATGCAAAGGAAATCAGCATTTTCTTTCATAGGCTATTATTCCACAAAGTGTTTCTTAAGGTAACATGTGACAGTATTTCACAATGTATCGTGTAAACAGAACTGGAATTCATGACTTTCTTAATTTGTTCTTCTCTCCCATAAATGTTGTTACCTTCCAAGTTAGCCACATCCCACATACTTTTTTTCTGCACTCAAAATTCCTCTTTATAAAAGTTTTCTATCACAAACCGCTAACAAAGTCATCAATGATTTCCCTCTTACTAATATAAATCTCTAGTTCTTTGTGCCTCAGACATTTTATCCTCACAGTATTATCTACTGCATGTTCTTTTCTTTTCCTTTTGAAAAGCAGTATATTCTCTCTGCTCCAGTGAGCATTTTTCTCTCTTTAGTTTTTAGAAACCATGCCCTCCTTCCAAGATTCATTAATCCCTGAGCTTTCCTCAGATGTTTTTGATCCAAAGGTGATGCTGCACACTTTCCATTATAGAAGGTATGTACAGTTACTTGTTTACAGTGCAATGTCTTCTAACAGCTTTATCTTTCCTTTTCAAAATAGAGGTTGACGTACTCCAAAAAGGGTAAAAAGAAAGGAATAAACACCAGTATTTATCCCAATACTGTTTTATACCTCAACCCGTACTTCAGCCTTACAAATAAAACACGTTTCTTATTTTGACACTTTATCATCTTGCTTCTTGAATATGCCCTTGCTGAAGGTCTAAATGATTGGCTGGAGCTTATATATGTTTAAACAGTTATACAATACTACTGGATCACCAGGCAGTTATCGTTATTTTGCTCTATCATGTATTCTGTCATGTTTGCCCTCTCTGCAAATCCTGTATTATATATTCCTTGCTGAACAGTTTCCTATACATAGAGCTTGCGTGCAAAGCGACTGCTGCTCAACATTCCTTTTTTTTTTTTTTTTTTAATTTCTCAGACTGACATCATATATTCAGCTTCTGTGTCCCTGAACATCCGTCTCTCAACAGGAAAATTCCTTAACTCTTCTGCATTTTATTGTGATTTGAACTTCAAGGTTTGGCACCACTCGCACCACCTAGAATTACATCTTCCTCCAAGTCCTCTGTATCCTATATTTTTGAAAAATGTTTCTGTACTTTTTCACATCCCCCTTTACCTATTTCTTCCCTTTGTAATACTGCTGGAGTTATTCATTGATGTGGCTGGGCCCCATTAGTCCCAGAAACACTTCAAGGGGATTTACATAACAACATACTGTATAGTGATACACCTTTTTCAAAATACGATTCATTAAAAACAGGATAAAAAAACGAGAGGAGAAATAGCAAGTAACTCAAGGAGGTAGCATGAAAAATGTTTTAAGTGTAGTCCCCTTCGTTTGGGCCTATCCCTTCTAACACCCAAGCCAAAAAGGAAATACAAATAAGTAATTTATAATGTCCATAGGATAGAAACTGAGGGCACCGTCTTTTACCTACTACAAGGAGAGAGAGCACCAGAGAAAGAGACAGCTATATATAGAAATAAATAATATATAGAAATAATTATATACCTAAATTACTAAATATATATCTATTTCCCTTCTGTCCGTCAACGTGTGAGGAGGAAACAGGGTAGGCAGCACGCATTGCCCTTACCTCCTCCTTCCCGTGAAGGCGGTGCGTGTCACAGCCCTCCCAGATGCTCAGCTTGTGGCCACACTGGCGGCTTTGGTGGCTCAGAGGGACGCATGCACTGTGCACCTTTCCAGCCAGTCTCTCTCCCAAGTTACAGTTCTCCCGTGCTGCCGAGCTTCTGAGGAGACTCTCCTCATCTCCGAGGCTCCCCTTGGCTTCACTTTTCTTCTTCCTGTCCCCTCCTGTGTCGGCCCCATTCTTCCTCCTCGTGGGAGAGCTCCTCCTGACGTGTCGCCTGACGGGACAGAAGCCTTCCCGCCCTGCATTTTCAGCAATGTTCTCAGAATCTAACGGGACCTAGGCTAGCTTCCTCTTCCTTCTTATTGTCCAGATGGGCGAAATGCATCCCCAAGAAACATTACATGGCTGTGGAAAAAGTAGACATAAACCCCATCTTCATTACTGAAACGATGCTGACTTTATGCATTTGATAATTAGGAAAACCTATTATGAAGCAGGCATCCCCACAGCGTTCAGAGGATCTACTGTAAGACGTAAATCATCTTTCCCTGTTTGACATGTTACTGCTGAATGAAGAGTTCTCTTGAGGGACTAACAATGTGGCATCCGTGGCTGGCGCATGCCAACAGAGTAAGACCGCTGAACCACAAAAGGCACAAGTGATAGGCTTCTCTCTGTTGTTGTTTTAAGTTGGTATATTCTCCCTTTAGCAGATACTCTATCCTTTTTTTTTAACCTTTCCCACCACTTGTAACTCAGAGGTTATTCCTTGCCTCTCTTTCTACATTTACACACACAATTTTCTCATAACCCACTGTCTGTGTGGCTCTGCATTTTGTTGTAGATCACTGCCTCTGCCAGAAGCATATTCTTATCAGGTGGCCAGGTAACTGCAATGGGCCCCAGAAATGCTGTCCTATGAGGGCAGAACTGAACCCTGGTGGACAATGGTCATTAGACCATGAGTGGTAGCCTCCTTATTCATTTTATTTTATTTATTTATTTTTAAAGATTTTATTTATTTATTTGACAGAGAGAGAGAGATAGCGAGAGCAGGAACACAAGCAGGGGGAGTGGGAGAGGGAGAAGCAGGCTCCAGGCCGAGCAGAGAGCCCGATGCGGGGCTTGATCCCAGGACCCTGGGATCATGACCCGAGCTGAAGGCAGACGCTCAATGACTGAGCCACCCAGGCGCCCCGTCCTTATTCATTTTAAACTCTTGTGTATAAAATAGGTGTCCTGCCAGTCCCATCCCTGCCGGGAGGATCTGTGCTGGCTGCTGGGGCTCGTGCACAGACCCATTTTCATTGCCTTCGAGGGACCCATGTGCAATCCCACACACCCTGCACTCCACCTGCTATACCAGCACTGCCACCCGGCGACCCTGCTGCTCTGGAGGCCCGGCCCCATAGAGCCTTTTTTGGATTTTCGAAAAGAGCTCCAGCTGGCATTGCCATGGAAGGTGTGGTACAGAGTGATGGAGGGCAACCCCCAGGCCTGGCTGCAGGATGACAAGGACCCCATGCCAATTATGCCGAGGCCAGATCCCAGAGGGTCAGACCCTACAAGGCGAGCTGGACCCCCACCCTGACAGAGACCTGGGTGTTCATGGTCCTATCTTACCTAGATAACGGCCACGTTGGTGCACCTAACCCAGAAAACAACCTGAAGACTGGCAGAACAGACTTTCCACAGTCAATCACAGAGAGGGGGCCACATCGGAAAGGGTACGAGGGGCAGAGGCACAGTTGGGGACCAAACTCCCTGCAAGATTAACCACAAATGGGAAGGACGCCACAGGTATGGAGAAGGGAGAGGAACAGACCCCATACCAGGCATCCCAAACATGGGGCCCCTGCAGTGGGAAGATGAGTCCCCATAACATTTGGCTTTGAAAACACTGGGGCTTAATTTGGGGTTTTACAACCAGTGGGGCTTCACCCGGGCACTTTAAAAATCAATGGGTTTAGCTCTGGGAAACCCAAAGGGCCAGAGAAAACTGAGTCCCTGCCCTTGAAGCGAGAGCTTAACAAACACCACCACTGAGATAAAAGCACAGAGGCAGCAGTTTGAAAAACACCTAGGATATCCGTGAAGAAGAGTTATTTACAAATCCCAGAGCTGCACGGGAGGGGTAGGGGTCTGTAGAAGACTTCTCCAAGAAAGAAAGAGTTGGTGGGTGTCACTTCTCTCCTTGCCCCCTGCCTGGCCGGCTGGACATTTGTAAGAACCAGCATGAACACTCTTCACCTACCTTGCTAACAATGCCAGCCCCCACGTTCCTCTGTGGATTAGCTCCACCAAAAAAGCTCTCGCCACAACACATCCTGCAAGCAGCCCCAGCAGGGACAAGCGCTCCAAAGTTCTCAGGTCCAAAGGAGAGAAGGTAACGACACACAACAGTGTGACTGCAGCCCCAGCAGATGGACAGGGGGCAGGCATCTGGTTTGACTGCAGGCTCACCCACCAACAAAAGCCTCTCAGGGGACAATGCAGGGAGAGTGCCCTGCAGTTTGGTGCAACCAGAACCCCAGTGGACAGGCTGGTCTGACTCTGACCACCCAACTACAAGGCTACGGCAGCCACAGACTGGCTCCTGAACAACAAAGGGACCAAATCCTGCCCAGTGCATGCACAATAGGCAAAGTGGGCCACCGCAGCAGACTGTGCTGAAGGCAAATGTGGCTCACCCCCAACAGCAGGGTGCTTGCAACCTACACAGGAGACAACCCTGAGGCACCTAATTCTGGTTAATAGGGGACACTGTGTTATACGCAATCACAGGACCACTTATCCATAATGCCACTACTTTCAAAATCAGGACATGTAGCTGACTTTCCTAATATTTAGAAACACAGAGAGTTAGACAAAACGAGGAGTCAGAGGAATACATCTCAAATCAAAGAACAGGATAAAATCACAACAAAACAGCTAATGAAACAGAAATATGCAATATACCTGATAAAGAATTCAAAGTAATGCTCCAAAAGATACTCACTGGACTTGAGAAAAGAGTGGAGGATCTCAGTGAGACCTTCAGCAGAAAGAAAGAAAATGTAAAAAAGAACCAGTCAGAGATGAAGAATTTGTTAACTGAAATTTAAAATACACTAGAGGTAGTAAACAGCAGATTAAACCAAAGAACAAATCAGCAACATGGAAAAAAGAGTAATGGAAAAGAACCAAGCTGAACAGCTAAAATAATTAATTAATTAATTAATTAATTAATTAATTAAAATAAAATAAAAGAATTAAAAGTGAGAATAGGTTAAGGGAATTCAGTGACATCATTGAGCACAACAACATTTGCATTACAGGGATCCCAGAAGAAGAAGACAGAGGACAGGGGGCAGAAAATTTATTTCAAGAAATAATAGCTGAAACTTCCCGAATCTATGGAAGGAAATAGACGTCCACAACCAATAAGCACAGAGAGCCCCCAGCAAAGTCAACCCAAGGAGGTATAAATCAAGACACATAATAATTAAAATGGCAAAATCAGCAAGAGGTAACAGTTATATGCAAGGGAAACCCAATATGGCTATCAGCTGATTTTTCAGCAGAGACCTTACAAGCCATAAGAGAGTGGCATGGTATATTCAAAGCACTGAAAGGAGAAAACCTGCAACCAAGAACACTCTTCCTAGCAAGATTATCATTCAGAGTAGAAGGAAAGATGGAGTTTCCAGGGCAAACAAAAGTTAAAGGAGTTCATCACCGCTAAGCCAGCTTTACAAGAAACATTAAAGGAAATTCTTTGAGTGGAAAGAAAAGGCCATAATCAAGAGTAAGAAAATTAAAGAAGGCCAAGAAACAGACTCTTAAGAACTGACGGTTACCAGAGGGGCGTGGGGTGGGGGTGGATGGGTGAAACAGGTGATGGGGATTAAGAAGTGCCCTTGCGATGAGCACCAGGTGTTGTGTGGAAGTGTTGAATCACTATACAGTACACCTGAAACTAATATAACTCTGTGTTAACTAACTGGAATTCAAATGAAAACTTAAAAAAGAAAATTACTGAAGGAAAAAATTTCACAGGTAAATGTAAAATAAAAGTAGTAGATTAATCACTTATAAAACCAGTATGGAGAATAAAGCACAAAAGCAGAAAAATAAAAAAAAAAATGTATAAAAATCAGTCAAGGGATTCACAAATAAAAGGATATAAAGTATTGCATCATATGCACAAAATATGAAAGGGAGTAAAAATTCAGTGGTTTAGGATGGGTTCAAACTTAACCTAATATAGACAGCTATGTGCATAAGATCTCCAAATGGACCTACTGGCAACCACAAATCAAAAGGAATCCAAGTATATCACTAACGGAAGCCATCAAACCACAAGGGAAGAGAGCAAGAGAAGAAAACAGGACAGAAAAGAACTAAAAAAACAACTGTAAAACAACAAAATGGCAAGAAGTACATATCTATCAGTAATTGCTTTCAATGTAAATGGACTAAATGCTCCAATTACAAGACCTAGGGTGACAGAATGGGTAAAAAAGCAAGATGCCTCTCTGTGCTGCCTACAAGAGGCTCACTGCAGACCTAAAGGCACATCAGACTGAAAGTGAAGGGATGAAAAAACATTTATCATGCAAATGGAAGTGAAAAGAATGCTGGGGTAGCAATTCTTACATCATACAAAATAGATTTTAAAATGGACTATAACAAACAAAGAAGGACACTACATAATGATAAAGGGAACAATTCAATAAGAGTATCTAACAACTGTATATATTCATGCAACCAACACCGGGGCACCTAAATACATAAAGCAACTATTAACAAACATAAAGGAAGAAACTGACAGTAATACAATAAAAGTAGGGAACTTTAGCACCCCCTTACATCAATAGATAGATAATCCAGACAGAAAATCAATAAGGAAACAGTGGCTTTAAATGACATACTGAACCAGATGGCTCTAACAGCTATATTTAGAACATTTCTTCTGGAAACTGCAGAACATTCTTTTCAAGAGCACATGGAACATTCTCTAGAATAGATCACATGTTAGGCCATAAAACAAGTCTCCACAAATTCAAAAAGATTATCATATCATGTATATTTTCTGACCACAACTTTATCAAACTAGAAATCAATCACAAGAAAAACCTGGAAAGAACACGATACATGGAAAGCTAAATAACATACTACTAAACAATGAATGGGTCAACCAAGAAATCAAAGAGGAAATTTAAAAAAATACACAAAGACAAATGAAAAATGAAACCACAAATCTTTGGGATGCAGCAAAAAACTGTTCTAAGAGGGAAGATTATAGCAATGCAGGCCTACCTGAAGAAACAAAAATCTCCAATGAACAAACTAACCTCACACCTAAAGGAGCTAGAAAAAGAAGAACAAACAAAGCCCCAAACTAACAGAAAGAAGGAAATAATGAAGGTTAGAGCAGAAATAAATGAAAAAAGGACTTAAAAAACAATAGAACAGATCCATGAAACCTGGAACTGGTTCTTTGAAAAGATCAGTAAAAATGACATGCTTTTAGCCACACTCATCATCAAAGAGAGAGAGAGAGAGGGGACTCAAATAAAATTAGAAATGGAGGAGGAGAAATAACAACCATCACCGAAGAAATACAAAGGATTATAAAACAATATTATGAAAAATTACATGCTAACAGATTGGACAAACTAGAAAAAAATACATTCCCAGACACATATAACCTTCTAAAAATGAATCAGGAAGAAATAGAGAATTTGAACAGACTGATCAGTAGCATTGCAACTCAATCAGTAATCAAACAATTAACAAACAAAAATCCCAGAACAGATTGCATCACAGGTGAGTTCTACCAAACATTTAAAGAAGAGTTAATACCTATTCTTCTGAAACTATTCCAAAAAAATAGAAGAGGAAGGAAAGCTTTCAAAATCATTCTATGAGGCCAGCATTATCCTGATACTAAAACCAGATAAAGACACTGCAACAAAAAACTTACAAGCTGGTATCTCTGATGAATATACACGCAAAAATTCTCAACAAAATGCTAGTAAACCAAGTTCAACAATACATTAAAAATATCATTCATCAGGATCAAGTGGGATTTATTCCTGGGATGCCAGGGTGGTTCAATATTGGCAAATGAATTAAAGTGATACATCATATCAACAAGAGTAAAGGATAAAAACCATACGATCATTTCAAGAGATGAAAAAGCATTTGACAAAGTACAACATGCATTTGTGATAAAAGGTCTCAACAAAGTAGTCTTAACGGGAACATACCTCAACTTAAAAAACCTATCTATGAAAAACCCACAGCTATCATTGTACTCAATGGTGAAAAACTTGAGAGCTATTCATTTAAGATCGGGAACAAGACAAGGATGTCCACTCTCACCACTTTTATTCAACATAATACTGGAAGTCCTAGCCATAGCGATTGGACAACAAAAAGAAATCAAAGGCATTCAAATTGGTAAGGAAAAAGTAAAACTTACATTATTTGCAGATGACATGACATTATATACAGAAAACCCAAAAGACTCCACCAAAAACCTGCTAACTGATGAATTCAGTAAAGTCGCAGGATACAAAATAAATTTATAGAAATCTGTTGATTTCTATAAACCAATAATGAATTAGTAGAAAGAGAAATTAAGAAAACAATCCTATTTAAAATTGCACCAAAAGGAATGAAATACCTAGGAATAAACTTAACCAAGGAGATGAAAGACCTGTACTCTGAAAACTAAAAGACAATGATGAAAGAAATGGAAGACAACACAAACAAATGGAAAGATACTCCATGTGCATGGATTGGAGGAACCAATGTTGTTAAAATATCCATACTATATAAAGCAATATGTAGATTCAATGCAATCCCTATCAAGGTATCAATGGCATTTTTCACAGAACTACAAAAAAGAATACCAAAATTTTTATGGAATCACAGAAAACCCCAAACAGGCAGAGCAATCTTGAGAAAGAATAACAAAACTAGAGGTATCACAATCCCAGATTTCAAGATATACTACAAAGCTGTAGCAGTCCAAACAGTATGGTATGGGCACAAAAGCAGACAGATCAATAGAACAGAAAAGAGAGCCCAGAAATAAACCCACACTTATATGGCCAATCAATCTATGACAAAGAAGGCAAGAATATACCATGGGGAAAAGACAACCTCTTCAACAAATGGTGCTGGGAAAACTGGACAGCTACATGCAAAAGAATGAAACTGGACCACTTTCTTACATCATACACAAAAATAAACTCAAAATGTGAGACCTGAAACCATAAAATTCCCAGAAGAAAACATCAGCAGTAATTTCTTTGATGTTCGCCATGAAAACATCTTTCTAGACTTGCCTCCTTGGGCAAGGGAAACAAAAGCAAAATTAAACTGTTGGGACTACATCAAAATAAGCTTTTGCATAGTACAGGAAACCATCAACAAAACAAAAAGGCAACCAACTGAAAGGGAGAAGATATCTGCAAATAATATATCTGATAAGGGGTTAATACTGAAAATATGCAAGGAATTTAACAACACACACAAAAAACAAATAATCTGGTTAAAAAATGGGCAGAGGATCTGAATACACATTTTCTCAAAAATGACATACAGATGGCCAACACATGAAAAGATGCTCAACATCACTCATCAGCAGAGAAATGCAAATTAAAATCACAATGAGCTATCACTTTACACCTGTCAGAATGGCGGAAATAAAAAACACAAGAAAAAAGTGTTGACGAGGATGTAGAGGAAAAGGAACCCTCGTGCACTATTGGTGGGAATGCAAATTCCCACATCCAATGTGGAAAAAGGGTCCTCCAAAAATTAAAAATATAGGGGGCACCTGGATGGCTCAATCGGCTGAGCGTCAGACTCTTGATTTTGGCTCAGGTCATGATTTCAGGGTCACGGGATCGAGCCCCATGTCAGGCTCCAGGCTCAGTGGGGAGTCTGCTTGAGGATTCTCTCTCTCCTCTGTCCCCCTCTCCCCTACCTCTCTCTCTCAAATAAATAAATAAATCTTTTAAAAAAAACCAAAAACAGAAATACCATAGGATCCAGTAATCCCACTACTGCATATTTACCCAAAGAAAATGAAAACACTAATTTGAAAAGATATATTCACCCCTATGTTTACTGCAGCATTATTTACAATAGCCAAGCTATGGAAGCAACTCAAGTGTCTACTGAAAGATGAATGGATAAAGATGTGGCACGCATATATATATGCATACACACACACACACATAAAATAAATTACTCAGCCACAAAAAAGAATGATATCTTGCCTCTGCGACAACATGGATGGACCTAGAGGGTGTAATGCTAAGTGAAATAACTCAAAGAAAAACACCATATGATTTCACTCATATGTAGAATTTAAGAAACAAAACAAAGAAAGAGACAAAAAATAGACTCATCTAAAGAGAACTGGTGGTTGCCAGAGGGTAGATGGGTGGGGGGATGGGTGAAATAGATAAAAGGGATTAAGAGGACACTTTTCTTAATGAACACTGAGAAATGTACAGAATTGTTGAATCATTATATTGTCTATCTGAAAATAGAACAGTGTATTAATTATATATCAATAAAAATTTTTTAAATGTTAAAAAAAGAATAGAAGCTATGCTGTTTTGTAAATCAACCTAAGAATTCTTACATCTTATTTTATGATTAGTAATGTGATAATGTGGAGTGCCTGGGTGGCTCAGTCGTTAAGCGTCTGCCTTCGGCTCAGGTCATGATCCCAGGGTCCTGGGATTGAGCCCCAAGTGGAATCGGGCTCCCTGCTTCTCCCTCTCCAGCTCGCCCTGCTTGTGTTCCCTCTCTTGCTGTCTCTCTCTCTGTCAAATAAATAAATAAAATCTTTAAAAAAAAAAAAAAAAAAGGAATGTGATAATGTGGCCTCCTAATAGGCCTTTCTTTGGAAATACTAAACTCAGCAGTAAAACTGTTGCGCTCATAAAATAGAGAAAAATAAAATCAAAGATTGTCAACTCACAGATTCCCTAATACTTTGACATTCTGTAAAATTTAAAAATGCATACTTGGGTTTGTTTAACTTATCCAAGAATGTAGGCTACAGTAAATCTTAATAAATGACATACCATATTCACTGGTTCATTTATTCCCTTAACATTAATTGAGTATCTATTTGGAAAACACCACGGTATTGCTGGAGATGTTAGGATTTAGGATAGGAGCAATTTTCAGTTGGTGGGATATCATGGTAGCCCAGAGGGACAATGAACAAAAAGGAGTGAGGAAGTGGATTTCTAGTGTAAACACCCTGAGACAAGTCTATTTGGGCGTTTGGAAAACTCTATTTCTTTAGTGGTACCAAAGTTTAAGAGTAGCTACACAGTGGTTGGTAAGGTTGTGGGAGAGGTAAACAGGTGAAAGAACCTTAGATGATGGCGCTTGCGTATTTGAGAGACTAGAGCGTGGAATATAAAAGTGAATTTTAGGGACGCCTGGGTGGCTCAGTCGGTTAAGCGTCTGCCTTCGGCTCAGGTCATGATCCCAGGGTCCTGGGATCGAGTCCTGCATCGGGCTCCCTGCTCCGCGGGGAGCCTGCTTCTCCCTCTGCCTCTGTCTCTCTCTCTCTCTCTGTCTCTCATGAATAAATAAATGAAATCTTTAAGAAAAAAAAGAAAAAAAAAAGCTTAAAAAAAAAGTGAATTTTAGCAGTTACTAAGGAATTCCAGATAAACCAGAAAGAAAGTTTCCATTGGAGAAGGCAAGGGAGGTGTTTTGAGTACTAATCCCAGTGCATTTGATCACTATCTGCAGAGTAATTGCTTTACAATGAACACGTTACTTTCCATTACAAAAGAAGGATAACACAGAAGTTGAAACTAGGAACCCACAGAATGAAGCTGATAGCCAGAATTATTCTCGAGCTTCAAATCTTATCAAGAAATTGACAACTTTTGCCTAGTCGAATCTCAAAACAGCTATTTGACTCTTCCGTACCTCCCAAGACACCTGTTTTACACAGGAATTTCTGTAGCTGTTATCCCATTCCTGTCCTAGCATTGTACACTGACTATGTGAGAACACGTGACTTTTTGTTTAACAGGTTCACAAATAGAGATATGGTGTTGAGCTGGTGAGTAGATATACTTAAACTACATAGCAAAAGCTTCATCATCTGCAGCTGGACTTTATTTAGATGATGAGGTTTGAATACTGAATTCATGTTGTAATGGGATCAGGCTTTTTGGGGTCTTGGGATGGTGTGGAATAATTCTGTATAAGGCAGGGATATGAAATAATGGGGCCTAGGAGACAGAACGCGGCAGATACAACTGTACTGGGCCCTCATCAAGCACATCTCCTATAATCATAGCTTTGTGTACTTCCATGCTGAAGCGGGGGTAGGGCCTGGTGGCTTGTTTCTAATCAACAGATGATGTCGAGGTGATGGGTGTCACTCCACTTACCACAGTATATGCCAAAGGTACGACATCACTCCTTTAATTACAGACATTACATAAGATACTGTTTTGCTAGCAAATAAATTCTTGCTTCCCTACCGGCCTTGAATAAAGAAACCTGCCGGGGCGCCTGGATGGCTCAGTCGTTGAGCATCTGCCTTCGGCTCAGGTCGTGATCCCAGGGTCCTGGAATCGAGCCCCGTGTCGGGCTCCCTGCTCAGCGCGGAGTCTGCTTCTCCCTCTCCCACTCCCCCTGCTTGTGTTCCCTCTCTCGCTGTGTGTCTCTCTCTGTCAAATAAATAAATAAAAAATCTAAAAAAAAAAAAAAAGAAACCTGCCAAGTCTTAAGCTGCTTATGGACAGGCTTATGTCGCATGGAGTTGGAGAGTTTGGGAACCAAGTACTGCAAAAACTGCTGGCATGAATGACTCTGTCTAAACCCCTGCACTAAGAAACTTGACTGAACTAAAGCATGGCTTTTAGCAGCCTAAGGCTACATCTTAGGACAACACAGCTGCCCTCGAGTTCCTATTTGGGAAATATCAAGTCTACCAAAAGAATTACCATTGGTTCCAGCCAGCATCTGATGATAGGCCTCCGATCTTCCCTTAGAGAATCTATTTAAAAAACAAAGCAACAACAACAATAAAACTTTTAATTATAAATCCCTCCTTCATCCCCTTGAGGTGCTCAAACAACCCAGGAGTGTCTTTCTCAAAGATCTGAAAGCCTTTCCATTGAAATGCAAAAAACAAAACAAACAAAAACTAATGATGTAATGTATGGTGATTAACATAACATAATAAAATAAAATTAAAAAAAAAAAAAAAGAAGAAATGTAGTCATCAGGAAGGATAGGGCCTGTCTATCAGTCACTGTGGGAGGAAAAAAGCCAAAAAACAAAAAGACCAACAACTCAGCTAAAAAAAGAAAAAGCAAAGAAGTTGAAACCACATTTCTCCAAAGAAGATCTACAAATGGCTAACATGAAAAGATGCTCAATACCATTAGTCACTGGGAAAATGTGAAACAAAGACACAAGGGGATAGCATTTTACTGGGGTGGTTACAAAAATGGAAAGAAAAAAAAAACAAGTGCTCGCAAAAATGTGGAGAAATTGGGACCCACATACAATGCTGGCAGGAATATAAAATGGTTCAGGCTCTTTGCAAAACAGTTTGGCAGTCCCTCAAATTTAAACAAAGAATTACCATATGACTTAGTAATTCTTCTTTAAGAGTATTCAAAGAAATATTTGTGTACAAATATTCATAGAAGCACTGTTATTCATAAAGCCCCAAAATGCAGACAACCCAAAATTTCCATCAAAAGATGAATAAACAAAACAGAGTATATCCTTGCAATATAATATTATTTGGGCATAAAAAGGAATGAAATACCAATACATGATAGACCATGGATGAACCTTGAAAATGTTAGGATGGGTGAAAGACGCCAGACACAAAAGGTCACATACTGTATGACAACACATATAGGAATTACCCAGTCTAAGCAAATTTACAGAGAGGGAAAACAGAATGATGACTGCCAGGGGCTAGGGAGAGCAGTGAACAGGAAGTAACTTTTTGAAGGGTAAGAAGTTACTTTTTGCAATGATGATTGTGTTTGGAACTAGATAGAGGGGGTAGTTGCACAATGTTATAAATGTACTAATGTCACTGTATTGTTCACTTTAAATGTTTTATATATATATTATATATATATATATACACACACACACACACACAAAATCAGTGGAATGATAGAGGATACCATTCTGCATCCCCTAATGGATTTATAGAAAAGGGTGAAGATCTCAACAACTGTCAACATCACCACAAAGCAGAAAACAGACATTAGGTATCTTTGAATGGTATAGCTTTGTGTCAGAAATGGACGTGGCAATAAACTGATAAATAAATCAATCTTAATTTGAACAATATTTGTCCTGTAACTATTGAGGGTTACTGATGTTAAGTTTCAGGTACATTGGGTTCATTATTCTCTATAATGTTGTGCATGATTGCTTTAATTATAAGTATCATGCCTTTAAATTTGATAATCGGCATAAAACGGAACAAATTCTACAATACATAAATCACTATACTGAAGATAGAGTCAAAACCTATAGCACCTCGAAATTTTCCAGGACAAGTCAGGTTTGGAGGCTGATTATACCAAATGGTTAGGGAAAAACTAATCATCATCTTATTTAAATTCTTCCAAATCGTACAAAATGATGGGAAATGGATCAACCATTTTAACAGAGTAGCTCTCCTTGATACAAATGCCAGGTAAGAATGCCCAATAAAAGAATACTTGAGCAAAGATCACTCACATGGAGACAAATAATCTTTAAAGTAAATTTACAGATATTCAATATAAGCATGAATTAAATGAATAAACAGGGTGACTAAGAAACACAATGATTATATCATAGAAGAAAATACCGACAAATGGAAATCACTACATTCACAGAAAAAGAAAATGCATTTGTAAAAGTAAAGAATATTTTTCTCTACACTTCTACTTTCAGTATTGCTGACACCAAACTTATGGGTTTTTGGGGTTTTATCCCCCACACCAGCTAGGTAATCTATGATTCAATTCCATTCTGACAATATTTACCTGAAATTAGCATCAAATCTCACAAGTTAAGGGCTCATTCCCATAAGACTATCCTATACTTAATCACAAATCTGGGCCTCCCATACTTCTGACTGACTATAAGTCAGGGGTTCCCACAAACCCCTCCTTGGGTTTGAAAATTTTCTAAAATGGCTCATAGAACTCAGGAAAACTATTTACTTACTAAGTTATTAACTTATTATAAAGATGGAATGACCCAGTAACACTCAAACGTAAGAAATTCATAAAGCATGGTGTGGGGAAGGGGCACAGAGCTTCCCTGCCCTCTTTACAGCGGCACCACCCTCCCAAACCTCCATGAGTTCAGCAAACTGGAAGCTCTCCAAAACACTTTGGTTAGGTTGTTTTTTTTTTTGTTTTGATTTGTTTTGTTTTAAAGAGAGAGAGAGAGAGAGAGAGAGAGAGCATGTGGGGCGGGGGGTGGGGGGGAGGCAGAGGGAGAGAGGGAATCTTAAACTGGCTCCAAGCCCAGCACGGAGCCCAGTGCCAGCTTGATCTCACGACTCCGAGATCACAACCTCAGCAGAAATCAAGAGTCTGAGGCTTAACCGACTGAGCCACCCAGGTGCCCCTGGTTAGGATTTTTATTGAGATTTCATTACATAAGCACAATTAATTAAATCACTGGCCACTAGTGATTAAGTCAATCTCCAGCCTCTCTCCCCTCCCTGGAGGTCAGGAGGTGGGGCTGAAGCTTCCAACCCTTTAAATATGCAGCTCGTTCCCCTGGCAGCCAATGCCGATATTTAGTGGCTTTCCAAAGTTACCTCATTAACATAAACTCAGGTATGGTTGAAAGGCACTTGTTTTGAATTATACAAAAACACTCCTGTCACCTTTATTGCTCTTATCACTTAGGAAATTTCAAGAATTTAGGTGCTCTGTGTCAGGAAAGGGGACAAAGACACAACACGTATTTCCTATAATAAATCACAATGTCACAATTTAATTATATGCAGGAGTAAGGAAAAGGCCTTTGATAAAAACTCAGCACCACCTGGGCGCCTGGGTGGCTCAGTTGGTTGGGCGACTGCCTTCGGCTCAGGTCATGATCCTGGAGTCCCGGGATCGAGTCCTGCATCGGACTCCCTGCTCAGCGGGGAGTCTGCTTCTCCCTCTGATCCTCCCCCTCTCATGCTCTCTGTCTCCCATTCTCTCTCTCAGATAAATAAATAAAAAATCTTTAAAAACAAAACAAAACAAAAAACTCAGCACCAGTTCAGGTTAAGGAATTTTAGCAAACTTACATTAGAAGGGAATTTCCACTTTGTATAATCTATAGTAAGCATACGTAAATGTGGCATGCTATAAAAATTTCCAATAAAGAATCAAGATATGGATGTTTGGTACCAACTCTACTATTTGAAATTAAACAATTTTCCTGCTCTGACATGTAAAGATGTTAGAAGTCATCACTACCATCCTCACAAGAAAAAAAAGCTGAACTGAAAAGTCAGTAATTTTCCCTAGACCTAATAAGAGAATTGAAGTTACAGGGCAAACTCATGCCCCCCAAACTAAAGAGACGGGCAAATACAGGGAATCACAGCTTCCAGGGAGCAGAAGCCCCTGGATTCAGGAAGGGGTAGGAAAACTTAAACTGTAAACATCACCTGGCATCAGGGAAATACAAATCAAAACCACAATGAGATACCACCTCACGCCTGTCAGAATGACTAAAATGAACAAGTCAGGAAATGACAGGTGTTGGTGAGGATGCGGAGAAAGGGGAACCCTCTTACACTGTTGGTGGGAATGCAAGCTGGTGCAGCCACTCTGGAAAACAGTATGGAGGTGCCTCAAAAAGTTGAAAATAGAGCTACCCTATGACCCAGCAATTGTCCTACTAGGTATCTATCCAAAGGATACAAAAACAGTGATTCGAAGGGGCACATGCACCCCAATGTTTATAGCAGCAATGTCCCCAATAGCCAAAATATGGAAAGAGCCCAGATGTCCGCTGACAGATGAATGGATAAAGACAATGTGGTGTATATATATACAATGGAACTCAGCCACCAAAAAGAATGAAATCTTGCCATTTGCAATGATGTGGATGGAGCTAGAGGGTATTATGCTGAGTGAAATAGTCAGAGAAAGACAATTATCATATGATCTCACTCATATGTGGAATTTAAGAAACAAAACACAAGCACAGGGGAAGGGAGGGAAAAATAAAATAAGACGAAATCAGAGAGGAAGACAAACCATAAGAGACTCTTAAGTATAGGAAACAAACTGAGGGTCGCTGGAGGGGCGGGGAGGGGGGGATGGGGTAACTGGGTGATGGGCATTAAGGAGGGCACGTGATGTAATGAGCACCAGGTGTTATATGCAACTGATGAATCACTAAATTCTACTCCTCAAACTAATAATACACTATATGTTAACTAAATTGAATTTAAAGAAAAAAAATTGAAATTAAGAAAAAAAAACTTAAACTGTAATTGAGGCAATACTAGAAGGAAGCTGTACATGGCAAGCTTCAGAACTAAAAACTCCTAGGTACCTAATCATAGGGGATCCCCCACACTTTTCTAAGTTTTACCTTCTAGAGCTACACCAAGTTCTCATAGTAAAGATCCATGAAAAATTTCCTCATGTTTCTGACAGGAAGAGGGGGAAAACCCTTTTGAAATATACCTAGGAAAAAGTTACCATTTTCAAAGACAGGCCCAGACAGTTTTTTCTACTTTCTGAAACCAACAAATCTGGGTGAAGTAAAAATCCTGAGTCCAGCCCCCTCTTGCCACCCTGTCTCTTATAAGAGGGGGGTGGAGGGAGAGCTGAGAAGCATTTGTGAAGCTAACAACCCAGGGGCACAGAATCAATAAAATATGACGAACTAATAATAGGATTACAGAACACTTCTCCCCGCACAGCTTAGCACCACATCAACAAAGTTCCAATATAATACTAGAGAATTATGGCTAAAAACTGCAAGGCTCAGACTATTTACGAAGGAGTTTCTAGAGAGAACCAAAAGCAACACTCATGGAAATGGAAACCTCAGATACCAACAGTAACAGCAAACAGTAAACACAGTATTCAGATAGACATATACTCTCACACTAAGGACCAATTTCACTCAGTTCCTATTATCTAATAAATCATGTCTAGTTTCAACAAAAATTACAAGGTATGCTAAGTGGCAGGAAAAAAAGTCTGATGAGACAAAGCAAGCAAATTAACCACACTGAGATATGGAAGATAATTTGGAATTATCAGACTAGAATTTTAGAATAGCTATAATTGAGATGCTAGGTCTCTAATGGTAAAAATGAGCGACATTCAGTAACAGTGGGTAATGTAAGTAGAGAGATGGAAACTCTAGGAAAGCATCAAGAGGAAAGGTAAGAAACCAAAACCACTGTAACAGAAATGAAGAATGCCTATGATAGGCTCAGCAGTAGACTAGACATAACCAAGGAAAGTACCAGGAAAACTAAAGATATGTCAAGGTAAACTCCCCAAAGAGTCAAAGAGAAAATAGGGGGAAAAAAGAAAAGCAGAAGAAAATAATCAAGAATAGTGGGACGATTATAAAAGACATAACCTTTGCATAGCAGTCATAAGACAAGGAGAAGAAACAGTATTTAAACAAATAATGAATGAGAATTTTCCAAAATTAATGAGAGAAAATAAGCCACAGAACTAAGAAGATCAGAGAAAACCACGAAGGATAAATACCAACCAACCAACCAACAAACAAACAAAAAACAGAAAACCACACCCAGATATATCAAACACTGCAGAAAATCAAAGAGAAAGAATTCGTGGGAGAAGCTGGCCACAGGGGGGACTTAAAGACACAAAGATAACAGTTACATCCTATTTCTCTTCACAAACCATGCAAGCAAAAAGAGAGTTTTTAAAACATCGAAACAAAACAAAAAACCTAATACTACCTACCACCCAACTAGAATTCTGTAGCCAGTGAAAAAACCTTAGAAGTTAATGAGAAACAAAGACCCTTTCAGCCAAACAAAAACCAAGGGAATTTGTCACTAGTAGCTGTACTTTATAAGAAATGTTAAAAGAGGTTCTCAGAGAAAAAAATGATAGAGATCAGAAGTTTGGAAGGAGTTGGAGAAGGAAAAAACGAAGATAATAAAAAGCCTTTATTTTTCTTATTTTTTTCATTTGTTAAAAAAGATATCTATGAGTTCAAAATAACATTAAAACAACAATGCAACCAGTGACTATGCCTTACGGATAAGCAAAATAAATGGCATCAATGGCATGACATATAGGAAGGGAGGAATTGGGGATACTCTGCTATAAGACACATGTACTAACAATGACAGTATGGTGTTATTGGAACAGGACTTGAATAAGGTGTAAATGTCTAATGAAAGCTCTGGAAGGAGTGGCCAGATGAGGGGTACCTGCACTATTTATCAGGAGTAGTCTCAGAGAGTTTAAGTCATTGGTGTGAGGCCTTAAGTCAGCACAGGGGAGGTATCACAACTCCTACAAAGAGTCAAGGAAAGACCCTGAGAGACGATTGAGGGAGTTGAGTCCCCGCCAAAGTGCACAGGTCCCCCCAAAAGCTACCACCGGGTGACTGTCAGATTGGGGAAGCCCCAGCGATGACAGCTAAGCTCTACCCCCAAATACTTCCTACTGGAGGCTGGAACGAAATGAGACCCTTGGTCTGCGGCCAGCACACTCAGCACGGCAGAGGGAGAATTCACACCACCTGCTAAGAGTCAGTGACAACACCCTTGCTAACCCTGCGGGACTCACCCTACAACCCAGCACACCACACACTATCCCCCCACTCCCCGCCCCGCCCACAGAGCCCGCCCCCACCCTCCACGGTCCTCCTGGGGGCCCAGACCCACATGACCGGAAGTGGCCCTCGTGGCCCTCGAGAACTTCCTCCTAACCACGCCGTGGCCGGCGAGGCCTTGTCGGACAGCTCCTGCCTAGGGTGAGCGCGGACAGGGGTCCCACGGGCTGTTAGGGGTCGACGTCCCAGGAGTCCCGGGTTACAACCGTGGGGGCACGTCCCCGACAGCCCCCCCGCCCCATCTCCCCTGGAAAGAGGGGTCCAACAGACCCTGTCCCGCTCCGCCCCTGCACTCGGGGCTCGGAGGCCCCAATATGGCTGTTAAGCCCCAAGTCCCTTGGCTTACCCCGCGGGGTCTCGGGGATTGCAGGCCTTGGCCCGGGGCGGCTGGACTCTGGCTCGGCTCAGCACAGGCAGAGATCCCCGGCCGACTGGCGGGAAGGAGAGGTCCTTCGTGAGGACTGGGGGGACTCCCTCCCCCAGGACAGGGGCCACGCAGAGTCCCCGCTCCTGGCCTTGGCCTGCGAGGGTCCGGGCCGGTCTAAGGACGAAGGTGCTCCATCCCTTTGTGCTGCAGAGACTCGGGGAGGTAGGGGCCTTGGTCTAAGGGGCTGGCAGCAGGTCAGCTGAGGGAGGATTTCCAGGTCCTGCCGGGACTCAGGGTGAGGGCTGTCCGCCTCCTAATGAGTCTCCAGCCCCTGCTGCCATTAGCGGGAGTGGCCAGCCGCAGGGCGAGAGGGAGCAGCTCTGGGCTCTACCAGCAGTCAGGGGAGGACCCTGAGTGAGGGCTGGGGGAACCACCCCCTTGAAGGGAGGGGACCAGAGAGAATATGGCCCGTCCCCTCCTGTCGACCCTTAAGAGCCCAAGAAAGGAATGTCAGGCTGAGACTTCCCACCATTTCTCCTCTCAGGTCTCAGGCCGGTTAGAGCTCTGATCTGCAGGTGCAGCCCCAGTCAGAGGGAGGGGGGGTCCCAGGTCCTACACGGAGTCCAAGTGGGGATTCTGCGTCATTCCGAGGACCCCACGAACTGCGGGCAGGGAAGCCCTCCCATAAGTGCTCGGCACTAGGTGCCCCCTGACTCGAGTGGTGGGCTGAAGTGCTCCCTGCTTTCCTCCTCCAGGGTACCCTGGAAGATCACAGGGTCTCTCCTTCAGAGCAGGGGAGGGGGGTGGGGGCCCGGGTCTTGCCAACAATTACTAACAGGACGATCCTGAATGTGAACTGCGAGGACCCCCCGTCCTCCCCCCCCAACCCGGACACCGCGGTCTTCCCTGTCAAGAACACTGCCGTCACCCCAGTAAACCCCGGGCAGGGCTGCGTGCCCGGGGGCCCAGGGCTCACACCCCCTTCCTCCACAGGGTGCTCAGGGCCCAGGCTGACCAGGGTCAAGGGAGGCCTGTGGGGTCCTACAGCAGTGCCCTGGGGGACCCTGCAGGGGCGGCCGTGGTCAAAGCCAAGGTGGGATCTCTCCGCTGAAGGGGCTCACCCCACCCCACCGTCCCCCCTCTCCAGGTGCCCTCACCACCTACCAGCCTTGCGCAGCGTCGCCATGCCTCGGGGCCAGAAGAGCAAGGTCCGTGCCCGGGAGAAACGCCACCAGGGCCGCGGTGAGGCTCAGAGTCTCGGGGGCGCTCCTGCTGCGGCGGCGGTAGCAGCCGCCGCCGCCGCCGCAGCAGAGGAGCCCCCCCGCTCCCCCCCGCCCGGCGTGGGGGCGATGCCCCCGGGCTCCCCCGAGGCGGGTCCGCCCCCGCAGCCCCAGGGCGCCCCGGCCCCTGGGTCTCCTGGCGCCCGGGCCCCTGGGTCTCCTGGCGCCC
>NW_023270158.1:11491485-11524749 GCF_011800145.1 Mirounga leonina
GGCCCCTGGGTCTCCTGGCGCCCCGGCCCCTGGGTCTCCTGGCGCGGACCCTCCAGGCCCGCCACGTGACCAGGGCGCCCAGAACGCGGCGGCCGCCGCCGCCCCGGCCCCCCGGGCCGCCCGCAAGGACCCCCTCACCCGCAAGGCCAGCGTGCTGGTGCAGTTCCTGCTGGAGAAGCACGGCACCGGGGAGCCCGTCACGCGGGCCGCGCTGCTGAAGATGGTCAGCAGGAAGTACCGCGAGCACTTCCCCGAGATCTTCAGGCTCACCTCGGAGCGCATGGAGCTGGTCTTCGGGCTCGAGCTCAGGGAGGTCGATTCCCGCAGCCAGTCCTACACCCTGGTCAGCAAGCTGTCCCTCCCGGGCGACGGCAACAAGGGGCTGCCCAAGACCGGCCTCCTGATGGCGCTGCTGGGCGTGATCTTCATGAAGGGCAACCGCGCCACCGAGGAGGAGGTCTGGGAGTTCCTCAACGTGCTGGGCGTCCAGGACGGCAGGAGCCACCTGATCTTCGGCGAGCCCCGGAAGCTCATCACCCAAGACCTGGTGCACCAGGGCTACCTGGAGTACCGCGCGGTGCCCGCCAGCGACCCTCCGCGCCACGAGTTCCTGTGGGGCCCGCGCGCCCGCGCGGAGACCAGCAAGATGCAGGTGCTGCAGGTCCTGGCCAAGATCAACGACACCGTGCCCAGCTGCTTCCCCGAGCTGTACGAGGAGGCGCTGCAAGAGCAGAAGGAGCGCGCGGCGGCCCGTGGCTGGCGCCGCGTCTAGTCAGTCAGCGGGGGCGGCTGCTTTTCCTTGCGGTGGGTGGGAGAGGGCAGTCGACCTTCCAGGTAGTGCAGAGTCCTAGGGGTTGGAGGGAACAAAGCACAGATCTTCTTCCTATTTGTTCGAAACGGTTAGCTTCTATAAACGCATACGCAGTTATATTTATTTAGGTGTTTTCAACGTTTTTTCTCCTAATAGCGCATTTAGTTCTAGAATATAAACTTAAGAATGACGGGGCTCTCATTTATCGCTGTTTCACAAAGGAGAGTTACAGTTTTGGTACATGAAAAAGAAAGTCACAGACCATCTATATTGTATTCGTGATCCAACAGCAGGTAACATGGCACTGCAATAGGGATTTTCATGGAAATGTGGAAGAACCACACAGTAAAATAGGAACACAAAATGGAGAAAAAAAAGTTAAAAAAATAAATAAAAGGTGTTTAATTCATGGTTTGCCTTTTCCTTTTAGTCTTAGTAAAAAGATAAGATACTTTAATTTTTTTTAGCTTAAGAACGTTTGTTTTTGTCCCTGTGCACGTATATTCTCTGCTATCTACTGGATTAAAAATAAACTTAAATGGGAGGGTGGTATTTTGGGGGGTTCATAATAATAACTGCCATTCATTCAGACCCAATATATCTTAATGAGTATGCCAAGTGCTTTACACAGTACATAAATGCCAACATTCCTATAGGATAGAGCTTAGCGAACTTCGCTTATAGATAAACGACTTGTGAATATCTCAAGTTCACAGGAGTGGTAAGTGACCTCACTGGGACTGGATCCCTGGTCTGGATTGGTCCGGATCAGTCTAGAGACCCATGCTCTTCCTTTCCTCCCAGCCTGAGCCAGACCTTGTATCTTTTATTTCGTTTTTCTTCTCATTACTCCAAAATACATCTCATGGGATAAACAAAACCCTGACCCAAAGCAGTGTTTTGGAATACATAGCCACAGTAATAGGAATGCTGAGTAAATGTGTGAAGAAAGAAAAGAAAAAAATTATATTCAGCGACAATATGATCATCTATATAGGCAGTATCAGATAACCTGAAAAGATCGGGGGCTCTCCAAATTATCCTGCTCTGCCCTTTCCGTGTAGGAAGCAAATCTGTCAGGAGTGAAACTGCATAAGATGCTGTCTAGCTGGCGCAGAGAAGGAAGAGATCAGGGTGATTCTTCTCTGACAGCTTAACACCTGGGCAGCCCCCTGCCTTGTGCCACAGCTTCCCCATCTCACATCTTCCTAGGGACGGCGTCCCAGTGTCTGCAAGGTTGGCAGTCAGGAACCTGCTCAAGTGTTTGCAGGGATGAGGATTTGCCAGCAGCCTTTAATCAAAGAGACAGAAGACAAAATGAGAACCCTGTATGAATGGGGGGCTAGACACCAACAGCACAGAATATAGGGAGTGCTGAGAACCATGCCTTAGCTACTCTCAGACCTAGAGGGCCTCAGGTAGAGCTACAGCCTGAGCATCCCCTAACTCATTCTTCAAGGTTCTCAGGGATGTAAGAGCCATGGTTTAAGGGTTGTGTCCTCAGGTCAGTGGGGGGTGGGGGGGGGTGGGGGGTGGGGGGGAGGGTTCCAGCCTAACAGGTATCATGGTGAGGACCCTGAATGAGGAATGAGGAACTCCCCATCCCAGAACGGTCGGGGCTCCACAACACATACCCTACTTTCTGCCTTGTGTGGCTATGGTCACCCCCTCATTTCCTCTGGTGGGGAGCAGAGGAAGTGAATTCACAGGGAGGTGAGGTCCTTGGGCCTGTGCAGCAGCTCTGATTCTGCCCAAGTAGGAGATCCTCAGGGGCCTTAATTGTATTTAAGGTGAGGACAATGAGTGCTGGTGAGTGGACCCCCATGACAGAGCGGGACCAGCAGAGGCCTCAGGCAGGGGTAAGCCAGGGAATAGCAGCCTGACTTCTCCCTCTAGTGTCTCCGGAAGGTGACAACCTTGGTGTAAGGCTGGCTGACTTAGTAGAGGAAGCAGCCCCATATGCTACCCAGAGTCAAGGTCAAAAACCTGAGCAAGGACTGAGGGGCTACTAACTGCAGAAGAGTGGGATGTCATAAAATTCTGCCCCCACTACCATCTTTCAGAAGATCGCAACAGCCCTGGACAGATAGGACTCATCGGACTTCCAATTTGGAGCTTCCAGGCAAGTAATGGCCTTAGTCTGACGAGTATGGGTTTTTTAGGTGACTGGAGGGTAGATTCCCAGGTCTGGTCATGAGTCAAGATGAGGACCGTGAATGAGGAGCAAGGGGACCACTCACCCCAGAATCGAGGAGAATGCCCAGAGTCCCACCCTTGCTGTCAGCCCTAGGAGGCCCAGGGCAAAGCTCTCCAGCTGAGGTGTCCCTCTTTCCACAGGAAGTGGTCTCCCGGAGGAGAGGGCCTTTGTCTAATGGGAGCAGCCTCCCTCAGTAGAGCGAGGAAACCTACTTCCTAACTGGTGTCAAGCTGATCACTCTAAAGGAGGATAAGGGAACCCCAACCAGAACAGAAGGGGCCACACAGAGCCCTGCCGCTGATGTCTTCCCTCAGTAAACCCAGGAATGGGGGCATGATGAGTCCCACTCATTTCCTTCTAGGGCCATCTCAGGGAGGTGAGGCACTTGGTCTAAAGAGTAAGCGTCAGGTTAGCAGAGGGGGAAATTCCAGGTCATGCCAAGAATCAAGCACAGGGCCCTAAGTACGGAGGGAACCACCCAGATCATAAAAGTGGAGACACCACAGAATACCTCTCCTACTGTCAGCCATGTGACCACAGGAAGTTTTGCCACGTAAGGCAACCCTAGGTGGTCAGAGGGAATTAAAGGAGTTCGTGTGAGAGAACAGGCCTCCAAGTCATAGAAAGGACCAGAGTGAAGACTCTGAGGACTAAGGGAAACACCCAACCGAAAAGAGAGAGGAATAAACAGTCTCACCATCCTCTCAGACCTGAGAGACGCAGGTGTGGTAACATGATGATTCATACTCACTTCCTCCCATGGTATCTCATGGAGGTGTGGGACCTCATCAAAGGGGGTGACCTCAAGTATGCAGAGGGAGAATTTCTAGATTGTATTAGGAGTCAGGGTGAGGACCCTGAAGACTGAGGAAACCACCAACCCCTTAATAGTGGGGGCTAAGGCAACAGTCCAGATCCTGACCAAGTGAGATCTGAGGGGGCCACCAACCTCAGAACAGTGCAGTTCCATAGGGCCTCACCCCTTCTACCAGTCCGGAGAGAATATGTTTGGGGGGGGGGCAGATGTGGCTCATGCTTGCTTTAGCTTCTGAAGTCTGGCGTGTAAGCATCTTAATCTGATGTGAAGTATCTCAGGAGTAGCATTAGCAAGTTGTACAAGGAGTCCAGTTTTTTTTTTTAACCTTCTATATTTTCTATTAACCAGAACAAGATAACAGGTTATTGGCATAGGGACTGTCGGAAATATGTAATAACACCACGGGAAAATTACTTGGGAATCATGAAAAAGAGAAATAGGACAGTAAATGGTTAAATTCTCAGCTAGGCTTATTCTTTTAGTCTTTAATATGTATCTGTATCTATGTATCTGTCTATATATCTATATAAAAGATGTATATGTAGATATTATATGTATATATATCTGGATTTTTCTCTGCTTATTCAGGAATGTGGGAGAAATGAAATCATAATACATTAGAAATCCTGCTTACTGTCTAATTCCCAAGCACTAATTCAGCATCTGCTCTTTGGAAGACTCCATGGTAGTATGGGGGAATAGTAAGAAAAGGAAGACTGAGCCACTGCCCATAGAATTACAAGTCTAGGAGCAGCTATCATAAAAGGAAGATGGTGAGATACACTCTAAGACCTAAAGGTCAACAAAAAAGGAGTGAGGAAGAGGAGTTTCCAGATGAGAGCAGTCAAGTGTAAATTACCTGAGACCAGGCGGTTCGGTGATGGGACTGTGCAATCCTTCAGAGGCAGAATGCTGGGCTAAGTGAGGCTAAGCAAATCATAAAAAAAGGGCAGACATCAGATTGTGTGTCTGGGAGTGGACAGACTGAAGCCTGGAATGAAACCTGCTCTAAACAGCTACCTTGGGAGTGTGGGAAAACCAGAGACCTCTCCACCTGAAGCAGGAATGGATGGGGTCCTACACTCCTATCCTGTTGCAGGTGAGCACAGGGTACAAACTAGGCATTTCATGTACATCATATCTAAGAAACTTCTAAGAAACAGGGTGATAACTCCCTTGAAGTGTGGTCAAGAAGCCACCATGTTCACACTCTGCTTTGGATGAGGACAGCCAGAGCCCACTCCATTGAAATGGCATTGTAATTAGGTTTTCTTGAGTACAATTCTGAAAATTCTAAGCTGGGGACCACTGAGTTGCCTCTAACTGGTTAAGACTCATAGTGAAATTAAAGAACATATGCTCAAATAGGGACAATTTTCTTGCCAGGCAACATATTGGCTATTTTGGTGTTCTCTGTCCTGCAGTGCATATTCTCTGACATATGCTGGATCAAAGGAAACAAACAAAAATACTACAAAGGTGTGGGTGGTATCATCTGGGACCAAAATGATCAGAGTAATAACTGTCATTCATAAGAGACCCAATGTTTGCTAATCACTGTACTAGGCGCTTTATATATATTTCATACAGTTCCAAAAGTCCTGCAGGCTGGGGTTTATCCAATGCATTTAACAGAGGAAGAACTTGAAATATTCTCAAGTTCAGATGGCTAATGAAGTGACCAAACCAGGAATAGAGCCTGGTCTGACCTCTCTGGAGCCCACACTGTGCCGCTTCTCCCAGCCTGAGATTGATCTTGTGTCTCTTAATTCATTTCTCTTCTCACTGTTCCACAATGGCTCCTAGGTGGTAAGAGGACCCTGAAGCCAAAACATTACAAGCAGGGCCTAGGGAAGGAAGGTGAGTGTGATAATAAACTGCAATTGGGGGATAATCTGTGGGATTCTTCTACTTAGGATCCTGCTGTCCCTCACCCTAGGGTTTCTTGAGAGCCCAGTGCTGGCTTTTGCTCAATTCCAGCATTTTCCCACATTACAGTATCCTTCTCCTAGGCCATTCCTACTGTGACCTACTATCCAACTCTGGAAGCTCACCTGCTGGCCAATTCTCCACCGCCTTTTTCTCTGAAGGACATTCCTTGTTGCCAATGTAAAGACAGTCCAGAATCACCTGCCTTCCTCCTGACTTAGAACATTCCAACTCCCTGGCAGTCATTTTCTTCATGTGGAATGTCTATGACAGCAACAGACCCTGGGATATAAAAGGTGGTTAAAGACAGGTTTGACACATCCATGTAAAAGATCACTTCAGAAACAGAAGTTTAGAACCCATGTGTGTTTTCACTACATTCTCAAAATATGTCCCAAGTGGGCTCATGAGTAGAGTTTGCTTTGGCACAGCTACTAGTTTGGGGATATGATCCCGCAAGTAGAGAAGGTTTTGGAAATCATCCTGAGGTATGCAGTATAATTTTAACGGTGTGGTATTTGAGACTGGCCTCTGAACAAATACACTGATGAGTGAGCTCAACTCAGTGGTCAATAACCAAAGCCTCCCTCGCAATTTGGGGATGAGGAATGACCAGGGATTTCACTGTGAAGCAAACATCTAGTGAGGCTGAAATCCTCAGAACCCAAAGTACTTCTATGAGAGGAAAATGGTTCCTTGGTAGACATGCTATCTTTGAACGGCAAAGATTAAAATAGTTCCCCATCTTTCTGCTTCCTCTTACCTCAGTCCAAGCCACAGAAGAATACCTTGGTTTTTCCTTGGGCTTAATGGCACTTGTAAACTGTCCTGCACATTCAGTCATGCTGAGGGTTGCCTGGACTCACAAGTTAAGGTTTTGACCATGCTTCAATAGAAAGAGAACATTCTTTTCCTATTGAGATTCTGGAATCTACTGCAATGGTTAGTCCAGAAAGAAGCTTTTATGAGAAGAAAATGATCCCTCCCTGCTGAAGTTTTATAGAATCCTTTGGATAAACCTGATGTGATCTTGTATTGTGAAGCACACCTATCACAGAGTAGGCTCTCAAAAATGTTGTAGAATTTCAAGGCAGACTTAGCCTTTCCAGAAACTCCACCAGGAATAGAGGAGATTGTTTTCATAACAGATTCTTTTTTTCTTTTTAGATTTATTTATTTGAGAGAGAGAGAGACGGTGAGCAAGGGAAGGGGCAGAGGGAGAGGGAGAGAGACTTAAGCAGACTCCCAGCTGAGTGTGGAGCCAACGTGGGGCTCAATCTCACAACCCTGAGATCGTGACCTGAGCTGAAATCAGGAGTCCTGTGTTTAATCGACTGAGCCCCCCAGGCGGCCTGTGTTTTCATAACAAATTCTAACAATAGCTCTTCTCCTGAGTATCTACTATGTAAGTTTATGGGAGAGACTAGAGCTACTCATCCACAGCTGCCTTGCCCTCCTCTTTGGCACACCGGTAGACTCTGCTGCCCAGTTCGCTTGTAGTTAGAAAGGGTCATGTGACTACCCTTGCCACTGAAATATAAGTGGAAGCATTTTTTTCTCATTTCTGAGCCTACTGACAGACAGTATTCTACCTCCACACTTTCTTCTTCTACTCTATAGCAAACACTGAAACCCGTGTTTAGACGATGGATGGAGCCTGAATCTCTGTCCCACGTGACAACACAGACCCCCTTCCAACCCACATCCAGAAATGAGCCTTCATTCTGTGAAGCTGTTCAGATCTCACATTGGGTCTATTGCATCAGCTAGTAGTTACTTTAATACACAGCTGCTATTTCTGTTGTTAGACTTATTTAAATATTTTAATTACCAAGATAATGGTGCATATATTCTTGCAGCAAAATAATTCAAACAATACAGAGAAATCACAACTGTCCGCTTAAATCATGCCTAGTAAATTCAGTAACATCCTCTGTGGTGAATAAAATTAGCCCATGACAGGTATTATTTTAAAACTGATTCTGGAATTTTTTTTTCTACCAGGACTTATTTTATAACTGGGAGTTTGTACCTTTCGACCACATTCACCCATTTCACCCACCCCACTTTCTACCTCTGGCAACAACCAATCTGTTCTCTGTATTTATTCACTGGGGATTTTTTTTTTGGTGGGGGTGGTGTTTTTTAAAGATTTTCACATATTAGTGAGATCATATGATATTTGTCTCTCTCTGAATTATTTCATGTAGCATAATGCCCTCAAGGTCCATCCATGTTGTTGCAAATGGCAGGATTTCCTTCTTTTTATGAGTGTATAATACTTTATAGGTATTACATTTTATTTATCCATTCATCCATCAATGGAAACTTAGGTTGCCTTCCATGTCTTGGTTACTGAAAGAACGCTGCAATGATCATGGAAGTACAGATATATTTTTGGCTTAGTGTTTTCATTTCCTTTGGATACACAGGTGTACTATAAAAATTTATTGTGACTTCAACATACACTAATCTTTTCTTCTGTCATATCTAATCTGTCATTAGTCCAAAAGAGTGTGTATTTTTATCTCAGACATTGCACTTAGTACAACAAAGTTCATTTGTGTTTCTTTATATCTTAGGTGTCTCTATTTAACATCTTTTATTTTTATTCTTGTTTTTTGAAAAAAATCGAATATAGTTATAACTCTTTTGATGTCATTGTTTACTCATCCTATTATCTGTATCATTTCTAGATAAATTTTGATCAGTTAATTTTTATTCCTGCTAGTGGACATATTCTCCCGCTTCTTTGCATGCTTGGCAATTTTTTAAAATTAATTTTATTTTACTATGTTATGTTAGTCACCATACATTACATCATTAGTTTTTGATGTAGTGTTCCATGATTCATTGTTTGCGTATAACACCCAGTGCTCCATTCAGTACGTGCCCTGTTTAATACCCATCACCGGGCTAACCCATCCCCCTCCCCCCCTCCCCTCTAAAACCCTCAGTTTGTTTCTCAGAGTCCATAGTCTCTCATGGTTCGTGTCCCCCTCCGATTCCCCCCACCTCATTTTTCCCTTCCTATTATCTTTTTTTTTTTTTAACATATAATGTATTATTTGTTTCAGAGGTACAGGTCTGTGATTCATCAGTCTTACACAATTCACAGCGCTCACCATAGCACATACCCTCCCCAATGTCCATCACCCAGCCCCCCCATCCCTCCCACCCCCCACCACTCCAACAAACCTCAGTTTGTTTCCTGAGATTAGGAGTCTCTTATGGTTTGTCTCCCTCTCTGGTTTCATCCTGTTTCATTTTTTCCTCCCTTCCCCTATGATCCTCTGTCTTGTTTCTCAAATTCCTCATATCAGTGAGATCATATGATACTTGTCTTTCTCTGATTGACTTATTTGGCTTAGCATGATACCCTCTAGTTCCAACCATGTCATTGCAAATGGCAAGATTTTGGTTTTTTTTGATGTGCATGCCTGGCAATTTTTGATTGGATGCCAAACATTGTGAATTTGGCCTTGTTCACACTTATCAAGCCCAAGGGTGTCAGATACTGTTTTTTTTCTCTCTATATACATATATATATATTTAATATATTTAATATATTTAATACCTATATGTTCTTGGGCTTTATTGTGTAACTCAGGTAAGATTCTTAGAAACACTGTGTTTTTTCAATTTTTGCTTTAAAGGTTTGTTGGGTGTTGCCAAAGCCGGATAAATGTAGGACTAAGCCTGCATCATGACAGAAACAACTCTGAGTACTCTCTCTGATGCCCTGGGCATGATATGGTTTTCCACTCTGACTTGTGCAAGTAGGAAATACACCATGTGGAGTCTGAAATTCTCTCCCTGTGCAACTCTCTCACTTTGGTACTTTGTCCTGTGAACTCTTAACTTCCTGGTCCTCCTCCGACCCTCAGTTTTATCTTCTCAACTCCTGAGCTGAGGGTTTTATGTTAACTACCAGTCTCTGCACTATGGACTCAAAGCAACAAGCTGGTGCAATTCGAGGCTTACTTTTTTTCTTTTCAATCCCTTGGGAGTCACTGTCTTTCCTTGCTTGATGACCAATATATTGAAAATGGTTGTCATATATATTTTGGCACTTTTCCAGGTTTTCTTAGTTGTTTCTGGCAGGTGGCTAGATCCATTTCCTATTATTCCATCTTCTCCAGAAGTATAAGTAGTATAATCCAAATTTAAAACCCAAATTTTTATGACAAATAAATGCCTTCAAACTGCAAGCCATCCAACATTTGAAACACATTAGAATAAAAACTTGGATGGAAAGACTATGGAACACACACAAGTATGTTTGTGTATGTGTATATATATATATGTATGTGTATACATATGTATATATATATTCATAGACACACATTTACAAATGAGTATTAGAGTATAAACATGCAGGGCAAAATATCAAAAATGTTCCTCTCCTCCTTGTGGAAAGGTATATGATTACTTAATTATTTATGGTTTCTATATTTTCCAACACTGATAAAACACATATGCATTTCTTTTATGTTTATAAAATTCTATAAATATTTAAAATATGATTTACATACCCTGCAGAGAAACTGAACCAAAAGGATGTTTGTGTGTGTGTGTGTGTGTGTGTATGTGTGTATACATCTTCATGTATCTATGTATTTATTGATCGATCTAGAGAGATTTATTGTAAGAATTGACTCACATGATTATGGAGGCTGACAACTGCCAAGATCTGCAGGATGAGTTGACAAGCTGGAGACCCAGGACAGCTGAAGGTTTAGTTCCGGTATGAAGGCCAGCAGACTTGAAACCCCAGAAGAGATAATACTTCAAGTCTAAAGATAGGGAAAAAGAATGTCCCATCTCAAAGGCAATTAGGTGGGAGGAATTCTCTCTTAGACCTTGTTCTTTTTTATTTTTATTTTTATTTCTTTTTTATTTTATTTTTTTAAATTTATTCATGAGAGTCAGAGAGGGAGAGAGAGAGGCAGAGGGAGAAGCAGGCTCCCCGCCTAGCAGGGAGCCCAATGCGGGGCTCGATCCCAGAACCCTGGGATCACAACCTGAGCCGAAGGCAGACGCTTAACCATCTGAGCCACCCAGGCATCCCTCTTAGACCTTGTTCTATTCAGGCCTTCAAGTGATTATAAGAGGAGTACCCACATTAGGGAGGACAATCTATGAATTTAAATGTTAATCTCATACAAAAACACCCTCACAGAAGCACCCAGAATCATGTTTGACCGTGGCACCCATGGCCCAGTTAGACTGACACATAAATCTAACCATCCTGACACTGAAAAGAAACACACATTCTCTAACTTAACCCTTTAATAATTAGGAAAAATATTTAAAATCTAAGTATTAGGCTATGTGCACTCAACCAGCTTAAAGGACTCCCTCCAGAAAGTTTTAAGTTATATTTTAAAAGCAGAAATATATATATATATATATATATATATATATACACACACACACACACATACACACACACACAATCCTCTCTGACATGATTGGATTCATTCACTATTTTCAATATTTATATGAAGTGCTCTTATGCAACTAATAGTGGCAACAACAAAAAAACAGTGACTGCTTTCAGTAATTACAAGTTGTATTTCTGTTTGTTACCCAAGCTCATATAAAGAAACTGTGCTATTTAAAATACGTAGTATTTTCACTGCTGCCATTAATTCTGAGTAGTAACTGAAAATGTACTTCTTTTTTTACTTATTGATTTTCATGAGAACAATGTCCGATAAAGCAGATTTTCCCTCACAGACTATTATTTAACACATTTCCTAAATTAACATGTGAGTATCTTTCACAAAGTAAAAACCATGTAAACAGAACTGGGATTCATGACTTACTTAATTCCTCTCCCCTACTGTCAATGTTGCTAACTTCCCAGTTGTTAGTTACACATCACATACTTATTTTCCGGTAAAGACATTCTTCTATTACAAAGTTTGCATTCATAAATTGTCCTGATAACAAAGGCACTAATGATTTTGTTCACATTGATATAAATTTGTATTATTTCACGCCTAAGTAATTTTCTCCCCATGGTATTACCTGCTCCATGTTATTTTCTTTTCCTTTATTAAAGAATTATATTCTCTCTTCTCCAGTGAGCATGTTTTATTTCTTTCCTTTTGAACCATGGCCCTCTTTCCAGAGCTCATCAATTCCCAAGTTTTCCCACATGCTTTTGATCTGAAGGTGATTCTGCAGATTTTCCATTACACAGGGCATATACATATTAGTTGGCAGTGCAATTCTCATACTACTTTACTTTTTCTTTTTAAAAAATCTGCCCGTATTCTCCAAAAAAGGTAAAAAAGAATGAATAGACACCAGTATTTTCCCTAATAGCATTTTATAGTCAGAGCAGCACCTCAACATTGCATATCGAAATTCTTCCTTCTTTTTCTACTTTATCATCTTGTTTCTTTAGTATGCCTATGCTGCGGATCTAAATGATTTGCTGCCCCATTCTTGCTTTTAAGTAGTTACACATTCCCACTGGATCATAAAGCAGTTGCTATTATTTTTAAAAAAGATTTATTTATTATTTGAGGGGGAGGAGAGAAGACAGAGGGAGTCAGGCTGAGCGTGGAGCCCGACCTGAGGCTCAATCTCACGACCCTGAGATCACAACCTGAGCCAAAACCAAGAGTTGGACACTTAACTGTCTGTGCCTCCCAGGCGTCCCAGCAGTTGCTATTATTTTACATGATTATAACATATGCTCTGTCCTTTTTACTCTCTCTGCAACTCTGGTGTTCTATATTCCTTGCTGAACATGGACAGTTTCCTATACTTTCGCTGTACTGAAAACCACTTCTGCTCAATAATCTGCTTTGTCGGGGCACCTAGGTGGCTCAGTCGGTTGAGCACCTGCCTTCGGCTCAGATCATGATCCCAGGGTCCTGGGATCGAGCCCCGCCCATGTTGGGGTCCCTGCTCAGCGGGGAGTCTGCTTCTTCCTCTCCCTCTGCCTGCCATTCTGCCTACTTGTGCTCTCTTTCTGTCATATAAATAAATAAAATCTTTAAAAAATATATTCTGTTTTGTCAAACTGGCATTACATATTCCGATTCCATGTCCCTGAACACCCATCTCTCAACAAGCAAATTTCCTAAATCCTCTGTATTTTACTCTGATTGGAACATCAAGGTATGACAATCCTATTATTTAAAACTGCATCTTTTATATCTATATTCTTTGAAAAATATTTCTATGTCATTTTCTTATACATTTTCATTTTCCTTCATAACAATGCTTGATTTATTCATCAATATAATTCAGTCCCATGAGTCCCAGTCACAATTTAAGGATATTTACGTAAAAAAGACTTTACAATAAAATAATATAATTTAAAATTTGAATGATTAAAGCTAGATTTTTTTTTTAATAAGAGTAAAAATGCCAAGTTGAATTCAACAAGGACCTAGTACACAACATGTTTGTTGTATATCCCTGTTTGGGAACAAAGTTTGGTCCTGTCCTGTCCTTTCTAATATCCAATGTGAAAAGGAGATCAAAATACAATAAGTAATTGATAAGGCCCATAAAATGAAAACCAAAGCCATTATCTGACGCAGCTCTTTTTAAACTACCAAAAGTGAAGGAGAGAGAAATAGAAAAAGAGAGCAATCCATTTCCCTTCTGTCCTTCAATGTCTGAGGAGGAAACAGTGTAGGTAGCACGTGCTGCGCTTACCTCCTCCTCCCCGTGAATGCGGCACATGTCATGGCAAGAACATTGTCGTACAAGATTATAAAATAAACTGCAATCTAATTCAGATTGTAAAGTTTTAACATGCACTTCTTTGACGGGGGATAGAGTTCCTTAAGTTTTTTTTTTTTTTAGCCCCACATGTATTGATTCATGTAATGACGACCATAATCAGGATACAGAACTGTTCTCTCACCATATAAAATGTCTCCAACACTCCCCATCTGAAGTCTCACCTTTCCGCAAACCTTAAATCTTGACAACCATAGATCTATTTTCCATTACTATAATTTTGTCATTTTGAGAATGTTATAAAAATGGAAACTTACTGTATGTAAGATTTCACATTCAGGTCAGCTTTTTCTCTCAGCATCCACCGAGGATGTTTCATGTATCATTAATTGGTTCTCTTTTTTTAATGCTGAGGAGTACTCCTTTGCATTGATGTGCCTGAGTCTTTTGTACGTTGACCAGCTGAAGTACAGTTGGGTCATCTTAAATTCTGGGCTGCTACAAATAAAGCTGCTATGTACATTTGTTCGTGATGTTTTAGCATTTCTTTTCTCTAAATTCCTAGGAAAAGGCTGCTTGATCATACGGTAGGTGTGTGTTTAACTACATAAACCTGACGAACTGATTTCCAGAGATCCCAGATCATCTTACTTTCTCACCATCCACGTATGAGCAACCCAACTGCTTGAAATCTTCACTAATACTTGGTATTTTCAGTAATTTCTATTTTAGCGATTATAGTAGGTGTACAGTTGCATCTCATCACTGCATGAATTCACAGTTCCTTAATGGACCTTCATGTGGAACATATTTGCATCTGCCTATTTTCCATTCATAGATCCTCTTTTGTGAAAGGTGTTCAAGTTCTATGCATATTTTCTAATTGTACTCTTTTTTTCTTATTGCTTGTTCAGCATATTCTTTCTTATTTCATTTGGGTACAAGTCTTTTGTCACATAGGTAAATTGCAAACATACGCAAATCTTCCTGTCTGTGGTTTTTATTATCTGTCTTTAACAGTGTCCCTTGTAAAGCAAAAGGTTTTAGTTTTGATGAAGTACAACTGATCAATACTTTCTTTACAGATCTAAAGGCAGACCTTCACGGTGGAGGGGAGGCACATGCCGTACAGTTGTATTGGCTCTGTAGCCTGCAATAAAAGGTAGATGATAAGATCAGAGAAGGAAAAGGTTTTAAAGTTCTGCCCCTTTTTCTTCCTGGTGAGTCTTGGAACCCTGACTTTCTACTGCTATACTATAGGAAGCAGATAAAGTACCTCAGCCTATACATAACAGGGGTTTAGGTAATTGTGGCACTGTGACTCCAGAGAATATAAAAACACGTGAAAAGTCTTTATAGATAAGTACTAGCATTTTTAATTATCATTTTAATAAACTATAAAGAATGGATGAAAAATAGAATAGTTATTATCACAGCAAATCACATGGTAAGACAAAATAATTCATGGGTTGAGATTATGTCTATGTATATATGAACACAAAATCACTAACACACACAGTTGATAGGTGTTCTTACTATTCCATATACATCTTACTATAATTGAGGGTCAAAGTCACTGTGCCGGACATTGCAATGTTATGCAATGTCAAAAGATTGAGAGCTCACAAAAACATCTGGTTCAGCACCTTACCTTTAGAAAGTAAATATTTTTCGGACAGAGGACACATAAAATCTGGTTGGTGAAGAAAAAGAACAGTTAGGTCTGTTTATTATCTGACAGCCTGCTATGGCCTGAATGTTTGTCTCCCCTCCACAATTCGTATGTTGAAGCCTATGTCATTAGGTCATGAGGGAGGAGCTCTCGTGAAAAGGCACCCAAGGGACCCCTCACCCCTTCTACCATGTGAGGACACAGTGAGAAGTCAGGAGTGTGCAACCCAGAAGAGAGCCTTCACCAAACTAACCATACTGGCATCCTGATCTGAGACTCCCAGCCTCTAGATCGGAGAGCAATTTCTGTTGTTTATCAGCTACCCAGTCTGGTAGGTTGTTATAGCAGCCCGAATGGACTAAGACACAGCATATCACCTGTCCTGGGCACTATGCCTTTTGCTGCAGGTTCTTCAGCCTGCATCTAGCCTAGGATCCTCACCTATTATTTATGAGGGATCTAGCTGGGCAAAATCTCAGAGCTTGTAGGGAGGTGATATTACTAGAGAGTCTTGGACAAGGAGCAATAATCACATATAAGGATCTGCCTGAGGGAGGACTAAAGTGACCACAAACATCAGAACATAAGCATCACTACATCCTCGCCTCTGCTTTCAGACCTGAGAGGTCCCAGGCAGCTGTATTGAGCTTTGGCTGAGTGGTACCCAGGATCTAGAAGGACGTCAGGTCACTGCAGCAAGAGAAGAAGCGTCCTTCATCTCCTCCTCTCCTCTTTTCTGGGTATTACCCAGATGGCTGCCTGCCATTAGGACACAAAGCATTCTCCAGGCCTCTCAGATTCCCCTATCTCACCACCCAGAGTCCTGCAGACTTTTCATGGAGCAGAACTGAGGAAGATGCCAACAGCCAGGAGGATGAAAATCTAAGCACTTCGCAAGCCCCACCTGCCACAGAGAACTAAGGCAGAGGCCCTTTAACGAAGAAGGCGGCTTAGTTGATGCACTTCCTTTTGCTCATATATAAAATTAAAGAGCCCATCACAAAAGCACAGATGCTGAAAAAGGTCACAAAATGTATAAGGGCCATTTTCCTGTGATCCTGTGGAAAGCCTCGAACATGTGGAGCTGGTCTTTGCCCTTGACTTGAAGGCTTTTGACACAACTAAACATTGTCTTTGTTAGCAAGATGGATTTCACCCATCATGGGCATTAGAGTGCTGCTGGTGGTTGTGAAAGACTGGTCTCCTGAGGACCTTCCTGGGCATGGCCTTTGTGAAGGGCAATTGCACCACTGAGGAGAATATCTGAGAATTCCCGAATGTGATGTAGATACATGCTCGGAGAAAGCTCTTCATCTGTGGAGAGGCCAGAAAGCTCATTACTGGAGATTTGGTATGGGCAAAGTATTTGGAGTATCAAGCAGGCTCCTGATGGTGATTCTACATGCTATATAAACTCCTGTGGGGTCCAAGAGCTCAAAAGAACCAACAAGATGAAAGTCCGGAGATTTCTGACCAAGGTCAATGATATAGCCCCATTTCTGCCTATGCCAATATGGAGTCTTTGTGAGATGAGGAAGGCAGAGCCTGAGCCAGAGTTTGACGCCACTGCCAGCTTGGCCATGGTCCAGGGTAACATCCAGCAGCTTCATTACCCCTAGTAAGGTCTTAGGCAGGTTCTTCACTTTCTGGTTGAAAAGGCCCATCAACCTGATAAGTAGTGAGGGTGAGGGGCTGCTGCTGGGCAGGAGGGAATACATTACATATCATCGTCATATTCCTGTTTTACCGGGTAACTTGGAGATTTTCCTTCCTTCACTTCTTTCTTTCCTCCTTTCTTTCCAATTAGTTTCTAAATGTTGTTCCTTTAAATAGAAAATTTAAACAGCTTCGGAATGTAAGCTTATGAATCACCAGTTTGATTATACATTTATTGTTTTGCATCAAGTTTAGGAGTAGAAGCTATGCTGTTTTGTAAAACCAACTGGGAAAATTTCCGTCTTATTTTGTGATCTAAAACAGAATAATCTGGCAATTGAGTAATTGCTTCTTTGGCAATATGAACGGATTCAACAGTAAAATTGTTGTGCTCAAGAAATAGCAATGAAGTGAAAAACAAAAGCTCAACTCTTGAATTCCCTAAACATTCAGTTTGTTGCTCTGAAAAATCTAAACACACACAGATTTACTTAGCTTATTCAAGAATGTAGGAGAAATTAAATTTTAATAAATTAGATACTATGTTATGTTCATTGGCTCATTCATTCCCTAAGCATTAACTGAATATCTGCTTTTTGGAAAACACCATGTTATTTCTGGGGATGTTAGGATTTCTATCATAGGAGCAGTTGGAAGTTGGTGGGGTATTACAGTGGTACACAGAGATAATTTAAAAGAAGAAAATAGGAGGTGGGAATCTAAGCAAGAGCAATTAAGTGTAAAAATCCTGAGACAAGCCTGTTCAGGATTTCGGTAACTGCAGTTCTTCAGAGGTACTGGAGTTCAAGTTTCGCCCTGTGGTCTGAGAGGTAAGGCTGTGGGACTGGTGAACTGGCGCCAAAACCTCAAACGATGTGTCTCAGAGTTGAGAGACTAAAGCCTGCAATGTAAAGTAGCTCTTAGCAGTAATACATGAATCCTAGATAAACTAGGGAGAATGTTTCTTTGGAGCAGGCAATATACATATAATGGGTACTTGTCCCACTGCATTTGATAACCATTTGCAAAGTATTTATCTATATTCTCAACTACAAACACAGTCTGCCTTTCATTTAAAAAGTAAGGATAACACGTTTCATAGATCCACACATAAAGATGTGATGTGTCCAGCTGGTATACTTAACAACTACACCTAGGAATCTAAACGTTGGTAGGTGGACCTGATTTAAATGATAAGATTTGAAATCTGAGGTGATGTACTTGGATGAGGCTTTTTTGAGGGTCTCAGATGGGGGAAATGTATTTTGTATCAGGTAGGGACATGAAACAAGGGGGCCTAGAGGATAGAGTGGGGCATACAGAACTGTATGGGGGCCCACGATTCCCTAGCTCCCAGTGATCATACCTTTGCATACTTCTACCCTCAAGTGTAGGGCCTATGGCTGAATTCTAAGGAAGAGATTATGACAAAGGTGTTGGGATGTCACTCCAATTATTATATTACATTACACGTTAAAGGTAAGACAACACTCCTCTGATAACAGATGCTATATAAGACACCATATTGCTATCAGATATGCTCTTGCTATCTTGCTTGTTTTTGAAGAGGAAATCTGCCATGTTTGGAATGGCCTATGGGTCGGGCCAAGTGGCATGAAACTGCAGGCTAGGTTTAGGTACTGAGGTTAGTCTCTAAATCACAGTCAGCAAGAAAAAAACCCTCTAAGCCCTAGAGACAAAAGAAAATTAATTCTGGCAAACAAAATGAGCTTGAGAGTGGATTTTTCTTGTCACTTCCAGTTTTCAGTCTAACATGAAAGGAACTTACTTTGTCATCCCCATCCTCACAACAAGAAAACATCTGAACCGACTGCAAATTGGCAATTCTTCTTATATCCATCAGAGGTCACAAGGCTAACTGCTGCCCCCAAAATGGAGAGAGAAACTGGTTGAAATGGAGAATTACAGCTCGCTGGATCATAAGTCCGGGAGCAGAAACGAGGACTGGAAAACTTATAAAGTGTATTTCGCAAATTACTGGAGACTCACTGCAGAGTAGCTTCGAGTTCAAAACTCTAGGCAGGCCCAGTCTAATAGGGGCCCCTAAACTTTTCTAAGTTTTACTTCCAGGAGCCCTACTAGGTTCTTATAGTGACAATAAAGGTCAGACAACAATGCCATTGTACTTCTAGCAGGGGAAAGGAAAAAGTAGCCAGCTTGAAAAATGCCCAACGTGATCTGTTCTTCATAACAAGGCTTGCCTACAGAGAAACTATTTCCCAGAGCCTAACTGAGTAGGATTTTATTAGAGCCTAAGCCATCTGGGGGAGGGGAAATGGCAGCTCTAGCCCCTTCTAGCCTTCCAAGAGGAGGAAGAAGGGAAATACCCCCAAATAGGCCCTCTTTACTTCCTGGTTTACCTGAGGCGTGAAAAAAAAAAAAAAAAACTGAGACCTAATCATTAGATTACGGAACACTCCCCCATGCCCCACACCTCACTACCACATCAACAGGGCTCCTGTCTAATAACAAAAGATTGCAACTGAAAGAGCTGTAGGTCTCAGACCTTTTTTAAGAAAAACAGAGAAGATAAAAAGGACACCAGAGAAAATGTAGTCTCTGAAAACTGCAGCTACAGCAAACAATAAACACTGCCTGACTCCAGGCCCGAAAATCATAAAATCTTTCACCCAATACATTATATCTAGCTTTCAACAACAACAACAAAAATTATAAGGCATACATACTAAAAGACAAAAACATAGTTTGAAGCATCAGATCCAGAATCAGACATGGCAGATATTTTGGCATTATCATAGCAGGAATTTACAATAACTATGATTAATATGCTATGGGCTATAATGGAAAAAGGGAAACTGTGCAAGAATAAATAAGGGGTAATGTGAGCAGAGAGATGTAAGCTCTAAGAAAGAATCATAAGGCAATGCTAGAAATCAAAAAGATTGCAAAAGAAATGAAGAAAGCCTTTGATGGGTTCATCAAAAGGCTGGGCATGGCTGAGGAATGAAATCAATAAATTTGAAAACATGTCAACAGAAACTTCCAGATGAAATGCAAAGAGAAAAAAAAGAATGAAAAAGATGAAAGAGAAGAGTCAAAAACTGTGGGATGACAAAAGATGTAACATTAGTGTAATGGGAATACTGGAAGGAGAAAGAGAGCAAGAAACAGAGCAAACATATGAAGTAAAAATGGCTGAGAATTTTCCAAAATTAACACCAGATGCTAAACCACCAATCCAAGAGGCTCCAAGAATGCCAAGCAGTATGAATAACAAAAACTACACCTAGGCAGAGCATATGCAAACTGCAGAAAACCAACCCAAAGGAGAAACTCTTGAGAAAAAGGTACCTTGTGTAGAGACACAAGGGTAAGAATTACATTGGCCTTCTCTTCACAGACATGCAAGCAAGAAGAGAGTTGAATTAAAGCTTGAAAGATTGAAAAACAAAACCCTACCAACCTAGAATTCTATATTGAGTAAAATTCTCCTCTGAGGTGAAGGAGAATAAAAGACGCTCACAAACACAAACTGAGGAAATCTGGTACCAGGAGACCTCCCTTGTAAAAAATGTTCAAAGAAGTTTTTCGAGGAGAAGAAAACTAATATAGGTCAGAAACTCCCACCTACATAAAGACAAGAAGAATGGCAGAGAAGGAATAAATGAAGGCAAAATAATTTTTTCTTTATTTGAGCAAACAGATAACAGTCCAAAATAATAACAGAGACAATCTATTCCATAATTATACCTTATGAGGAAGTAGGATGAATGACAGCAAGGTTATAAGAAACAGGAGGGAGGAACTGGCACTACCCGTGAGTCTGTAGTGCATTATGCAAACGTGGACTTGGGTTAGTTCTAAATGTGTATTCCAAAAGTTAGAGCATCCACTAGAAACAAGTACAAATAATTGCTGTGCTAACGAGGGGAGAAAAAGGAATCATAAGATGCTAAATTAAAGCCAGAGAAGGTAGCAAAAGGGTGAGAGACAAAAAAGAAACAAAGAACAAGAACAGCAAATAAACAACAGGGACAAAATATTATGGTAAGTGTAAATCCAACTATAGCAATAATTACTTTAAAAGTCAGCGGTCTAAATACACTACTTAAAAGAATACAATTCTCAGAGGGGATAAAAAAAACCAAGACCATATTATACACTGTCTACAAGAAATCCACCTTAAATGTAAAGACACTGATAGATTAAAGAAACTAAAGAGATGGAAAAAGACATACCATTCTAATATAAATGAAAGGAAAGCTGGACTAACCAGTTTTCTTTCAGACAAAGCAGAATTCAGTTCAAGGAAAATTACCAGAGAAAAAGAGAGGTATTACATAATCACAAAGGGGTCAATTTTCCAAGATATATTACCATCCTTAATGTGCACACCCCCAAAAAACACAGTGTCAACAGACATGAGGGAAACACTGAGACAAATACACAGTTCTAATGAAGAGACTTCAGCACACCTCTCTAAGTAACTGACAAATGTAGCAGTCAGAAAATTATTAATGGTATAATTAAACTGGATAGCACCATCAGTGAAAAAGGTCTACATGACATTTTTAGAAAACATAACGACAGGAGAAAACACACTTTTTTTTTCCAAGTTCACATGGAACATACATCAAGATAGACCACATTCTGTGCCTAAAACACCATCCAATTTAAAGAACAGAAATCATACAAGCATACTCTAGGACCACAGTGGAATTCAACTAGGAATAAATAACAGAAAAATAGCATAAAAATCTCAAATAGGTGGAGATTAAACCACATACTTTTACATAAAAAGATGTTTACCACTATATTGCATTTGGAAATTGCAAATTAAAACAAAGAGATACCACTACACACCTGTTAGAATGGCTAAAATCTAAAACATAGACAAACCCAAACACTGGAAAGGATGCAGGGCAATAGGAATTCTCATTCAGTGCTGGTGGGAATGCAAAATGGTACAGCCACATGGAAAACCATTTTAAAAGAATCCTACAAAAGTAAACATACTCTTGTCATACCATCCCCAGCAAATGCACTCCTTCACGTTTACCTACCTGAGTTGAAAAATTATGTTCATACAAAAAGCTGCACATAAAAGTTTACAGCAACATTATTCATAAATGCCAAAGAATGAAAGCGACCGAGATGTCCTTCAACAGGTGAATGGATAAACAAATTGTGGTACATCCAGACAATAGAATACTGTTCAATAATATAAAGAAATGAACTTTCAAGCTATGAAAAGACATGGAGGAACACTAAATGCATACTGCTAATTTCAAGTAGCATATATGAAAAGATTACATACCCTCTTATTTTAAATACGTGCCATTCTGGAAAAGGTAGAACTATGGAGACAGTAGAAAAGATTAGGGATTCAGGGGGATGGAGGGAGGGTGCCTCAGTGGAGCACAGGGGATTTTTAGCACAGTGGAACTACTCTCTGTAATACCATAATGATGGATACATGTCATTATATGCTAGTCAAAACCCATAGAACACACAACGCAACGAGTGAACCCTAATGTATGCTACCTATTTTAGTTACTAATATATCAATATTGGCTTATTAATTTTAACAAACACACTAAACTAATGCAAGATCACATGTAAATAATAGCAGAAACTGTGTGTAAGGGGCTGAGAGGGTATATGGGAACTTGCCGTACTTTCTGCTCAATTTTTCATGTAATAGCATGAAAAAAGAGTTTCTGAATAAATAAACATTCCCTCAGAGTTATATACTTCGAGTAGTTTTTGTTTTCCTGGATAATCTGAATGTTGCAGTTGGCCAATTATTTTTATTGATTTTCTCACGTGAAACCTTACTTTCTCTTCTGGGGGAAAAAAAAGCAACTCTTACTAGCGGTTAAGTTTGCTCAAATTTCTTCTATCATCAATAAGTAAAATGTAACAAAGCCAAATACTCCCAGGACCTCTGAAACTTGAAACTTCCTCTAAATAATTGTTTTGGTCCTAGTGCTTCTATGCATCAACACACACACACACACACACACACACATATTCAAAAAATCATAAAAGCATTGAGAGATATATTCAACTTGTAAAAAAAAAAAGTGAGCACTACACATAAAGCTCTATAGCATTCTACTGCTCAAAACGGCCCAAGGAGGTACTTACAGGGATATTTATTACATTAATTAGATTTATTATAAACATGTTTAAAACATCCAAACAATTTAAGAAGCTAGAGAAAGAACAGCATATTAAACACAAAGAAGCAAAAGTAGGAAACAATACAGATGAATGAATGCAAAAGTGATCAATTAGAAGACAGTAGAGCCTGCTAATGAAAGCTAGTTCTTTGAAAGGATTTATATAACAATTTTTATAAGTATTATAATCATAAATGAAAGAAACAGTTATACATGATATTAGGTAAATAAAACTGGGCAAAATTTAGGTGGAGAAGAGATACGGCAGTGATAAAATAACACTGTATTGCCAATATCTCAAGATAAGTGATGGGCAACGAAGTTCTACCTAAAGAAGAATTTCAGATACAAAACTCAGGAAGTTTGGAATTAGAAATTGATCATCCTGCTGCCTCTAATGGATTTCATGGATAAAGAAGATGACTGCCAACATTACCATAAAGGAGACAATGGACATCATGTACATCCTGATGGAAGTGCACATTTTTACCCCTGGAGAGCACTTCCTAAGAAACAAACACCTAAACTTTAATATGAACAGGATTCTACCTATAAAAATTGAGGATTGCTATTGATTAATGTTAGGTAACTGGGTTCATTATTCTAGTCTCCATACTGTTGTATATGTTTGAGAATTTCTTAAAAAAGAAAAAAAAAGAGAATTTCTATAATACAAGGGCTCTTTCTAAACATCCTGCCTTTAATATGAAATGTGATGTGGGGCACCTGGGAGGCTCAGTCAGCTCAGGTCATTATCTCAGTGTCCTGAGATTGAGCCCCGCATTGGCCTGCATGCTCAGCGCAGAGTCTGCTTGAGATTCTCTTTCCCTCTCCCTCTTGCCCCTCCTGCTCATGCTCTCTCCCTCTCTCAAAATATATAAATAATTCTTAAAAAAAAAAAAAAGAGAGAGAAGTGATGTACAGGCAGTTCTCATTTTATGGCAATTCTCAGATCATCGTGTTTTCTGCCAAATGAAGGTTTGTGGCAACTCTGTGTAAAGCAAGACTATCAGTGATATTTTTTCAACACAATTCCCTTACTTCATATTTCTGTGTTATGTTTTGGTAATTCTCTCAATATTTCAAACTTTTTCATTATTCTTATATGTGTTATGGTGATATATGAACAATGGTCTTTGATGTAACTACTGTAATTGTTTTAGCTTTGCGCAGTGGCAATATCATAGCCAATGAGGTTTATCCGAGGTGCGATTATTGCTAATTGAAAACTACTGTAATTGTTCTGAGGCACCAAGAATCACACCCATAAGATGGCAAACTTAATCAGTGCTGTGTGTGTTCTCACTCTCCCACTGACCAATTGTTCCTGCCATCTCTCCCTCTCCTCCAGCCTGCCTATTCTGACGCACAACAATATTGAAATTAGGCCAATTAGTAACCCCACAATGGCTTCTTAATGTTTAAGTGAAGGGAAGATTTCCACGTCCTTCACTTTAAATTGAAAGCTAGCAATTATTAAGCTTAGCGAGGAAGGCATGTCAAAAGCCAAGATAGGCTGAAAGCTAAGGTTCTTGCACCAGTTAGTCAAATAGTAAATGCAAAGGAAAAGTCCTTGAAGAAAATTAAAAGTACTACTACAATGAGCACATGAAAGTGAAACATGAATAAAGTTTCAGTGGTCTGGATAGGAGATCAAACCTGTCACAGAATATATCCCCTTAAGCCAAAGCCTAATCTGGAGCAAGACCCTAACTCTCTCCAGTTCTTTGAAGGCTGAGAGAGGTGAGGAGGCTGCACGAGAGAAAATCTGAAGCTATCAGAAGTTGGTTCATGAGGTTTAAGGAAAGAAGCCATCTCCACAATATAACAGTACAAGGAAAAGCACCAAGTGCTAACGTAGAAGCTGCAGTAAATTCCGTAGATCTAGCTAACATAATTCATGAAGGTGGCTACACTACACATAGATTTTCAGTGTAGATGAAACAGCCTTCTATTGGAAGAAGATGCCATCTAGGACTTTCATAGCTAGAGAGGAGAACTCAAAGCCTGGCTTCAAAACTTCAAAGGACAGGCAAACTCTCTTCTTAGGGACTAATGCAGCTGGTTGAAACGAAAGCCCAGTCCCATTCCAAAAATCCTAGGACCCTTAAGAATTATGCTAAATGTATTCTGCCTGTGCTCTGTAAATGGAAAAACAAAGCCTGGATGACAGCACATCTGTTTACAACATTATTTACTGAACATTTTAAGGCCACTGTTGAGACCTAGTGCTCAGAAAAAAAGATTCCTTTCAAAATATGACTGCTCATTGACAGGGCACCTGGTCACTTGAGAGCTTTGATGGGGATGTGTAAGGAGATGAATGTTGTTTTCATGCCTGCTGACACAACATCCATCCTGCAGTCTGTGGATAAAGGAGTTAATTTAAACTTTTAAGTCTTATGATTTAAGAACTACATTTCATAAGGCTATAGCTACCATAGCTAGTGGATCCTCTGATGGATCTGGGCAATGTCAATTGAAAACCTTCTGGAAGGGATTCACCATTCTAGATGCCATTAGGGACATTAAAGATTCATGAAAAGAAGTAGAAATATCAATATTAATGGGGGTCTGGAAAAAGTTATTCCAATCCTTATGGATGACTTTGAGGGTTTCAAGACTTCAGGTGGAGGAAGCAATTGCAGATGTGGTGAAAATAGAAGGGGACTAGAATTAATTGGAGCCTAAAGATATGACTGAATTGCTGCGATCTCATGATAAAACTTGAATGGATGAGGATGTGCTTCCTACAGCTGAGCAAAGAAAGTGGTTTCATGAGATGAAATCTACTCCTGGTGAAGAGGCTATCAAACAGCATCACATGCTACAGAGAAACTGTGTGTGAAAGGAAGAGTCAATCGACGTGGCAAACTTCATTGTTGCCTTATTTTAAGACATTGCCACAGCCACCCCAACCTTTAGAAACCACAAGCCTGATCAGTTATCAACAGAGAGGCAAGAACTTCCGTCAACAAAAAGGTTATGACTTGTTGAAAGCCCAGATGATGGCTAGCAATTATTAGTAATAAAGTACTTCTTTATTACAATATGTACTTTTTATTTTTTTAAGACTTATTATTTGAGAGTTAGAGCATGTGCGTGCAGGGGAAAGGGGCAGAGAGAGTCTTAAGTAGGCTCCACACCCAGCACAGACGCTGATGTGGGGCTCAATATCACATCCCTGAGATCACGATCTGAGCAGAAACCAAGAGTTGGGTGCCCAACAGACTGCGCCACCCAGGTGCCCCATATTATGACACGTACTTTTTAAAGACAAGGTATTGCATATTGAAAAGACAGTGTAAACATAACTTTTATATGAACTGGGAAAACAAGAAATTCAATGGACTCTCTTTGTCACAATATTTGCTCTATTCTAGTAGTCTGGAACCAAATCTGCAATATCTCCAAGGTATGCCTCTATACCACATCTTATCACATTTATCTCAGCTCAGTGTCTCACCATATAAAACATCCAGTCAATTAATCTATCTAATATGTATTCATTGAGCAATCAAGCTCTAGTTTTCTCCAGAAATTATTAAAAACCAATTTCCTCATTTTCCTCACTTCTAGTATAACTGGTATTCTTTGAAAAGTTTTTTTTTTTTTTGCCTAAAAGTCACCATCTTTGATGACTATTTAAAATGCACTCACCTTTGAATATTTAGTACAACTTCTTAAGTCCTAGCAAGTTACATTATAATTTCAATATGGAAACTACCATCTTCTCACTTTAAATATTTTTAAATGTACTTAAAGTACCCTTCATTCAAATTACATAAAAATAACACATATTTTATACATCATGAATAAAAACCAGTTTAATGCATTTATAGCTGAAAGGCATTTAGAAATTTCACTTAATCTGTCCCACATAAACAGAACTGTATGAGCTTGGAGTTTTCATTAAGCTATTTTAATTTTTATTTATTTTTAAAGATTTTATTTATTTATTTATTTAACAGAGAGAGAGACACAGCAAGAGAGGGAACACAAGCAGGGGGAGTGGGAGAAGCAGGCTTCTGGCTGAGCAGGGAGCCTGATGTGGGGCTCCATCCCAGGACCCTGGGATCATGGCCTGAGCTAAAGGCAGACGCTTAACGACTGAGCCACCCCGGCGCCCCTCATTAAGCTATTTTTAAATTAAGATGTGCATACTTTTTTTTTTTTTTTTAGACATAATGCTTTTGTACAAGTAATAGACTACAGTACAGTGTGAATATAACTTTTAGATGCATCGGGAACCAAAACATTCATGTGACTTGCTTTAATGCAATATGTACTAGCTTTATTATGGTAGTATGGAACTGAACCTGCAATACCTTTGAGATATGCCTGTAAAATGGAGCATTTTATCAAAATACTGTGAAATTAAATAAAGGAAAACTCATCTAAAATGGAGTCAGGAGGCCAGAAAGGGGAGCTCTCATAACTTACCACTTGTCTTCAATTGCAGACAAGTAGAAATATATTCCCAGTAGGAAGAAGCTCATACATACTTCACTACAAGAGCAGGAGGAAAAAAAAAAGATTTTTTCCTTGCCCAGTAACAGCCCAGCCAATGAGAGACTGTCACAACTTAGCCAGTGAAAAGTCATTTCAAACTCCCAGTTTACTCCAATGGACTTTATAAGAGCTCCCCCAACTCCTCCTTCCATCTATAAAAGAGTATTCCCCTCCTTTGTTCTTGGACTTGCCTATGGTTGTGCCTGGCCTCCAAGTCCCAAACTGAAATTCTCTGCTACTTCCAGATAAACCCAACTTCCTGGTAAAATAACTGGATGTTTACTTTTAAGGTTAACATAATATAAATAAGTAAATAGGTCCATAGAGAGACAGATATCTTCAATCAACAAAATAAGAAATGAAACAGCAGTCCAACCCAAGGCAACATCAAAAGACTCCAGGGCCATCCAGGCTTTAGGGCTTGTTACACAAAATGATAACGGTAAAAGTAATCACCACCTCATGTAAACTTTTTTAATCACACAAAAACTAGGGAGTTATTCAACCATTAAAATAGGCTACCTCTTCTTGATACAAAGACCAGGTGAGAATCCCTCAATTAAACAACACTTAAGGCAAGCTCACTTGCATAGAGACAAATACCCTAAATAAATTCATAGTATTTCCAATATAGCAGTGAATTAACATTAGAAAATGCTGCCTAGGGCGCCTGGGTGGCTCAGTTGGTTAAGCGACTGCCTTCGGCTCAGGTCATGGTCCCGGAGTCCTGGGATCGAGTCCCATGTCGGGCTCCCGGCTCAGCGGGGAGCCTGCTTCTCCCTCTGACCCTCTCCCCTCTCATGCTGTTTCTCTCTCTCTCTCAAATAAATAAATAAATAAATAAAATCTTTAAAAAAAAAAAAATGCTGCCTAATGGAAATCACTATCTTAGCAAAAAAAGAGGGGAAAAGGACTGAGACTATGTGCAAGGGTAAAGAAAAAGCCTTTGACAAAATAAATAAATAAATGAATGAATGAATGAATGAATAAATAAATAACACTTGCCAATGATAATAAGTTTTCGCAAGCTTCCATTACAAAAGAATTTCCATGCTCCATTTGGCACCAAATACACAAAAATTGGAACAATACAGAGAAGACTAGCATGGCCCCTATGCAAGGATGATATGCAAATTTGAGGAGTGTTCCATCTTGAAAGAAAGAAAGAAAAGAGGGAGAGAGGAGGAAGGAAGGAAGGGAGGGAGGGAGGGAGGGAGGGAGGAAGGAAGGAAGGAAGGAAGGAAGGAAGGAAGGAAAGAAAGAAAAGAAAGAAAGAAAGAAAGAAAGAAAGAAAGAAAGAAAGAAAGAAAGAAAGAAAGAAAGAATTTCCATTTTCTAAAATCTATAATAAATATACTAAGTGGGAACTATTGCAAACATACCCAATAGTTTTGACAAGAAAACAAAGACGTATGATATCAAATCCACTGTCTACAACTGGATGAAAATACATACCCAGTACACAACTATTATACAAGAATATGAATACCAAAGTAAATAAAAGGAAAGAATAATGAAAAGAAAGAGGAAACAATGGTAACAATATGATCTATTAATTAAAAAGTTCCAAGTAATTGGTACAGAAATTATTAAGACATATAAGCAACTTCAGAAAGATGTGGTATAAAAGATCAACATAGCAAATTAAGGAATATGATAAAACAAAATAACTAACAAATTACAACATATAATGGAAAACATATCACTGAAAACAACAATAATATCCAAGATATACCTAATACAAAACCAAACAGACACCTACAAGTTCTTTAGGAGATAACTATAAAAACGTACTGATAGACTAACACAAATCAGAACTACAATGAGATACCACCTTACACCAATCAGAATGGCTAAAATTAATAACACAGGAAACAACAGATGTTGGTGAGGATGAAGAGAAAGGGGAACACTCTTACACTGTTCATGGGAATGCAAACTGATGCAAACACTCTGGAAATCAGTATGAAGATTCTTCAAAAAGTTAAAAACAGAACTACCCTACGACCTGATATTTATCCAAAGGATACAGAAATAGTGATTTGAAGGGGCAGCAATGTCCACAATAGCCAAAATATGGAAAGAGCCCAGACGTCCCTCAACAGATGAATGGATAAAGAAGAGGTGGTATGTGTATGTGTACACACACACACACACACACACTGGAATATTACTCAGGCATCAAAATGAAATCTTGCCACTTGCAATGACGTGGATGGAGCTAGAGTGCATTATGCTAAGTGAAATACGTCAGAGAAAGACAAATGCCATATGATTTCACTCATATGTGGAATTTAAGAAACAAAACAGACAAACACAGGGAAAGGGAAGGAGAAATAAAATAAGATGAAAACAGAGAGGAAGACAAACCATAAGAGGCTCTTCACTATAGGAAACAAACAGGGTTCCTGGAAGGGAGGTGGGTGGGAGAATGGGCATTAAGGAGGGCACTTGATGGAATGAGCACTGGGTGTTATGTGCAACTGATGAATCATTAAATTCTACCTCTGAAACTAATAATATCCTGTATGTTAAATTGAATTTAAATAAAAAATTTTAAAAAATTATTGAAAGACTTATGAACAAGAATTTTCGAAAAACGCAATTTACTATGTTTATTCATATACAAGAGAATATTGTAAAGATGTCAATTCTCTTTAACATATTTACAGAATCACTGCCTTACCTATAGCTACAAATATGTCACCAACTCAGGCTGCTTTGCCCGTAATCAAAATGAACCCTAAAAAATTTAAAGAGAAATAAAAAACTGATATCAACAAGAGCAAAACAACAAAAACGATAAGCTCCTGAGGAATACTAACTCTGTGTTGAACTAGAGCCTCTGTGAGGGCAGGTGGAGCCCTGCTCTGTGATTGAGAATGGTACTAGCCTGCAAGAGAGGCCAATGACAGGACTGACTAGAGGGAAGGTTTCAAGGTCAGCCCTTGGTTCTTCTAGTATTCACTGGGACAGTGAATTTCTACAGCTTCAATAAAGGTACCTGAGGAGCTCCTCAGAGCCTAAGTGCAAGAACCAAAGGATACTATTAGGACTATATTAAAGAATGGGTTGGTTGTAGCAGTGTGAGTCCACAGGCTGTGCTGATAACCACTTGAAAATTTGCCATTGAATGTGGACTGGCCTACATTAACATCTTAATAGAACAAAAGGTACAAGGCACGAAGTAAAACAGAGACTAGCAAGTATCACAGTAATTGCACATAAGGATGGAAATTCATTCAAGAAACTCTGAGTGATGAGAATGCTGTCAACTAAAAGAAGCCCCAGGAAGGCGGTCAGGCTAAGGAGCACCCCATTTTCCCACGGGACTCCTAAGGGCCTTGATGGGGCTGTGGGGAGGTATGACGTGAGAAAAGGAAGGAATTCTAGACCTTCTAACTCACTGCAAGTTCCCTGAATGAAACCCGATGGGCTCCTCCACCCAGAAAAGGGACCCCACAGGATTTTCACCCTATGACAGCCATGTCTGGGAAGCCTCAGGCAGGCGCAGCCTGATGAGGTGTACCTGGAATTCAAACCAGGAGGCTCACAGATCTGAACTCTTTGGTGTGAAGAGTCGGCCTTAGGTCAGCTGATTGGAGGTAGCCAAGGACCTACTAGAGGTGAAGTGAGACACTGAGAGAGTAATGAGGGGTGCACCGACCACATAAGCGGGGCTCAAAAGAGTACCTGTGGTATCATGTGTGGAGGGCTCCAGGCATGGCAGCTAAGCTCTACCCCCAAATACTTCCTACTGGAGGCTGGAACGAAATGAGACCCTTGGTCTGCGGCCAGCACACTCAGCACGGCAGAGGGAGAATTCACACCACCTGCTAAGAGTCAGTGACAACACCCTTGCTAACCCTGCGGGACTCACCCTACAACCCAGCACACCACACACTATCCCCCCACTCCCCGCCCCGCCCACAGAGCCCGCCCCCACCCTCCACGGTCCTCCTGGGGGCCCAGACCCACATGACCGGAAGTGGCCCTCGTGGCCCTCGAGAACTTCCTCCTAACCACGCCGTGGCCGGCGAGGCCTTGTCGGACAGCTCCTGCCTAGGGTGAGCGCGGACAGGGGTCCCACGGGCTGTTAGGGGTCGACGTCCCAGGAGTCCCGGGTTACAACCGTGGGGGCACGTCCCCGACAGCCCCCCCCGCCCCATCTCCCCTGGAAAGAGGGGTCCAACAGACCCTGTCCCGCTCCGCCCCTGCACTCGGGGCTCGGAGGCCCCAATATGGCTGTTAAGCCCCAAGTCCCTTGGCTTACCCCGCGGGGTCTCGGGGATTGCAGGCCTTGGCCCGGGGCGGCTGGACTCTGGCTCGGCTCAGCACAGGCAGAGATCCCCGGCCGACTGGCGGGAAGGAGAGGTCCTTCGTGAGGACTGGGGGGACTCCCTCCCCCAGGACAGGGGCCACGCAGAGTCCCCGCTCCTGGCCTTGGCCTGCGAGGGTCCGGGCCGGTCTAAGGACGAAGGTGCTCCATCCCTTTGTGCTGCAGAGACTCGGGGAGGTAGGGGCCTTGGTCTAAGGGGCTGGCAGCAGGTCAGCTGAGGGAGGATTTCCAGGTCCTGCCGGGACTCAGGGTGAGGGCTGTCCGCCTCCTAATGAGTCTCCAGCCCCTGCTGCCATTAGCGGGAGTGGCCAGCCGCAGGGCGAGAGGGAGCAGCTCTGGGCTCTACCAGCAGTCAGGGGAGGACCCTGAGTGAGGGCTGGGGGAACCACCCCCTTGAAGGGAGGGGACCAGAGAGAATATGGCCCGTCCCCTCCTGTCGACCCTTAAGAGCCCAAGAAAGGAATGTCAGGCTGAGACTTCCCACCATTTCTCCTCTCAGGTCTCAGGCCGGTTAGAGCTCTGATCTGCAGGTGCAGCCCCAGTCAGAGGGAGGGGGGGTCCCAGGTCCTACACGGAGTCCAAGTGGGGATTCTGCGTCATTCCGAGGACCCCACGAACTGCGGGCAGGGAAGCCCTCCCATAAGTGCTCGGCACTAGGTGCCCCCTGACTCGAGTGGTGGGCTGAAGTGCTCCCTGCTTTCCTCCTCCAGGGTACCCTGGAAGATCACAGGGTCTCTCCTTCAGAGCAGGGGAGGGGGGTGGGGGCCCGGGTCTTGCCAACAATTACTAACAGGACGATCCTGAATGTGAACTGCGAGGACCCCCCGTCCTCCCCCCCAACCCGGACACCGCGGTCTTCCCTGTCAAGAACACTGCCGTCACCCCAGTAAACCCCGGGCAGGGCTGCGTGCCCGGGGGCCCAGGGCTCACACCCCCTTCCTCCACAGGGTGCTCAGGGCCCAGGCTGACCAGGGTCAAGGGAGGCCTGTGGGGTCCTACAGCAGTGCCCTGGGGGACCCTGCAGGGGCGGCCGTGGTCAAAGCCAAGGTGGGATCTCTCCGCTGAAGGGGCTCACCCCACCCCACCGTCCCCCCTCTCCAGGTGCCCTCACCACCTACCAGCCTTGCGCAGCGTCGCCATGCCTCGGGGCCAGAAGAGCAAGGTCCGTGCCCGGGAGAAACGCCACCAGGGCCGCGGTGAGGCTCAGAGTCTCGGGGGCGCTCCTGCTGCGGCGGCGGTAGCAGCCGCCGCCGCCGCCGCAGCAGAGGAGCCCCCCCGCTCCCCCCCGCCCGGCGTGGGGGCGATGCCCCCGGGCTCCCCCGAGGCGGGTCCGCCCCCGCAGCCCCAGGGCGCCCCGGCCCCTGGGTCTCCTGGCGCCCGGGCCCCTGGGTCTCCTGGCGCCCGGGCCCCTGGGTCTCCTGGCGCCCCGGCCCCTGGGTCTCCTGGCGCCC
>NW_023270158.1:11524759-11820131 GCF_011800145.1 Mirounga leonina
CCGGCCCCTGGGTCTCCTGGCGCCCCGGCCCCTGGGTCTCCTGGCGCGGACCCTCCAGGCCCGCCACGTGACCAGGGCGCCCAGAACGCGGCGGCCGCCGCCGCCCCGGCCCCCCGGGCCGCCCGCAAGGACCCCCTCACCCGCAAGGCCAGCGTGCTGGTGCAGTTCCTGCTGGAGAAGCACGGCACCGGGGAGCCCGTCACGCGGGCCGCGCTGCTGAAGATGGTCAGCAGGAAGTACCGCGAGCACTTCCCCGAGATCTTCAGGCTCACCTCGGAGCGCATGGAGCTGGTCTTCGGGCTCGAGCTCAGGGAGGTCGATTCCCGCAGCCAGTCCTACACCCTGGTCAGCAAGCTGTCCCTCCCGGGCGACGGCAACAAGGGGCTGCCCAAGACCGGCCTCCTGATGGCGCTGCTGGGCGTGATCTTCATGAAGGGCAACCGCGCCACCGAGGAGGAGGTCTGGGAGTTCCTCAACGTGCTGGGCGTCCAGGACGGCAGGAGCCACCTGATCTTCGGCGAGCCCCGGAAGCTCATCACCCAAGACCTGGTGCACCAGGGCTACCTGGAGTACCGCGCGGTGCCCGCCAGCGACCCTCCGCGCCACGAGTTCCTGTGGGGCCCGCGCGCCCGCGCGGAGACCAGCAAGATGCAGGTGCTGCAGGTCCTGGCCAAGATCAACGACACCGTGCCCAGCTGCTTCCCCGAGCTGTACGAGGAGGCGCTGCAAGAGCAGAAGGAGCGCGCGGCGGCCCGTGGCTGGCGCCGCGTCTAGTCAGTCAGCGGGGGCGGCTGCTTTTCCTTGCGGTGGGTGGGAGAGGGCAGTCGACCTTCCAGGTAGTGCAGAGTCCTAGGGGTTGGAGGGAACAAAGCACAGATCTTCTTCCTATTTGTTCGAAACGGTTAGCTTCTATAAACGCATACGCAGTTATATTTATTTAGGTGTTTTCAACGTTTTTTCTCCTAATAGCGCATTTAGTTCTAGAATATAAACTTAAGAATGACGGGGCTCTCATTTATCGCTGTTTCACAAAGGAGAGTTACAGTTTTGGTACATGAAAAAGAAAGTCACAGACCATCTATATTGTATTCGTGATCCAACAGCAGGTAACAAGGAACTGTGCGTTTTTTTCCCTGTTGCACATAAGTAATTTGTAGGTCTATTTTTTTCTTTAAGTTTTCGGATGTTGTTCATTTTAATTGAAGATTTTGCTTCTGAATCTAAGTTTATTAATGCTATGGATAACACATATATTACTATTCAGGTTTAAGATTAAGAGTTTTGTTTTTTGTAAACAAGCTGAAAAACCTTTAATATTTTCTTTTTGCTACAGAGCAAAGTAACATGGCACTAGAATAGGGGTTTTCATGGGAATGTGAAAGAACCTCATAGGAAGATGTTTGGGATCAGAAAGAGTGACACAAAAGTAAAGGGTAGTTAACTCATTGCCTTATTCTCTGTCTTTGCTTTTAAAATCAAACAATATATACCTGGATATTCGTGGCTAATTCAAAATGTATGAGAAAATAAATAAATTAAACTTCTTGCTCATTCCCTCTTTTCCTCTAGCATTAATTGAGCATCTGCTCTTTGGAAAGCTCCCTAATAGCACCGGGGATAGTAAGAAAAATAAGACTGAACCACTGCACACAGAATTGTAGACTTTAGCAGTAGTTACCATACAATGAGGATGGTAAGATACATTCTAAGAAATAAATAAATGACAAGTAAAAAAGAGGTGCATAAGGGGAGGTCCTAATGAGAACAGTCTAGCGTAAATTACTTGATCAAGGCTGTGTTGGCCTAGGTAAAAATGCCAGTCCCTGGGGGCGGGGGGGGGGGGGGGGGGGGTTTTTTTAAGCTAGGCTGTGCAGTGGGCTGGATGTGGCTGTGGGAGCACCGGGCAGGGAGGGACCAGGTCCTCAGTTCGTGGTTCTGAGTTGAGAGACTAGGCCTAGAACGGAAAACAGATTTTCACAGTTACTTTGGGAACGTGAGAAAACCAGTGACAGTCCCTGGCTGGGGCCTGCATGGAAGAGGTGCTCTGTGCTTTTCCGGGCTCAAGCTCAGGGAGGTCGATGCAGGTTACACAGCGCACTGATGTGTTCTCGGCATAGAATATCCAGAGAATTTCTGAGTGATAAGGGTAATACTCCACTGAAGTGAGATTCCAAGAAGCCCCTGGACTTTACCAGTTATCACGGGATAGGTAAGACTCACTCCATTAAAAGGGCATTTTAACGAAGTTATTTTGAGTATAATTTGTCAAACTCTTAAGGGAGGGCTCAAATTTTGGTGGCGATAAAATGAATGAAAATAGGGGGTGGTTTGGATGGAAATGGACCCAGGAGGGAAGTTGTTGATCCTTGACACCAATAGGAACTTTTAGTTGCATCCAACTGGAGAAGACAATCCCATACCCATATTCAACAACAGATGCTCTGATGGAGAAATACTATTGCATTTTATTTGCCCAGCAGCATTTCAGTGGATTTGGATTTCTATATTGTTTGGAGTTGCATATTCTCTAATTCAAGCTGGAAATTAAATTCTGTGGGGAAACAGTGTTACCATCTGGGGTCAAAATCATCTTAGTAATAACTGCCATTCATTAAAAGTACCGAACTTAGGGGCACCTAGGTGGCTGTTGGTTAAGCATCTGACGTCAGCTCAGGTCATGATCTCAGGGTCGTGGGATTGAGCCCTGCGTCAGGCTCCACACTCAGCCAGGTGTCTACTTGTCCCTCTCCCTCTCCCTCTGACCGTCCCCCTGCCCATGCTCTCTCTTTCAAATAAAATCTTTAAAAAAACAAACAAACAAACAAAAATAAAAGCACCGAACTTTGCCTAACACTGTGCCAGGTTGATTACACACATGTATGTCTATAGTCCTACATGATAAACATTATCAGACTCACTTTTCAGCTAAAGAAGTTAGAATACTCTCAAATTCCAGGCCGCCCAGTGACTGTGCTGGCCTAGACCCTGGCTCTGAATTCCTCTAGAGCCCACACTGCCACTCTTCCCAGGCCAAGGCACACCTGTGTCACTTACTTCTTTTTTCTGCTATTCCAAAATGTATTTCCAGTGTTAAAAAGCACAACTTCATACCCAAAATACAGTTCTGGAATACACAGCCTGAGGAACAAGCAATAAAAATAGCACAGTATGAATAAAGGAAGAGACAGTATGCAATGATAATTACATTATCAACAGAGGAAATTCAGGAAACCTCAAAAGATCAGGGACTCAGCATCATGTGGCTCAGTCCCCTCACAGTGGAAAGTAAATCTTTTAGAAGTGCCGTTATGTAAGAGGCTAAGTCTGTGAAGAGAAGGAAGAGATCAGCTTGCTTTCTGTGACAGCACACCGCCCACCATGGGCCCCCATCTTCCCTATAGCTTCTTCATCTCATGTCACTCCTGGCAATCAACCCATTCCCTACCAGCTTTGCAGTAGGGAGACTAAGCAAGAGTTTGGAAGGATGAGGTATTTCTCAGGAAGCCTTTCAAAGAAGAGACAGGAGTCAATATGAAAATTCTGATGAACGAGGACTAAGGAGGCAAACCCCCCACAATAACAAGAATCACAGGAAAACTGGCCGGTGACCTCTTGGCAGAGCTGCCAAGAGAAGCATTCCAGCACTTATTTGGGGGGTTCTCAGGTCCATGAGAACTCTGGGCTACATGGGTGATCTTAGGTTGAAAGAAAGTGGAAACCCCAGGCCTGCTGAAGTTACTCCTGCCTGTGATATGGTATCAGGTATGATATCAGGTACGATATCCAGGATTCAGGCTTCTTGGGGCCCTCTCTGATCCAGGTGGGGGGTTGCCCCTAGTCTTCACTTTCCAGGTATGATATCAGGATTCAGGCTTCTTGGGGCCCTCTCTGATCCAGGTGGGGGGTTGCCCCTAGTCTTCACTTAGGATCTTTACCTTGACTCCTAGCAGTCCCTGGGCTGGCCTGCCTTGGCCTCCTAGGTCTGAGAGGGGTCACCGGCCAGTCTTCCCATGATTCTAGTTTATGAGGTTCCCGTGGTGTAAGGGAAAGGACCTCAGGCAAGCAAAGGAAGGAGTCTCAGGTCCTCCCAGTAATCAAAGGGAGGGTCCTGAGTGAGAACTTAGGGAAACCTTTTCCCTCAGAACTGAGAGAATCACACAGAACCCTGCCTTTGCTGTAAGCGCTTGGATACCTGGGCATTGTTGACATAGTGTGACATATTCACTTCCTCCTATGGTGTCACAAGGTGGTGAGAGACTTTGTCTAAGGGGTGTGGCTTAAGCAGCAGCAGTGGAAAGATTTCTTGGTTCTTCCACAGGCCAAGGTGAATACCCTGAGGACTAAAGGAGCCACATACCCCGAACAGCAGGAGCACGAAAGCATTAGTTTCTTATAAGCCTCCAGCTTCAGGAGACCAAGGACAGCTGTGGTCAGATAAGGAGATCCTCACTTCCTTCTAGGGGTCTCAGGGTGGTGCAAACCTTGATATGAGGGGCAGGCCTAAGGGTAAGGGAGGGAGGAATTCCAGATCATGAAAAGGGTCGGGGATCAAAGCAAGGACCAAGGGACTACCCACCACTAAATCGAAAGGGTAACCAAGAATCTTGCTCTGCCCCTGGTTTCAGCCCAAAGATCCAGGGCCAGGCTATCAAGTAAAAACTCCCCCAATACTTATTTCTATCAGATTTACAGGGAATGAAATCCTTAGTTTGAAGGTGCAGCTACCATTTAGTGAAAGGGGTGGAGGTGCCAGGCCCTATACAGATCCTAAGTAAGGACTCTTAATGAGGACTGAGGACCCCAAAGAGGCCAGGATAGAAAACTCCCCACTGAACATTCAGACCTAGACAAGAATTATAAGCTGAGGACCCCTTTCACTTCCTTATTGTGGGTGCCAGGGAGGCTTGTGATGTCAGTCTCAGGAGAACAGAGGAAAAAAATCCATGACCTGCCACTAGTTGAATGATGGTCTTGCGTAAGAGACTCCTCAACCACAAGACCGGCAACCCCTGCTGTCACCCCAGTATGCCTGAGGCAGGTCTGGTAGGAAGCAGCCTAAACCTCACTCTACTTTCCTTCACAGGTTTCCCAAAGGACAGGCTGATTAGGAGAACAGGAGTCCTGTGGGTTTTTAGAGAAGTGCCCTTGAGGAAAACTGCAAATGTAGCCTTCCTTATACGCCACCAGCCAGGGTGGCATTTTCACACTGAAGGTGCACACACCCCGTTAACCTTCCTCTTCCTCCAGTGGGCCCTCATCACCTGCTCTCCCACTCACACTCCTGACCATTGTCCCTGATCATACTCATTATGCCTCGGGGTCAGAAGAGTAAGCACCGCACTCGTGAGAAACGCCACCAGTCTCGTGGTGACTCCCAGAGTCACAGGAGAGTTCAGGCCCCAGTAGCATTGGAAGAGTCCCCCACCTCCTCTTCTCCTGTTTTGGAGGGTAATACTCAGAGTTTATCAGCTACTGAGTCACCTTACACCTCCCAAGAGTCTTGGGGCGCCCCATCTACCACCATTACCTCTTCAAATATCTCTGGTACAAGATCTGATGAAGGTGAGAACAGCCAAGATGAGGAACATCTATGTTTCTCTGATGTCTTACCTTCTACTGAGAGCTCATGCATTGATATTCTAACTATGAAGGTGGGTTTGTTGGAACAGTTTATTCTGTACAAATATAAAATGAAACAGCCCATTATGAAGGAAGACATGCTGAAGATTATTGGCCAAAATTACAAAAACCAATATCCTGAGATCCTTAAGAGAGCCTCTGAACGCATTGAGGTTGTCTTTGCAGTCAACTTGAAAGAAATCGACTCAACCAGCCACTCTTATGACCTCATCAGCAAAGTGAAACTCCCTAACAATGGGAGGGTGCGTGCTGGCAGGGGGTTACCCAAGACTGGTCTCCTGATGACAGTCCTGGGTGTGATCTTCATGAAGGGCAACCGTGCTGCTGAGGAAGACCTCTGGAAATTCCTGGGTATGATGCGAGTATTTGCTGGGAGGAAGCATTTCATCTATGGAGAGCCTAGGAAGCTCATCACCAAAGACTTAGTGAGGCTAAAGTACCTGGAGTACTGCCAAGTACCCAACAGTGAACCTCCACGCTATGAGTTCCTGTGGGGTCCTAAAGCCCAAGCTGAAACCAGCAAGATGAAAGTCCTAGAATTTTTGGCCAAGGTCAATGATACGGTTCCCAGTGCCTTCTCATCAAAATATGAAGAAGCTTTGAGAGATGAGGAAGCAAGAGCCCGAGCCAAATCTACAGCCAGTGGGAATTACAGGGGCACATCCAGCAGCCTCTCCCACCCCTACTGAAATCTGAGGCTTTTTAAAAAATCATCTAAATAAGAAAATACGACATCACAATAGGGATTTTCATGGAAATGTGGACGATTCCCACAGTAAATTTACTGTGATAATGGAATATAAAAAAATAATAAAACATGATCAACTTTAGTGTTCTTTACTCCTTTGTCTTTTGTTTTATAAAATTAAAGGATTTATACTTCAATACGCTTAATTTAATAAAGAATTTAGGAGATATTAAATCATAACAAGTTAGACCTCATACTCTCTCTTTTATTCCCCAAATGTCTACTGAGGAATCTGCTTTATGGAAGGCTCCATGCTAGGCATGGGGATGCTAAGATAAAGACCTAGCCTTTCCTATAGAACTTTAGAAACTAGAAGCTATGATTATAAGGAAGATACTGAGATACCCTCTATGTCTTATAAGAAAGTTAAAAAAAGAAAAACAGAGTGAGAAGGGAGGTGTCCTAGGGCAGAGCAGCATGTATATTCCCTGAAACAAGGCAGTTTAAGTTTGGGGATATTGCAGGTCATCTGTGTGATGTTATTTCAAATTAAACTACATGATGGACTAGACTGAGGTTATGGGAATGGTGATCAGAGGCCATACCCTAAGATGATGCATCTCAGAGATGAGAGAAAAGAAAAATCTTTAAATGGAAAACTACACTGTGCTGCAAGGTCTAAAATTAAGGTTCAATATTATGGGCTCCTTGACATTTAGTGAAACCGACAGGGCCTCAAATTGCCTAAATGAAAGTTCCCCTCCATACTGTGCACTTGCAGATAAGGTTCACTATCAAACAACCATCTCCATCAAGGGGACAAGGCACATACCTTGCTTATTCCTAAGTAGCAAATTTCTGTTCCCTATCAGCTTGCAGAATTATTCAAAGAAGCTGATTACAAGGTACCATGGGAAATAAGGTCACCTCAACCTCTTGACACCAAACCCTGCCTCCCACAGATGTGCTCATTCATTGTGTTCCTGGGTGTAACCCTCGTGTTGTACTATGTAGCACGTGGTGCCCTTCTCCCCCAGCCAGGTGAGTACACATGATTAATAACCAGTTGTCTGCCTTATCTTTACAGTGTCAGGTGGTGCATGTTTGAAGTCTACATAACCATAGCGTGGAAGTTCCTTCCTCATCTCATGGGGTAAAAAGGAGGCCATTAAAACAAACTCTTATAAATTACTTTGGCATCATAGATAATCCAGAAAGAACTCTCTACCTGGGGCAGTGTATTAACCTGTTAGGAATGCCCTAACAAAATAACACAGACTGGGTGGTTTAAAACCAAATTCATTTTCTCATAATTCTGGAGGCTGGAAGTCCAATGTCTTCCAGCCTGATTGCTTTCCTCTGAGGCTCCTCTCCTTGGCTCCCATATGGCTACCCACTTTATTTGGTTGTCCTTTTGTGTGCATGAATTTCTGGTATCTCTCTGTGGGTCCTAGTCTTTTTTTTGTAAGGACACCAGTCAGACTGGGTTATGGCCCACCCAAATGGCCTAATTTTAATTTAACCATCTCTTTTATGACCTCATCTTCAACTATAGTCACGTTCTGAGGTACGGGGGGGGGGGCGTCATGGCTTCAACATGTATTTTGGGGGGACACAATTCAGCCCGAAAAGACAAGAATCAAAGGTGTCTTTGTTACTGTCTCAGTAAAGAAGAATATAGTGCACAAATAGGCATTCTAAACACAATGACTCCAGGGAGTTTAGAGACAAAAGGGTGAACTCCCTTGAGGTGACACACACAGAAGCCACTGTACTGACACTTTTTTGCTTTGAACTGGTGAAGTCAGAGTCCACTGCATTAAAAGAGCATTTTAATTAGATTATCTTGACTATATTTTGGCAAATTCTAAGAGAAGATTAGATTTTGGTGGGGAGGAAACAAATGAAAATAGAGGTGATTTGAATGCAAGGACAACTGGGAAGAACTTAAAGAGTGGGTCCTTGACAAAATGCAAGGAGTTCTAAGTTGCATCCAGGTGGGGAAAGAAAAACCACATACCAAAATTAAATAATAAATACTCTAATAGGGCAGAGATACTTAATTGTACTTGCTAAAGTGAATTTTTGGCTGATTTGATGTTCTTTTGTCTAGGAGTATTACATTTCCGAGGACATATCCTGGATTTAAAAAAACATTCCTCCATAGGAGGATGATATTATCTAGGTAAAAATCATCCTAACTGCCTTTCATTAAATGCTCAGTATTTGCCAGTCATCTTGATGGATGCTTTATATACAGTACCTACATTCCCACAGTCTTACAATATAGTTTACCAAACTGTAAGTGTCAGAGCTAGACTATACCCCTAGTGTGAATTCATCCAGGGCATATAGTAGCCTACTGCTCCCACCCTGAAGTAGACCTTGTGAACCTTTATTCACTTTTCTTGTCGCTACTCCAAAATATATCTCAGATTAGGAAAAAAAAAAAAAAAAAAAGGAATATGGCCAGAGCAATAAGAATACCAAAATAAATGAGACGTATGAATAATGAAAGGAAGGATATAATATCTGCTAACAATATGTAGTGTTGCTTAACTTCAAAAAATGGCGGCCTCATGAAATTATCTGCCTCAGCCTGTTTCCTATGGCAAGTACTTTAGAACAGAAGTTACCTAAGAAGCCAAGTCTGGGTAGTAAAGAGAAGGAATATATCAGCGTGGTTTTTTACTCTGATATTCCACCTCCCAAGCTAAGTCTCTAAATTGTTTTTCACCTTCCTGATCTCGTATCAGTCCTGGGACACAGACTCATCCTCTGTAAGATTTGCGCGAGAGAGATTACTCAAGAGTTTGCAGGGATGTGGCATTGCTCTGAAAGCCTTTCATTAAAGAGACAGGAGCCAAGATGAGGACCGTATGAATGAAGACTGACGAAAGCAACATTCAGTCACATCGGTAGTCACGCTGCGACCACCCCTCCCCAGCTCTTACATCTATACTGTCAGACTGAAGACTCTGTAAGAATGTGATGTCATCTGCAAGGATGTGAGGGCCTTGTAAATGTGGTGGTGGAGAGAAGGGCCCAAGGTCCTACGTGAGTGTAACTGACAATCCTGTATGAAACTGAGGGTGTTCTCCACCCCAGAACAGAGGGGGCACCAGAGATCCCACCCCTGCTGCCAGCCTTGAGAGGCGCTGTCGTTGGTGACAGGAAGAACAGCCCTCACTTCCTCTTGGGGCGTCTAAGGAAGGTGCGAGACTTTGCAATCGGCGCCCGCCTCAGGGCAGGTGAGGGAGAAATCTTCCAGACCCAAGCACAAGGTGAGAAACCTGATTGAGTAATGAGAGAACACCCTTGTCCCCCCAAAGTGCTTCCCTTGTTCCTTCCGAGGCCCCGCTCCTACTCTCGGTTCTAGGCTCCTCCCTTCCCCCTCTCCTCCCCCTTCCTCCCCTTCCTCCCCATCCCCCCACGCACGCGTGAGTGCACGCACCTGGCAGAGCCGTCACTCAGGGGTAGATTTCTGCCTGGAGGGTTGCAAGAAGGTGCAGGCTTTGGTGGGAGGCGCCAGTTCAGCGGAGAGGAGGGGAAGACCCTAACGAGAATCAAGGTGAGGAAACTTAAATAAAAATTCTGACCAGAGCCATGCTAGTGGCTCCCGAGGAAAAGAAACATGGCGGTCAGGTGGGCGTGAGATTTCCCTCAATGTTTGAAGGATCAGGAAGCTGAAGGTCTTGATCTCAGGGGAAGGGTACCATTCCCTGAAGGAAATCAAGGATGTGGAAATCCGAGTTAGGTCTGAAGGGGCCAATAATCCTAGAACAGTGAGGTGGTATAGAATTCGCCGTGGCCATCAATCCGGGGGAGCTCTGGGGTAGGGCCGTCGGGCTTACCTCAGCAAGGAAGGACTCGGGGATGAGAGAGCCTTGATCTGAGGGCAAGGGCCTTAAGTTAGCAAATGCAAGCATTCAGCTGGGAATCAGGGTAAGGACTCTGTGAGGACTGAAGGAATCTCTGTCCTGGTGATATATTGACTGACACTCATTTTTTCCCTCTGTGTCATGTGAGAGTTGTGGGGGAGGAGAGTGTGTGTTGTGAGGGGGAGGCGGGTGAGAGATTTTGTTTAAAAGGGACTGTTTGCCCTCTGCAGTAGGAGGATTTCTAGATCTTTCCAAGAGTTAATGTGAGGACCATGACGTCTGAATGGAACAACCACAATGAGAGTACAAGAGAAACCATCCCCAAGTCTTAGCCTTGGAGAACAATGGGCAGGGGGGACAACTTCCATATTCTCCCAGGTGGTATAAGGAGATGTTGGCAGGGAGAGAAGAGTCCCAGGCTGCGAGGGGCCAAAGAAAAGATGGAAGGGACCACTGAACATGGAAAGATAACAAAAAATCAAATTCCTATCTTTGCATTCAGAACTCGAGTTCTGAGCCTCACCCTCACTTATTTTTATCAAATCTGAGAGAGGAGAGATCTTTAGTGTGAGGGTACAATCACCAATGAGCAGAAGGGAGGTGTGACAGGCACTATCTGGAGGCCAAGTGAGTACCCTGAATGAGAAATAAGGACCAAAACAACCCATGAAGGAGAGGGCCCCACCTAGCTCTCAGTTGGGTGCCCCTGACAGGGATAGGGAGTAAGGAACTATTACTTTACTTCTTCCTCTGGGGTCTCTGGCTTTGGTTTGAGGTATTGACTTCACAGCAATAGAATAGAGGCAGCCCAGGACCTGCGGAGAGTTGACAAGATGATCTTGAAGTTGAACTGAGAAGACCCCTGCAGCCCAGAACAGAGGTTCGCCACTGGCAGCCTCTGATGTCACCCCAATACACCCCAGACAGGGCTGGCAGACAGCTGTCTTAAGGTTCTCTTTAACTTCCTCTATAGGGTTCTCAGGTGACAGGCTGATTGGAACAGGAACCTTGTGGGTTCTTGGAGCAGTGACCTCAAGCAAACCTGCAGAGGCAGGCTTGGTTTAAAGCCAAGGTGGAATCTTCCTACTGAAGGTGCTCACATCATCTCATTCTTTTTCCTCCAGGTGTCCACATCTCCTGATCTCCTGTTCATACTCCTGCCTGCTGTCTGTGACCATAGTGCCATCATGCCTCGGAGCCAGAAGAGTAAGCTCCAGGCTGCCGAGAAACGCCGCCAGGCTCAAGGTGAGGCTCAGGGTAAGGGTGCTCAGGCCACAGCAGCAGTGAAAGAGGAGTCCACTTCCTCCTCTTCTCCTCAGAGTGAAGATACTACCCAGAGTCTGCCTCAGGCTGGGTCAAGTAGCACTTCCCAGTGGTGTCGAAGAGCACAAGCCACCACCATTACTTCTACAGCCGTTTCTTGCACTAGATCTGATGAAGATTCCAAAAGCCAAGATGAGAATAAGGCAAGCCCCTGTGAGGCCCCATACTACACTGAGAGCACAGGTGAAGATTCTTTGACCAGGAACCCTGGCTTGTTGGAGCAGTTCCTTCTGTACAAGTATAAAATGAAACAACCCATTTTGAAGGAAGACATGCTGAAGATTATTGGCAAAAATTACGAAGACCAATTTCCTGAGATCCTCAAGAAAGCCTCTGAGCGCATTGAGATTGTCTTTGCAGTTGAGCTGAAGGAAATCGATTCAACCAGACAATCCTACAACCTCATCAGCAAGCTCAAACTCCCCAACAATGGGAGGGTACGACCTGGCCGGGGGTTACCCAAGACCGGTCTCCTGATGAATATCCTGGGAATGATCTTCATGAAGGGCAACTGTGCTGCTGAGGAAGACATCTGGAAATTCCTGGGAATGATGCGAGTATATGCCGGGAGGAAGCATTTCATCTACGGAGAGCCCAGGAAGCTCATCACCAAAGATTTGGTGAGGCTACAGTATCTAGAATACCGCCAGGTGGCCAACAGTGATCCTCCACGCTATGAGTTCCTGTGGGGTCCGAAAGCCCTAGCTGAAACCAGCAAGATGAAAGTCCTGGAATTTCTGGCAAAAGTCAACGATACCATCCCCAGTGCTTTCCAGTCCTATTACGAAGAAGCTCTGCAAGATGAGGAAGAGAAAATCCAAGCCAGAGTCATGGTCAGGGCTGGCGCTCTTGCCAAAGTCATTGTACCTTCTAGGGCCATGCCCCAGAATATCTTCCCACCCCTAGTAAAGCCTGAGCTCCGTCATCCTGCAGATAAGAAAATATAACATCACAGTAAGGATTATAGTATTAGCAACGTGAAAGAATCCCACAGTAAAGTAGTAAGGATAATGGAATAGAAAAAAAGATGAAACATGGTTAATCCAGTTTTTACTTGTTTCCTTTAGTCTTTCGTTTTACAAAATTAAAGGATTTATACTTCAGTTTTGTTAGTTTGTTCAAGAAAGAAATTAAATCTTAAGAGATTATACTTTGTGTCTCTTGGCTCTTTTGTTCGTCACACAGTGAGTATCTGCTCATGGGAAGGCTCAGTGTTAGTAGTGCAGACACAAATAGGAAGGAAATCCAGGCTCTCTTCTCAGAATTTTAGAGCCTCTGAGCCTCACTCATACAAGTTAGCTGCTGAAATATCCTCCATGGCCCACAGATGGAGTCAAAGGAATGAGTGAGCAGGAGGGTAATCCTTGTGAGAATGATTAAGTGGAAATCTCCTGAGCAATGCTGTTTGGGACTTTAGGAACCTGCCAGCCCTCAGCGGGAACTGTGAGACACCACCTTGTGTTAGTCTGCTCTGGCTGCTGTAACAACATACCAAGGACTGGGCGACTTAAACAACAGATAATTTCACAGTTATGGAGGCTGGGAAGTTCACAATCAAGGTGCCAGCAGATTCAGTTTCTGGTGAGAGCCCTCTTCCTACCTTACAGATGGCCACATTGTCCATGTGTCCTCACATGGCAGAGAGAGAAACTTCTGGTTTCTCTTGCTCTTAGGAGAACACTAATCACATCATGGGTGTGCTATCCTCATGACCTCATCTAAACCAAATTATCTCCCAAAGAGTCCACCTCCAGTTACCTTCACATTAGGTGTTAGGGCTTCAACATGTGAATTTTGTTGAGTGGGGACACAAACATTCAGTCTATAACAGAAAACTGGTGCTATGAGTTACTTTGGGATTGTGGGTAAACCAGAGAGAAGTCACCACCTGGGCCCGGAAAGGAAAGTGTCCTTTGTTCTTATTTCAGTGCAGATGAATACAGCAGGCAAAGTATCTTTGTGCAACATCCTCATGGAGTTTCTCAGAAATAAGGGTGAGACCCCCTTCAGGTGAGTTGCCACTGTGCTGGCACTGCTTGCCCTGAGCTGGGAGAGCCAGAGCCTGCCCCATTAAAAGGGCATTTTAATTATATTATCTTGAATGTAATTTGGCAAACTCTGAGCAAGGGCTAGCTTTTGTTGAGGGTGTAATGAACGTTAACAGAGGTCATTTGATTGGAAGGGCACTTGGAAGGGATGGGAGGGCCTGTACCTTGACACCAATTGTAGGAACTTGAGTTGCATTCAACTGAGAAAGACAACTCCATGCCTGAATTAAATGAAAGGTGCTCTAATGGGGGAAATTTAGTTACTTTTATTAGCTAGGGCAAATTTTTGGCTGATTCCATATTCTTTGTCCAAGAATACTGCATATTCTCTGACACTTCCTGGATTAAAAAAAAAAAAAAATAAGAGAGGTGGATGGATGGTATCATTTGGGATCAAAATAATATTTTTAAATATTTAAATATTTTAAAAATGTTGGGTAATATTTGCTAGTCATCTTGTCATGTGGTTACACGTATACATTCCAAATGACAGAGCTTATCAAACTCACCTGGATGATGAAGAACTTGCAGTTTTCTCAAGTTCACAAGAATGGTCACTACCAGAGCTGGGACTAGACCCTGGCTTGAATTTGCCAAAAGGCCACATGGTTCCACTTCTCCCAACCCAAGGCAGACCTTATACACTGACTATTCCAAAATTTTTCTCAGGCAGTGCAAACCAAAGTACTAAAAACAGGCCTAGGGCGCCTGGGTGGCTCAGTTGTTAAGCGTCTGCCTTCAGCTCAGGTCGTGATCCCAGGGTCCTGGGATCGAGCCCCGCATCGGGCTCCCTGCTCTGCAGGGAGCCTGCTTCTCCCTCTCCCACTCCTTCTGCTTGTGTTCCCTCTCTAGCTGTGTCTCTGTCAAGTAAATAAAAAATAAAAAGTCTTTAAAAAAAATTAAAAAGTAGGCCTATTGAAGGGAAAGTAAACATGAAAATAAATCATAATTTGGAGATTGTCCTTGGTTTCCTTTTCCTAGCATCCTACTGAGAGCTAACTCTGCCCGGGACCTGGTATTTTGTCCAGTTCTAGCACCTTCCATCATTACAGAACGCTTCACCTGGGACTTCCCCCGTGTGCCCTCCTTCCAACTCCTGAACCTGACCTTCTGACCAGTTCTTCACTGTGGCCTCCTCTGATGGCTGCGCTCTATTCTTAGTGGAGCAGAAAACCTGTATCACCACCTTTTGCCTTAACGTAGAGCATTCCAAACCCCTGGTAGTCACTTGCTTCACCATATCATCTTTATATACCTGTTTATGTGGTAATACGGAGATCTTCATTTCTTTCTCTCTCTCAACACACCTGAGATTGCCTTCTCCAAATGTTAAACCTTTTAATAGATGGTTTAAATAGCTTCTGAGTATAAATTTATGAATCATTTTCTTCACACACTTAATAACATGTATCAAGTTTACAAGTAAGAGTTTTTATATTATGTAAATCAAATCGGAAAACCTTCCCAATTATTTTGAATCCAGAACAGGACAGCAAGGCATCAAAATAGGTGTTACTGTGGAAATATAACTCAGTAGCAAAATTATCTGGATCAATAAAAAGAGCAAAATAAAGTAAAAGATTAGCAATTTCTATCTTCCTTATCTCGTCTAGCCTGTTGTTCAGTAAAATTTAATGACACATACCTGGATTTGTTTAGTTTACTTAAGAAGTTACAAGAAATTGGGGCGCCTGGGTGGCTCAGTTGGTTAAGCAACTGCCTTCGGCTCAGGTCTTGATCCTGGAGTCCCGGGATCGAGTCCCGCATCGGACTCCCTGCTCAGCGGGGAGTCTGCTTCTCCTTCTGATCCTCCCCCTCTCATGCTCTCTGTCTCCCATTCTCCCTCTCAGATAAATAAATAAAAAATCTTAAAAAAAAAAAGTTACAAGAAATTAAATCCTAATAAATTAGAAAATATGCCCATTCATCCCCTTAATATTAATCAGGCATCTGCTCTCGGAAATACACTGTGCTATTGCTGGAGATGCTAGGATTTTTGGGGGGTGGGGGAGGTTGTCTAGGAGCAGTAATCTTAAAAGGATGATAGCAAGATATTATAGTAAACTAGAGGGACAATAAAAGAGTGAAAAGGGGCACCTGGGTGGCTCAGTTGGTTAAGCCACCGACTCTTGATTTCAGCTGTGGTCATGATCTCAGGGTTGTGGGATTAAGCCCTGCATTGGGCTCCTCGCTCAGCAGGGAGTCCACTTCTCTCCCTCTCCCTCTTCCTTTGCTCCTCCCCACACTCAAACATTCTCTCTCTCTCTCTCTCAAATAAATATTTTTTAAAAAAAGAGAGAGAGTGAGGGTGTTGGGAGTCCAGATGAGCCCAGGTAGGAGGAAATGTTACAAGTATGTTTGGAAAACTGCGTATTTTTCAGTGAGACTGAAGTTTAGGTTTAGCAATGTGGGTAGTAAGACTGTGGGAGTGGGCCAGTTCTTCACATGATGTGATGAAGGATTGAGAGACTTACTCTTGCAGTGAAAATGGCTTTTGAATCCTGGATAAACTATGAAGAAACTTTCCATTGGCAGAGGTAAGGTAGGTGTCCTGGACCCCTTTTCACTGCATTTGAATACAATGTGTGAAGTCCTATGTCGCACGCTCATACAAAAACCTGCACAATTTTTGATAAGTTGTCTTATCATTTTACTTCATTCAAGATACATTTTTAAAATTTCTCTTGAGTTTTCTTTTTATACTCCTGTAATTTATTAGTGTTTTATTTAATCTTCATGCTTTGGGGATTTTCCAGTCATTTTGTTAGTGATTTCAAGTTTAATTCCATTATTGTCTGAGAAACTACATGATTTCCATTTTTTAAATATTTGTTAGATGTGCTTTATGGCCCAGAATGTGGTTTATCTTGGTGAATGCCCCATGTGAGCTTGACAAGAATGTGTATTCTGCAGTTGGATGAAATAGTCTATCGATGTTAATCATATCCATTGACTGATGATGTTAATGAGTTCAACTATGTCCTTACTGATTTTCTGCCTGCTGGATTTTTTCATTTCTGATACATCAAGTTGCAAAAGTCTCCAACTATTATAATGGATTCATCTACTTTTTCTTGCAAGTTTTGCTTCAGACATTTTGAAATTCTGTTCTTAGGCACATACCCATTAAGGTACTGCTATGTAATCTTGGAGAATTAACACTTGGATTACTATGTAATGCCCTTCTCTATCCCTGATAACTTTCCTTGATCTGAGCTTTGCTCTGTGTGAAATTAATACACCTACTCCCATTTTCCTTTGGTTAATAATACCAGAGTATATCTTTCTTTATCCCTTAACTTATAATCCATGTGTCTTTATATTTAAGGTGGGTTTGTTGTAAACAACATGTAGTTGCGATTTGTTTTTGTTTTTTTTTTTAAAGATTTTATTTATTTATTTGAGAGACAGAACGAGATAGAGAGCATGAGAGGGGGGAGGGTCAGAGAGAGAGGCAGACTCCCTGCTGAGCAGGGAGCCCGACGTGGGACTCGATCCCAGGACTCCAGGATCATGACCTGAGCCGAAGGCAGTTGCTTAACCAACTGAGCCACCCAGGCACCCTGCGATTTGTTTCTTGATTCATACAGATATTCTGTCTTTTAATTGGTGTTTTCAGATTGCTGATATTCAATTCAAAATTATTATTGATATGACCAGATTAATATCTACCATATTTGTTACTGTTTTCTATTTGTTGACCCTTTTCTATTTTCTTATTTTTGACTTACGCTCTTTTTCTGCCTTTTGTGATTTTTAAAGTTAATGAACTTAATTGGGGGAATCATTATACAAGGTAGATGTACACCAAGACATCACGTTGCACACATTAAATAAACACAATGTGTATTTGTCATTCATGCCTCAGTAAAACTGGAAAAATTTAGACATTTTATATGATCCCATTTTCTCTTCTTTCTTAGCATATCAATTCTTCTCAATTTTTTTAACATCTTTTCAGGGGTCACCCTAGTGTTGACAATATATATTTACAATGAATCCAAGCTCACTTTGAAATAACACTGTATGACTTTATTTTTTTATTACTATGTTCAGTTAGCCAACATCATTAGTTTTTGATGCACTGTATGACTTTATAGATAGTGCAAATAGCTTATGTAATCATAAAACTATTCCTAATTCCTTCCTCCTATCCCTTATTTCATTTCTGTCATTCATTTCACTTGTGTGTAAGCTATAATCATCAAATAAGTTAAAATCATCAAATAATGTTTACAACACATAGCATTTCTAAGTATTTTTAATAAGATCACAAATTCTATACTGTGACTTATTTTTGTCATCGTTAACATTCCTGAGTTAGTGAAGCAAATTTTTCCCTATAGAGACACAATAAATGCACAGCTAAGTGGTTTGCAAAATGTCACATAGAAGTAGTAATGACATTAATATTATAAATTTTCTCCATAATTACATAGCCTAAAAAATCATGACCACATTCATTTTCCTTGGAAATCTATGGATAGAGCTACAGTGTGACCACAGACAGGTTATGCAACAAAAGTAACCTCTGCACAATGTAACTTATATATAATTATTAGAAAATACAACTTTTTAAAATATTGATTTCAAAAAAAACCTACTTTGGTACGTTAAGGTTTATGCATGCATACCAGATAATAAAATAGTAATACCCCCATTCTTACAAAGAATTCAGATAATGAATACTGATGGGAATTCCATGAGAATTAATATGTACAACTGTTTTCACTTCATGAAAAGCAGTTTGTGAAAATTGAAATTTAAAGCACAATGCTAAAACACTGCATGGGTCCAAGCCACCTGCTATCCATGAAGACAATACTGCTCTTAAAACAGTATTTGGAAATTTAAAAGTTTGGCATATAAGTATTATTGGAATAGTTCACATTATACTAAGATTATTTTTTTTAAATTAAATGTGACTAGTTCATGATATGGTCCAGTGGTGTATAAAATTTCTTCAAGAGAAACAATGTTTTTGGACTAGTGTATGATACAGAAACTGAAATTTCCTCCTTTGCCTGTCACTCATGTGATCATACTTATTAAATAGGCTTTCAGACCCTCAAAATACTCCTTTTTTAGCTTTTGCAAAGGAGGTATTATGTGTTTGGTAAATAGGAGTGAATCACTTTTTGATTTGCAGTTTGTCTAGCATAAATTCTTATATGTAGTGAGGTGGTAATTTTTTAAATGATTACAGCAAGCTAAGAATAAGTGAATTCCTTAATTCAATAAAATCTTCAAAATAATATGCCACATTATTCCTTACAAAGTAAAAGTACTGCATTACATAGGCCATGCATTACACAAGATATTTTTATCAGACCATACGAAACATAGAGTACAAATATTTACAAAGATTGATTATATTTAATTGTAATTCAGCTAAAATTTTATCTGATTATTCAGCCTAAAAATAAAAAAGCATTAAATGACTAAAATAATAAAGGAAAGGATGATTTATGATCTTTCATTTTGTATTGACTTTGCTGTGATATTTTGAAAAATAACAGAAATACCACAAATTACTTAAAATAATTTAATGAAATTCTCATTAACTGTGGTCCTAATAGACCTCAAAGTGCTGATACTTAAGGTGAACAACCAAAGGTTATGAAATGATATAAATTCCCCTTGGAAGGATACCTCTGAGTATTCAGTACAGTATCAAGCATACTATCGATAGTCAGTAAATGTTTGAAAATAGGCATATCAATTGATTAAATGCATTACGCATTCAACTATAGTTGGTATTACTGTACTGAATCACATTCTATTGGAAATAAGTTACTCCTGTATGGGATTTGTGTTAATTCTTTTAACCAGAATATCAACTTAATCATCACATCCCATTATCCTTCCAAGCCAGGTAATAGAAAAAATACTATGCAGAGCAAATGACTAAAATACCTTTGAACTTTCACAACAGATATCCACAGAATGTGAGAAGTGAAAGGGACCATAAAGGTACTAGAAGGGGTTTACATTTAAAATAGCCTCTTTGACTTGATGTATTCTATAAAATAAAGCTGTATGGGTAATGACAAAAGCCCATTCAACAAGCTAAGGAAACAAATCATTTAGAAATTATAGCTCTGGACTGTGAAGTCAGTGTTCAGGTAACAAAACTGATGTTAAGAAAGCTTTCAACATGGGGCGCCTGGGTGGCTCAGTTGGTTAAGCGACTGCTTTCGGCTCAGGTCATGATCCTGGAGTCCCTGGATCGAGTCCCGCGTCGGGCTCCCTGCTCGGCGGGGAGCCTGCTTCTCCCTCTGACCCTCCCCCCTCTCATGTGCTCTCTCTCATTCTCTCTGTCTCAAATAAATAAATAAAATCTTAAAAAAAAAAAAAAAGAAAGCTTTCAACATGAGACAAAAGTAATGACTATTTATATCAATTCCACTTACTGCTTTAGAGTATCTAGTTCTAAAATGCCAAAGAGGTTTCTGCTGATGGACGTTACTCTCTTCTCCTCTTTTAAAGTGAAGGGGAGCAGAATTTGCCATACTAAAACTTGTCTCTTTGTCAAGAAGATTATTTTGAGATTACTTTTTATGAAATTCAGAAAAAGAAGAGGCTGTGAAAACCGATCTAAAGCTACTCTTTTTTGTAATAGACATTTACAAGGGAAATCTCCATTTGTAAGGATGTCTCCCTTTCTGTACTTGGAAGAGACAGATGACATGATTATCTCTAGAAACTCTTTTTCATTGGAGAAAGTGAGGATGCAAACTGACCCAACAACCATAACCTTTATTACTGTTCTTTTCTTTGTAACCTCCCATTACAGGCTTCCCCTCTCCTCCACCCTTCACAACATGTTCTTTTGTCTTTAGCTGGACATGTTATTTAAGGTGGTGATTTGAGAGCCATTTTCAAAAGTTAAGTCAGTTTTCCTGGGTGTCTCCCATGTGTACATGAGGTACACGTTATTAAACTTATTAAAATATTTAATTATTAAGCTTAATTTTTCTCCTGTTAACCTGCTTTTTCTCCTGTTAATATTTTACTTGGTTTCTCAGCTAAGAACATAGAAGGACAGAGGGAAAGTCACTTTTCCTCTCCTGAAAAAGTGTATTTATTAAAACACTCATTTCATCACATACCTCATTTTGTTTTACTGTTTTGCAAACATTATTACTGTTTTGGAAATAGTACTTAATTCTTAATTATTCTATAAATTGCCAAGCAGTTCAACAGACATCAGTGAAATCTAAAATACTAAATACAATTAAAATCCAAAAAAAGTGCAAAAACCAGGCATACAAACTGCTTTGTCCAATCTGGCAATTGAAAGACAGTAACTAAGATGAATGCTGTCAAAATTCCAAGATACTTTTTTTAATCACCAAAATGAAGAGAACAAGAGGAAAGTATGAATCCTCATATTTTTGCTGATTTCTGGGATAACAATGCTAATAGATTATTTAAAAAGGGAACTAACACAGCAGCTATATGAAGACACTGTTGAAATGTGAAATCAAGAGAATCACCATTAGTCACCATATGAAGAAGACCCATTACAAACACATTGCCACAGAGCAGACACAAGGAGTGACCAAATATTTTATAATTAATGTTTAAGAAAATATAACCAAACATTCAAATATCTGACTGCTGACCCAGGACAGAAATACAATAAAGTAGGGAAGAAGAGACAAGAAAATGATAAGATGAAAATTAAGATGGCAAACCTGAGGAACATCATTAAGATGAAACAAACCATCATAGAAAGGAAGATGTACTTTGGAATGAACCTGAAGGGGTGCAGAACAAGTTTCCCCAAAATGTGCCCCTTTGGCATGTGGACCATTTTGAGCTGAAGGCAATCAAGCCCCAGCTGACTCAAAAAAAACTTTTACCTCTTCCTTAAACTACCTAAACTAATTTATTTTTTAATTTTTTTTTTTTCAAGTAGGCTCTATGCCCACTGTGGAGCTTGAACTCATGGCCCTAAAATTAAGAGTTGCATGCTCTACTGACTGAGCCAACAAGGTGCCCCATACCTAAAAGAATTTAGATAGCAATCCTGGCCCAGAAAGAGCTATTACCAAGAGAGAACTTTTTTTTATCTGAATGACCTATCTAGAGGGTAGGACAACCTTCTCATTACCAAACCTCTGCTTTTTTTTTTTTTTTTCTTTTACTAATCATCCTATGAATGATCTTACTCCCCCTTGAAGCCCCAGACCTCAATTGCCTGACTAGTCCTTAAGTCTATATACTTATGTGGCCCCCGTAGGTATGTAATTATATTCATTTTTCTACTGCTTATCTTATGTTATTTGATTATTAGGCCAGCCAAAGAACCTAGAAGGATAGAATAAAAAATTTCTTCCTCCCCAACAAGTCCAATAGATAGTTTAGGAAGCACAATAAGGAATACTAAGGATATTAATGATAAGAGAGAACATTATAAAACTGAAACCTATGCCAACCTAAACCATGTCCAAAAGGGACAGTGACAAGTCCATTTCTGGCAGTGCATGGTTTCAAATAACCAAAGATGCTGTAAAGGCCCCTTTTAGGTAGCAGGTCTGAGCAATGGAGACCTGAGTCAGCTGAAAGGGTCCAGAGCCACCACCAAGATGAATGCAAACAGGCTCATTAGGTGACCCACCTCAAATATCCTTAGGCCCTAGCCGACCAATTGGCTGCTTACACCCCAGCTCAGGTACCAAAAAGGAAGATCCCATATGTTCCCATACCTCCTCACTCTTCCCTTAACTAGAGTCTCCCGTCACCGCTGCCCCCTGGCAAAAAGTCTCTCCTTTGCTGTCCTGTCCACTGCTTCCTTGCAGTGTATTCAATAAACTTCTATCTCCTTTGTTTTGCCTTGGGTCAATTTTTTCACCGCCTGCGCCACCAGCCTCCACCAGATCCAGTTGCCTCCCAGATGCAATAGAGTATTGAAATATAAAAATGGGTATTTTGAAGGTTATTATATACCTAAGAACCAACTAGAATGGGCTTATAAGAATTGGTTAAAAAAAAGAATTGGCTTACTTGTGTTATTGATATTCAAGTATCTTTGTACTTTTGTATTTTTAATTTTATTAAATATATGGAAAAAAGTGATTTTAAATATGTGATTAAAATGGATATAGATATCTTATTTCTGGTGTAGGCTTTTTTTTTTTTACATTTTAATTGTTGCTTGGCCCTCCTCTTCTCCCTCCCCTCAAATCAGTAAATGCCCCCTTTTCTGTCTTCAAGATGACCAATAAACCATAGTCTGCATCCTCACATATACTGTATAAATAGGTGTACATATCTATGTATATAAGGATAATATTTATTTTTGTTACTCCTGATTTTATAAGTGTCATTAAACTGTATACATATGTCTGCATTGTGGTATCTCAATACCTCATGAAAAACATCCAATTCAACAGGTAAAGTTCTAATTCAGTATTTCAGATAACAGTATAGTAACTGAGAGTCTGGATACACTGCGATATAGCCTGACATTTCATGACAGAGATGCACATTGTTTTCAAGTTTGTGTTTTTTTTTTTTTTTTTTTTTTTAACGAATACTGCAACAATAAACTTTCACATGCATGTATCCTCATGCACTTTTATTTCTATAGGATGGGATCCCACGAGTGGCTATACGTATTTTTAATTTTAATGTATGTTGCCAAGTTACTTTTGGAAAGCTTTCAATGCATCAGAATTTCACTAGCAATTATGACAGTATCTGTTTCCTCATTCACCATCAACAACAGAGGTTGTAGCTCTTTTTAGTTTTAGCCATTTTAAGAGGCAGAATGGTATTTCATTGTTACTCTGACTGGCATTTCCCTCATTGCTGGTGAATTTGAGCCTCTTTGCATATGTCTGTTGTCTCTTTGGATTTGCAACTCTGTGAACTATTTACATTTTTTTCTACTGGATTGCATGTAACATTTTTACATTTGTCATATCTATATACCATCTGTCCCATATTTTGTTGATTTTTAAAATTCCCTTTTGTATTTTTATAAGTACTCTAAATGGAAAGTTGGTATCATTACTATCAATTAAAATAGTTATGTTCAGGGGCACCTGGGTGGCTCAGATCGTTAAGGTCTGCCTTTGGCTCAGGTCATGATCTCCAGGTCCTGGGATCCAGCCCCACGTCGGGCTCCCAACTCAGCGGGGAGTCTGCTTCTCCCTCTCCCTCTGCCTCTCTCTCTCAAATGAATAAATAAAATCTTAAAAAAAAAGTTATGTTCAACGTGTGCTAAATCCACATAAATGAATGAATGAATGAAAAATTAATTAATTTCGTGGGGGAGGGGCGGGGGAAAACCCAGCGGCTTTTCTCTTAAAATTCCAGCTTCTACCATTGGTATAGTTTTGAATATACCACTCCATATGAATCCAAAAAGTTGATTTAACTTCATAAAGTAATAACAGGCAGATTTTGTTACAAATTAATCTACTGTTGAATGACTTTTAAAAATATAGATTAAAAAAATAAAAAATATCTATTCCATAAGCAAACATATGCAATACTACGTTAGCTAGGATGCAATGGGAAATTACTCAAGAGGACTGATAGCTCAGAAAAAAGGAGGAGAAGGGAGAAAAGCAGGGAAGGGTTATATTTTGTTTTATAGAACCAACAGTTCCAACCAAGGAGACACCCAACTAGGTCTTTCACCTAATAGCCCCTTGCTAGGTGTGTCTGACCTGACAACTTATGTGTGCCAGTTTGAGCTGGGTTGGAGCTGAAGACAGGTGCAGAAGACCCCTCAGGTGACCTGAAGGTACCTTTAACTCATTCTAATCCTAAGATTTTCTCTCATGAGTGGGTTTTCTGCCATCTTCTGAACACAGGATGTATGCACTAGTGTGTTGACACGCTAGGCATGCGCAACTGAACCAAAAGTGCAATTGCAAGCTCCCTGCCCCTACCCTGTAATACACTGAATAAACACTTCCTGCACTAACTCCATGTGGAGATAATGCTTTCAGGGCTATCTCCTTGTCTCCTTATTGTAATAAGTAATAAAAAATTCTTTGCTTTCAACACTTCCTTGGGATGTGTTCAATTTGATGCACCCCAAGCAGCGAACCCCTTGAGTTTGGTTACACTTAGTCTTTGCTACTCATTGTTCTAGGCATTCTGCTAATTTACTCGTCATACCAACTCTACGAGGCCAGATATTTTGTATTGTATAAGATACAAAAAATGTCACAGACTTTTAGGAGATCACTCTACTCACCATATATCTTTGAGCTGATTGTATTAAGAAAAAAAAATATAGAAAAAAAATACTTCCTAGGGATAGTTTTCTTTTTCTGTCCTGATTATGTGGAATGATTGGGAGTGATAGGTATTTATTTGCTACAAAGCATCGTTACTACATGCTGTCGTTTTCTTTTTAGTCCCTTATGTCAAGGGAATGTACAATAGCTTTTCCACATCTCTAGTGGGAATGCTAGAGCCTCTACTCTGATGAATGGATATTTCTTTAGTGTCTTTTATACCCTTCTCTCTGGTACTATAGAACTCAGGATGGCACCTGTAAACACTGCCAGGAAACTTTCTTCTTTGGACTAGATTTCTAAGTCAATAACAACATAATTAAAGGTCAAATAAAATGTGATTCCACCCTTTATTTTTTTTTAACTTTTCTTTTTCCTTTGCCTAAAGCCTTCCAAAAAGACCAATAATTTTTTTTATTTCTTTGTTTATATTTAGCCTGTAGGCAAACTATTTGAACTTCTGTATGATTTTTATATAAGTATAAATTTAGATATATAAATTCCATAATTATAAATCTTGAAGGAGGGGCACCTGGGTGGCTCAGCTGGTTCCATGTCCAACTCTTGGTGTTGGCTCAGGTCATGATCTCATGGGTGGTGAGATGGAGCCCCACATCTTGCATCAAGATCAGCAGGGAGTCTGCTTGAGGATTCTCTCCCTCTGCCCTCCCCCTCCCCCCACATGCACTCTCTCTCTCTCTCTCAGATAAACAAATAAATCTTAAAAAGAAATCTGGAAGGGAATTATCAAGATCTTCTCACCTCCAGATAGGGAAATTGACTGTTCATATCAAGAAAAATATTTATCTGTCCCTCTCTTTCTGCTATTTTCTTTAGCATCTTCAAAGATAATATCAATTAGGGCTCCTGGGCGGCTCAGTTGGTTAAGCGACTGCCTTCGGCTCAGGTCATGATCCTGGAGTCCCTGGATCGAGTCCCGCATCGGGCTCCCTGCTCGGCAGGGAGTCTGCTTCTCCCTCTGACCCTCCCCCCTCTCATGTGCTTGCTCTCTCTCATTCTCTCTCTCTCAAATAAATAAAATCTTTAAAAAAAAAAGATAATATCAATTAATCTGAATTACTATTATCTTGAAAGCCAAGAAGATGTCCTTGTCTCACTTGAATATTTATTAAAACCAGGGGTGCCTGGGTGGCTCAGCTGGTCATGATCCTGGAGTCCCGTGATCGAGTCCCACATCGGGCTCCCTGCTCAGCAGGGAGTCTGCTTCTCCCTCTGACCCTCCCCCTTCTCATGCTCTCTCTCTCTCATTCTCTCTCTCAAATAAATAAATAAAATCTTTATAAAAAAAAACACATATCAGAATATTTTTGTTGTTATTCTTGCTTGCTCTTGTATTTCATTTCTTTTATGTAATTAATAAATATATTTCATTATTACTTTTCTATTAACAATATTGTTAAAAGTAAAATAAACTTCATTTTAATGTTTGGTAGTTTTGGGGTATACCACTAAAGCCTGTATCCAAAAATATAACTACTAGCCTAAATGATCATATTCAAGGATGATATAAAATATATTTTTCATCCTGAACACTTACAAATATTAAGAATAATCTTGATCTGTTCCCTTAAACATTTTTCAAAAGTGATTCCTTAGTTCTGATTCGTATATGATTTCATGAATCTTCATATACAAGGGACCAAGCACAAATTGTGATCAGTGTTTATATTATCATCCTGCGTATTTTTAACATTTTGCAACCTGAAGCCAATTCATCAAATATATTTGTTCAAAATATGCACAATGTATTTTGGCTTCATTCCAATAAACTTTCTCCCATCAAAGTGTCTGCTTGCTTGTCACTGTCAGCCAGTTGTAGTCTCTGTAGATCAGGTTTTGTTTGACATAGTTCCACTTTTAGTTTAGGTTACATTCTAAATCTGAAGTGTGAACGGTACCTTCTGTTCTTTAACATCCTCCCTACTATAAATGTTAAAATTATGTTTCAAATAAAAGAACAAAATCTGCTTTTTACCAGTAAATCCATAAAGATGCCAGGTGGCTTTATCAGCATCTTCAGTCTATTCAATGTGATGACTTATGTTTGAAGCATAAACACCGATTATACCTCCTGTCATGAAAATATTAGGGATGGCCTACCCTCATCAGCACTGATCTATGCATATTAGATCCTCAGAAAGCTCTGATTTCATAATCAGCACCTGCTTTGTGTTCCACAAGGAATCCCAATCATGTAACAGTTTCCAAATGAAAACAGGCATATTATATATATTTTTAACAGAAGGTGTTAAAAAATTTTTTTGGAATTAAGTTGATAATAATTTTAATGTTCTTAGTGTATTTCATATGTCCGATTAAGTTAGATCATATTTACTAATCAGGAAAAAGCCCAATTTTCATAAATCAATTATTATAATAATTCCTGAAGTTCACCATCGTGCACAGCTGATAACTTACATTTTTGATACTATATTTGACTCTAGTTGAACATTTTCATTGCTTTAAAAATTACCCTATTTTTTCTTCTGTATTGTAATTTGCAAATGCACATGTAGTAATGCTACCTTTAAATTAAAACTACTCCATTATTAATTGGTAGATTAAATTTAACAGAATTAAACATAGAGTTGAAAAAGGAATGGTGAGAGAAAATAAAATAATCCAGAGTAAACAACCACAAAAGGAAAAATGAAGACAAGCATCTGCATGGCAGGGAATAAATTCATTAGCACAGAAGACAAAAGTACAAAACTGAAAACAAGAAGGAATGAGTTGAAACAGGTAGTTTTGGACAAAAGAGAGTGAACAATCACTCTATAAATTCTCAGTGTCCTTGGGGGGAAAAAACCCAGAAGAACTGGAGCAGAGATGAATAGATATATATGAGGAAAAAAATCTCCTTGAGAAGATAGAAAACTCCAACTTTCAGATCAAACAGTTAAGGAAAATGTCATTAAAGAGATACAATCAGAAGTATACAGTTAGCCAACTGGTATGTGAAAAGGTGCTCAATGTCACTGATATTACAGAAATGTAAATTAAAACTGCAATATCACCACACTCTTCTTAGAATGGCTATTATCAAAATGAAGTAGGAAGTGTTGACAAGGATGTGGAGAAAATGGAACCTTCGAGCACTGTTGGTGGGAATGTAAATTGGTGCAGACACTATGGAAAACAGTATGGAGTTTCCTCAAAAAAATTAAAATAGAACTACCATAAGGTCCAGCAATTCTACTTCTGGGTATTTATTGAAAGGAAATTGAAACACTAGCTTTAAAAGATATGCACACCCCCATGTTCATTACAGCATTACTTATAATAGCCAAGATATGGAAGCAACCTTGGTGTCTATCAATGGATGAACGGGTAAAGCAAATATAGAGTAATATTTATTATATATGATTTATTATTTAAATATTAATAAATATTATTTGTTACATATGTAATATATACAATGGAATATTATACAACCATAGAAAAGAAGGAAATCTTGCCATTTCTGACAACATGGATGGCCCTTGAGGGCATCATGTTAAGTGAAATAAATCAGATGGAGAAAGACAAATACTGGATGATAAAACTTGTAGGGGGAATCTGAAAATAAAAAAAAAAAAATTGAACTTATAAACAGAACAGACTGGTGGTTGCCAGAGGTGGGGGGAGGGGAAGAGTGGGTGAAATGGGTAAAGATGGTCAAAACTTAGAAAATTCCAGTTATAAAATAAGTCATTGGGATGTAATGTACAGTGAAGTGACTGTAATTTTTTAAAAAGATTTATTTATTTTAGGGAGAGAGTGAGCACATGGGAGGGGGGAGGGGCAGACAGAGAGAAAGAGACAGAATCTCAAGCAGACTCTGCCCTGAGCACAGAGCCCTGAGATCATGACCTAAGCCAAAACTAAGAGTCACAAGTAATGAACTGAGCCAACCAGGCGCCCCAAGGTAATTATAATTCATAAAACTATATGGTATATTTGAAAATTGCTGCATCTTAAAAGTTCTCACAAGAAAAAAAAATCTGCATGTATGTGGTATGGATGTGGTGATGGATGTTAATGAGACTTGAGGTGATCATTCACAATATATACAGATACTGAATCATTATGTTGTATAGCTGAAACTAATATAATGTTCTATATCAAGTATAACTCTATGAAAAACAGATGTAATCACATGACCAATTAAATATCTGAAAACAAAGATGAAGGAAAATGCCCCACTCATCAATCCAAAAATGTAGTTTAAACAAAAAAGCAACTTTTTTTTTAAACAAAATTAAGACACCCTGGCAGGACTCAATGCTTCTTAGAAGAAGGCACATACTGAATCAAGAAGAAAATGGAAAAACGTTATGCCTAACCCATTCAACAATGACCGGCACCCAATTAAGTAACACTTCCTACCATTCTGTAACGCTAACAAGATTGCATGACATGTAGCGTCATGAAGGTGAACAGTAATCAGTAAGTAACTAAGCCAAAAGTTAAACTGAAGCTTTTACATGCTTTGCTCTTATCAACTCTACTTCACATCCTCCATTTAAGACTATATATAACAATGCAGGAAAATATCTCTACATATCTATGGACAGGTATGTATGTATATAAAAGTAATATGTACGTATATGTTTATAGGTAAGTATGTATGTATTGAAGTCTGTATGCTTTGCACAGGTACATAAGTCTATATGCATATATATGTATATATGTACACATTTGTTTACCCATATGAGTATGTATGAGGACAAGAATGAAAAACCATACTAATTATAAGGTAATTCTGAAGAATATGTAAACATGTATGGATATATTATACACAAATCATACACAAAAATAATGAATAAAAATGCTAGTGATGTTCATTAAATGGTTATATTATAGGACAACATAAAAAATGCAATTTTGAATAATTCCTATTTTACCAATGATGAATTTGCATTACTTATAAAATAAAAAAAATCACTAAATATAAACAAACAAAACATCATTAAAGAATCATTTAAGCTTAGCAATTTAATTAACAATTAAAATCTTAACAACTGTTGCTTAAATAATTAAGCAGGAACACATTCTTTAGGCCCCATGCATATAGAATAAATAAGAATAAACTACTCGTTAAGTATCCATAAGCTTACCCATTTCTGGCTTTTGAGAATTACTAGCATTAAAAAAGGAATAAGATTACACTGCATCAAAAACTAATGATGTAATGTATGGTGATTAACATAACATAATAAAATTAAAAAAAAAAGGAATAAGATTGCCACCACATCACAAAGAGCTGTGTAATTTTTAGTTCTGCATAGATTACTTAGGTCAAAGGTCATTTCATATGGCTGGAAACAATATTGCTCTGAGTATCAGAAGTCTTAGATTTTTGTCTTGGTTTGATGCTAACTCAAACTGGGCAAGTTACTGGAAAACAAAAAAACTTCATGTGTGAGAAGCATAACTGAGAGCTTGTTAATCACTCCTGTATCAACCAAGTATACTGGTTTACAGATGTACAGAATGAAATGTGTATGCTAGCTGAAATGTACAACACCTGCTAAGTGATAATATCCTCTAAAGAATAACACTGTAAAATAGATCATCTCAAACTTTGAACTGGCATATTACTACTTTCTAATGTCCACTCTTTCAGTAATAACAATGTTCACTTCCACTGTGAAAAAAATGAATAAACAAACATTTTTGAACGTTTAATAATACTGAGGACAGAGTGATTTGTGAAAAACAAATGATTTAATGCTGTGCAGATTGGAGGGTCAATTTCTAAAACCACTTTGGGGAACAATTGATAGAATACATTAAAATAAGAAAGCACATATTTTATGACCCAAGAATTCTACTTCTGAGAAATTACACTAGAGATATTCACACATGTCCCTTAAGAGGCATGCACAAAAATGTTTTATTTCTTTGCATTGATATCTGTAGCTATGACAAATGGAATAAAAGCTAAAAGTCCACCAAGACAGTACTGACAAAAACCACAGTATTCCATGGAATACTCCGCAGCCCTTAAAATGTCTGTGAATGATGTATGTGTATTGATTTTTAAATATATTAATCAAGGTAAGTTACTGAGAAATAAAAAAAGCAAGTGCAAAATGATTACATACAAGTTGTATTTAAAAACACCAAATGACCTATGGTAAAGACAAGTTAAACTGTACATCCTTGGGAGATGTCTGGCTGATACGTATTAACCTAGGAAAGGGAAGGGGCTTGGTAGTGATACTCAGGGAAGATTTGATCTGTAATGGTGATTTTTGAAAATGAGACTATATTCATATATTGTATTGTAATTGGCATTTGATAAAATTTAATTAAAATAGTGGGAATATTTTCCATTCATATAGTGCTGTGGCCTAAATGTTTGTTTCCCTCCAAAATTCATGTTGCAATCCTAATGCCCAGTGTGCTGATATTAGGTGGGGGCCTTTGGGAGGTGATTAGGTTATGAGGATTCTAAATGAGATTAATGCCTTTATAAAAGAGGCCCAAGAGCAGTCTATTGTCCCTTTCACAGCATGAGAACCTAACGAGAAGTCTGCGATCTGCAGGAAAGTCCTGACGTGAGGACCATGGTGGCAACCTGATCTCAGACCCACTAGTCCCTAGAAAGGTGAAGCATACATTTCTGTTATTTATAAGCCACCAAGTCTCTGGTATTTTATTTAAGCAGTCTTGATGGACTAAGACATATATCCACTGATTTATACAAACACAATGCTTACTATGCTTTAAATATAATATAAATATAAGGGCTCTTATATTAATATAAGAAAAGTACAGTGCTCTAAAATCTTAGGGTGGGGTTACATTTATTTATTAGCTGGATAATAGTTACCAAGTTCATAGGAAAGATTCAAAGAGCTGATTTATTTCAGACATAATTTTTATGTAAAAAAGATGACCTATTGAGTCAGAGCCAAAAAATGTAAAGAGAAGGGGTGTGGTTGGCAACATGCTTGACTTCACTGAAGTTAGTGAAGAGGAGCAGAATATGCAACCCCAAAACATACCTCTTAGTTTTAAGGATTGTTTTGAGTAGATTATTTTTAAAAAGCAGCAGACATAGGTAAAGCTCTGAAAATGAGTAGAAGTTATGCTTTTATAAAAGACATTTACAGGGCCTGGGTGATTCAGTCGGTTAAGCTCTGCCTTCAGCTCAAGTCATGATCCCAGCGTCCCAGGGATCGAGCCCTGAGTGGGGCTCTCTGCTCAGCAGAGAGTCTGCTTCTCCCTTACCCTCATGCTCTCTCTCTCTCTCTCTCATAAATATATAAAATCTTTTTTAAAAAAGACATTTACATTTATAAGGGAAATCTTCATTTGTAAGGGTGTCACTCTCTCTGTACCAGGAATAGGATGATGAAAAATATTAAAAACTCTTATCAATGTAAAGTCATGACTTAAATCTGCATAACAACTTCACCCTTGATTACTGTGCTTTGCAGGAAAACTTTTCATAACTGCCCACCCCTGTCCCCTACCATCTTTCTTTAATCTTTAGCTGGAAATGGTATTTAAGATGGTGACTTGGGCCAGTGTGGGGAGTTACTCAGTTTTCCTATGTCTCCCCCATTTATACAGGAGCTTTCCTATGTCTCTCCCATATATACATCTTTTTAAATTATTTGTTTTTCTGCTAATCTGTATTTTATTACAATGGGATCTCAGCCAAGTACTCACAAGAGTAGAAGGAATATTTTTTTTTCCCTTCCTGACACTATGATTGATTTATCTTTTCTTTGGGGCAATTCAGAAATTCAACATGAGGAAATAGTTTCTGAACAGAGGAAGAAGAGACTCTTAGGGCTCCTCTCCCTCCCCAGCACCCCTTCCTTACTGCAAAAGTTAAGGAAATGTTGTTTAGGAAAAAAGGCACCTGGGGCAGTTATGAGGATAATAAATGGAAAGCGCTGGGTAACGGGTAAATCTATTGTATTGGAAACCACAGGCAGGAACTGTCACTAGCTAGACCCCAAGACCTGACCTTTACTTCTCGACTGTGTCCCACACTTTCGCTTAAGCTCTTTATTCCAGCTTATCTCTTAACTCAGGCAAAAGACCGGAGAGGCATAGCATCCCATGATGGAAACCAAACTACCCCTCAAGCACTAATGACTACCTGGAGGAAGAGCTCTTACTGCCCCGACGACCCAGACCAGTTTGAACTTATCCCCTGACTCACACCTGTGCAGATGGGCCATGGAGTGACCCATGGAGTGACCAACAGTTACTTTTACCTTATTATAATACTAACATCTCTGCTCAAGGAGTAGCACAAGCCTTATTTACATAACATACAGTGTATGTATAGGCATGTTTCTTTAAGGTGCACGCACAACCTTCTGCCAGGCTCTACACAGGATGACAAGGCTCCCCTTTCTAAATATTCATCATAACCCTAAATAAATGGGTATTCATCCTTGACTGGGGAGTCACAACTTCGGAAGTTATTTGGCATGATCTCCTTATCTGCTGCAAATAAAGTTAACTTTGTGCAATAACTCACCTGTTACAGTTTCTACTTGTGACTCACCAAGCAGTGAACTCACAGTTAGCTAAGTTACAATTTGGTGATCCAGAGAGAGAACAGTTGTCCTTTTGAGGTTCTGCCCTCCCCTTCCCTGGTTTCCAACAGCCAGAGCAGTGGATAGGGAGAACTTGCCCAGGCTGTCCTGTTCAAGCTACTGGGACCAGGAGTGGAGTCCTTTGAGGGGATTCTCCCTTCTTGGTGCTTCTGACCACTGGCCTGGCATTCTGTCCTAACCTCAAATCCAGTGATGACTCCGATTACTTTTACTCAGAAGGATTTCTGTTGGGATAAGTTACACCAGGTCCATGCTGCAACTTTTAGAAGTAAAACTAGAGTTCTCTCACAAAGTCTGGGCAAGCCAGTGAAATAGTCAGAATACTTGGGGAAATGACAGGGCTCTTCTGGAAAATACTCTGGAAGACTGAACGTTCTGATTAGACTCGAGTCTAGACATCCCTGGATGAGAGAAGATGACACAATCTGGCCATTAGAGGCTTGGATGCTTCAGCCTGGCAAAACAAGAGTGATCTAACAAAGGCTAGACTAGAGTCTGGGAGATTAAAAGAAACCTCTATCCAGCCTGGTTGTTGGGTAAGGTCTAGGAGGTGGAAAGAAATCACTGTCCTGTCTGGATATTTGGTCTGTTTATTGTTGTTCCCTGTTTAAATCTCCACCCTTGCTACTTGGCTCTGGTGCACCTTCTCCTTCCCTTACAACCATGGACAAAGGAGGCAACAGCTCCTTGGGTCACAGGAAGCACACACCTGGAACAGGTAAGATCTCTATATAGTAGTTTAAAAGAAAAGTGCTTGTTAAAACTAGGCATTCTAGGGCACCTGGGTGGCTCAGTTGGTTAAGCGACTGCCTTCGGCTCAGGTCATGATCCTGGAGTCTCGGGATCGAGTTCCGCATCGGGCTCCCTGCTCGGCAGGGAGTCTGCTTCTCCCTCTGACCCTCCTCCCTCTCATGCTGTCTCTCATTCTCTCTGTCTCAAATAAATAAATAAAATCTTTAAAAAAAACAAAACAAAACAAAAAAAACTAGGCATTCTAAAACCCAGAAATATAAAAACTAACCCAAATGTTTTTCAAGTCCATGTGATTTGGGATAATGTTTGGTAAATTAAAATACACATGTCTTCTGGTGTTATCAACATCAAATATAATAATCAACTTTTATTCTATCTCAATTTATTTAAATTCATGTTGTGTCTGTTGCTTTGTGTCAGCAAAAATGACTTAGATGGTTGATCTTGTCTGTCTCATGACGTTTTTGTGGGTAATTGTTGAGAACAAATAGACTGAATAGATAAAAAGGTTTGTAGGTAAAACCTTTACATAGCTTTCAAAATCTATGGTAACTTGAAATTTTAAAGTTTTGCTAAGTTAGGAAACAAACTGAGTGTTGTTGGAGTTGGGGGTTGGGTGGGAGGGATGGGGTGACTGGGTGATAGACACTGGGGAGGGTATGTGCTCTGGTAAGCACTGTGAATTGTGCAAGACTGTTGAATCTCAGATCTGTACCTCTGAAACAAATAATGCAATATATGTTAAGAAAAAAAAAAGAAGAAGAAGAAGGTAGCGGGAGGGGAAGAATGAAGCGGGGGAAATCGGAGGGGTAGACGAACCATGAGAGATGATGGACTCTGAAAAACAAACAGGGTTCTAGAGGGGAGGAGGGTGGGAGGATGGGTTAGCCTGGTGGTGGGTATTGAGGAGGGCACATTCTGCATGGAGCACTGGGTGTTATGCACAAACAATGAATCATGGAACACTTCATCTAAAACTAATGATGTAATGTATGGGGATTAACATAAGAATAAAGAAAAGTTTTGCTAAGTTAAATGATAAATTGGGTTGAATTCACTGGGTATCTAGGTCTTTTTCAAATAAGAGAGAATACTAAAGCATTGATTATTGAATGGAGGTTTATCTGCTTTTGGCTACTTTTGCAGGGAAACTGAAGATACTTGGGTCTGTTAGTAAACATGTTTTATGCTTTATTAAACAGCTGTACTATGAAAAAAAACACGATTCTAGAAATTGTGAAATACATTCATAAATTTCCGATCTAAAGAATTCTGGCATAGCACACAGTTCACAATTGATTAATACTTAGTTTTCACTGGAGACTAAGGTTCCTAAAAGTAAAAATTCTGATAAATATAATTGAGACTGCTAGAAATAATAAGGGAAACAACTCTGTATGCAAGTAAAGTAAGACATATTTTTGATAAGACAGATATAAAGAATGGGAATACATTTTTGTTGAAGGAAAAGAAAGTAATTTTGTTGTAAAATGAGACTGGTTATTAAAGAGTGAAGGCTTAAGACAAAATATAAATGAAAAAGAAAGCTATAGCAGGTTTATGAGGAGAATCTTAAAAAAAATTGTATGCATGTCAGGAATGAATGAGTTCTAAAAGTACAACGGTATTAGATGGAGATTTGGTTTTTCTCTGTTGAAAAGACAAAGTTTTCTTAGATTATTGGTCTACTCTTCATAAGAAGTTGTAAACAAAGTTTTTCTTTATCTGCCCAGAAAAACAAAAATTCTATGCTTTGTCTTTATCAGGTCTTTATCAGAAAAGTTAAAACTTTTCAATATTAAAGAAGCTTAGTTTGGCTAACAAGTATATAATCTTTTTGTAGAATCTCTTATTGCCAGCTTGGTTAAATGGACAATTAAATACTAAGTTTTATGATAGTTTATAATCTTATTTAGGCATGTGCTTTAAAACCTTCTGAGGTTTTTAATAAAATTACCAAGATTCAAATTCTAAATGAAGTCTTTTTGACTAATTAGGCTTATTTGGTATGTTATGCTACATGGGAAACACTGTCAAAAAATGATAATAAACCATCTTAGGCTATATTATATGTAAAAATACTATACCCGTTCTAGAAATTATATGAATTTCCTAAAGTTTTAATATGTCCTGGTATAGGGTCATCACTCAATATTCTAATTATTGAAATGTTGTATGTCATAGAAATACCCAGAATGCCTTGACAACAGCATTATAATGGACTCTCATCAGATCTTTAACCATGTCCATTTTTGAGAATTTTGTTATTTATAGTTATTGTTCTCATGCTCTTGCAAAATGTGTTTCATCTTCAAGGTGATTCATTAAAAGGAGTTTTTGACAAACACAGGTTTTCTTATATCTTTAAGATCATAAAACTAAGCTGAGCGAGAATTTCCAGAACTAATGGTGAAGCTGCATTCAAACAGATCAAGAATTAATAACATGGGACTGAATGAATTGAGGAAGTTGATTATAGTTTTATGAATCTTGTTTGAAACACTGGTTTTCTAATGTCCACTCTTCCAGATTTGAGGAATCTTTTTCTTTTAAAATATCTAAGACTTAAAGAAATACAATAAAATATTTTTGTGAACAAACGGAAACATTTTATTATCTCTCTACCTGAACCCTGCAGAATTCAGAAACTCTCAATGAGTACTCTTCCTCTTATGGCAATTATAATTATTTGCAAAAGTTCGATGAGAATCTGCTCTTTTTGTAAGAGAACACCACTGGAAACATTGATTATATTACCAAGGCTTTGAACGGAATGACATATCTGAGAAAGACATGCGTAGACTCAGATATGACCCGACAGCTTTAGGAATTAAGTTTGACTTTATGGGCCTAATAAAGCCCCTTGAAAATGTTGGCCTGATACCATACTTAGAGAGTTCCCAGCGGCCTTACCAGCTAAATAAAGAAGGTCACTTCCTGGCAAGTGCAGGAAATGTCAGGATATTTTGGGAACCTTGAGAAGAGGAATTCACCCAAATCTGCAGGTATTGGAGGCAAATCAGAAGTCAAGTATTTGGCTTAGTTTCTGGCCTTGAGAGGCTATTAAAAGTTCAATTTGGAATTTCTTATAAAAATTCCAGCAAAGCAAATTAAAAAAAAACTTATATGGTCAATCACTAGTCTTGCTCAGCTTATGTAAATAGTCAAGCCAAGTTTGTTAAAACTGGACTTGTTTTACAAATGATTAGTCTCAATTTGACTATCTTTGAACGAAATGTGGGTGATTTCAGAGGAAAATTATGTTTCAGTAAAACTTCTTTGTGGATGCTAGATTCTAGTTCTGATTTTCTTTTAGTGTTTGCTGTGTCCCTATAACACTGGTCTGGATCTTGAATTCATCTGGTTTCCTTAAATATCTGGCTATGACTCACCAAACTAAGGTTTCCAGTTTTCCTTCAGTCTCTTGACTTGGAATCATTGAGAACTAAAACTGCCTTTTGCCCTACAGCCCTGCAAACGGAAGCTTAGGCAACTTGAAGCCTTATTTAGGAAGGCTCCAGTCTTAGTATTATCTGATTTTGATAAGCTGTTTGATTTGTAAATACGTGAAAGGCAAGGAATAGCTGTTATCGATGTTAACCCAAATGCTGGGGCTTATTAACCAAAGAACGGTGCCTTATTTTTCTAAGCAACTGGACACATGCCTCTCGACAAAAGCAGCAGAGAAACTAACTAGGAGCCAACCTATGACTGTTCGGACACTACACTAGGTTTCTGTTTTACTGGAAACCTAGGACATCTGTGGCTGTCACAAAACAGAATGTTACAACGTCGGGCCATGTTGATAGATAACCATCACCCCCCACCCCTTTACAGCTGCCATGCTAGTCCCCAATCATAAAGTACTTGATCAAAATTTACTCTAGCCACAAAGATCTCCAGAGTGAACCCTCTGTCCAATGCAGAGCAAATCTGGTTTGTAGATGGCATCAGTTTATGGAAAATGGACAAAAAGGGCGAGATAATGCAGTAGTATTCCTAAATGCTATTGTAAAGGCTAAAAGACCAGCCTCAGCCTAAAAGGCAGAAATAGTTGCACTTAACCAGAGTATTAGAATTGAGTGAGGACAGGTTTTAACTATTTATACTCATTCTAAATAGGTCTTCTCTGTAATTCATGCCCATGGAGCCATCTGGAGGGTTGGGGCACTTCTAAAAATTGAAAATGGAGAAATTAAATATGGCAAGGAAATCCACAGTCTGCTAGTAGCCATACATAAGCCTCAAGAATTGGCAATGGCTCATTGTAGAGGCCATCAAAAGGGCAATTCAGAAGTAACAGAGGGAAATAATTTGGCTGATGCAGTTACAAAATGGTCGGCCAAGTCTGGGGAGATTGTGCAAGTGCCACAGATTCCCTCTCTAAGACTATATGAGTTCACTCCATCCTACTTACAGGATGAGACAAAAAAGGCTGCAAAATTGGCCTATCAATGGTCCCTGATAGTCAAAGGATGGATGATAAATAACAATAGGATAATCTGGGTGCCTAAGTAGACTACTTGAGGAATCCTTAAGACTATACATGACTCAACTCATTATGTTAAGGAAGCTTTATACCTACGGTAAAGAAAGATTATCAGCTCCTGAATGATGAAGGAAATTATTAAGAAAACAAAAAACGGATGTGCCTTATGCCAGACAAATAATGTACAAACCAGACCTTCAGGACCCCCTCTAGTTAGAGCAACTCAAATCAGGGGTACAATGCCAGGGGAGGATTGACAATTTTACTGCAATGCCTATAGCCCCTGGAGGGTTCAAATACCTTTTGGTGTTTGTAGATAGATTTACTGGATGGATTGAGGCCTTTCCCTGTAGGACAAAAAGAGGTAATAGAGTAACAAAGTTCTTTTACTAAGATAATTCCTTGATTTGGATTACCAAGGTTAACCCAAAATGCGAATGGGTCAGTTTTTATTTCAAAAATTATTTCTGAGGTAACCAAGGCTTTAAATATTAAGTGGAGGCTACAAGGTGCCTGGAGATCTCAGGCTTCCAGGAAGACAGAATGTGCCAACAAAACCCTGAAAAAGACCCTGGCAAAGTTGGGCCAGGAAACACAGGAAGACTGGTTAAGGTTACTACCAGTAGCTCTCACCAGAATGAGAGCTGCCTCAAAGGGCAAACTAAAAGTTCATCCCATTTGGAATAACTTATGGGAGGCATTTCCAAAAGGCTCTGACTCCGTCTCACCTCCAGACTGGAGGTTTCTCCGGCCCTTAAGCACATAATTTATCTCTGAGAGGCGGTGGATGCATTCAAAAGGTATAGATATTTTTGCCTCCCCCAACCCACTAAAATTAAGCTTCACCCAAATGAACCTGGGGACTGGATATATCTCAAAATTTGGAAAAATGGGTCATCCTAGGATCAATCAACTATATCCTATATGAACAGGGCCCTGCCTAATACTATAAACCACACACTCTCCCTTAAAATTAGAGTTGTACCTTGGATTCACCATACTAAAGTAAAAAGGCATCTGACCAGGGCCCTAGGAGGAGATACTGCCAGCATTGGATGACAACAAATATTCCCATAAGCCACTCACTGACTTGGAAGTTCTGTTCTGGAGACACCCTCAAGATAAGTGGAGCCTCATTAAGTAAGCATTCTCAATTTTATATACTGTAATAATCTCTATCTGTAGGACACTAGTTCTACTGTTCTGGTTTCTTCAGTCTTATTGTTTGCTGCCCGGCCCCTTAAATGGATGAAATCATTCTCTGTGACCATTCGATAATGAATGCCACAGCTTATTGGTAGTACGTGGCAAAATAGACAATGTTCTAGTCCCCTCTGCCTTGGTCTGATTTTAAAATGAACACCTTCTTGATGTTAGTCCTGGTGATAATAATCCTAGAAATGCCAAAAGCTATAAACACACTTGAACATCTCTGGGAACTAAATTCCCTAGTAAATATCAGTAAGAACATAATGAAGGGAAATAAACTAAAGACTTCTCTTATTACTGTTTGGACCTTGCATGCTTACCTGATACAATTTCTGTCCAATTGTATACAGACCATAAAATTACGAATGGTAGTAATATGAAGGTCTGAACACATTGGGGTTAAACATGGTGACCCAAACATATCTAAAACGAGCTGAGGATAATTCTGCTCCTCTATTAATCATGATGACTACATCCTTGTCTAACAGTAGCTACAGAAGATGTACCTTTGTCCCATGCCCGCCAAGAATGAGGAACAGAATAAAACCAGAGGAAAGATTTGTCACCAGCTAGACCTCAAGACCTGACCTTTACCATTTACTTGCTTGTTCTCACAACCTTTATCCCACATTTTCCCTTAAGCTCTTCTTTCTAGTTTATCTTATCCTAAACTACTCCTTGAGCAATAACAACTGCCCAGAAAGAGTTCTGGCTGGCCCAGACCACCCACACCAGTTTGAGCTTAACCCAGAATCACAACTTCACAGATGGATCATGGAGTAACCCCGAGAGTAACCAACACTTACCTTTACCTCATTATAATACTAAAATCTCTGCCCAATGAGGAACACAACCCTCATTTACATAAAGTACAATGTACGTATAGGTATATAATCTCAAGGCACATGTATGACCTTAGGTCCACCTCTACACAGGATGACAAGGCTCCCCTTTCTAATATCAATCCTACCCCTAAAAAAAGGAACCCACTCACCCTTGCTCAGGGAGTCAAGACTTTGGATGTTATTTCCCATAGTCTCCTTGCTTGCTGTAAATAAAGTAACCTTTGTGTGACAACTCTTCCCGTTGCAGTTTCTATCTGTGACTCACCAAGGAGCGAACTCACGATAGTTCAATTACACAAAAACAGACAAATAGATAAACAGAATAGAATTAAACCCAGAAAAAGACCAACAGTCACCTGATTGATGACAAAGGTGATATTATTATGGCACTGTTCATCTTGTTGATAAACTGAACTAATCAATTTCATAGCACAGTCAATAATTACCTTTACCTCACTCCATAAAGAAAGTCAATTCCGGATGGATTTCAGATCTACGTTAAAAAGGTAAATAAAACTTTTTGGAAAACTCCAAGAACATCTATACATATTTGAAGGATGGAAATATTTCATAAATATGATATAAAAATATCCAAGCATGAAAGGAATTGTGATAAATTAAACTTAACATTAAAATTAAGAACTTCTACTCACAAACAAAACAAATATCTAACACCACTGAGAAAGTTAAATGGCAAGTGACTAAGCAGAAGATATGTGCAGCATACATAAGAGATAAAGGATTCATATTCATAATTTATTTTTAAAACTCTACAAGGAAAAGAGATAATCCTTTAGAAAAATGGGCAAAGCTGGTGAACAGCCCACTCTAAGAAGATTTATATGTTTAAAAAGAAACCCAAATCCACAGCAGATGTGTAAACAAAGAAATAATGAAAATGAGATATATAACATAGTAAAATATATCCAATAAAGATGCTATACATATTTTTTGTATTCATTTCTTCCCGAGAACACCACATATAGTAATTAGAGCAGACTATCATTAATTTCTTGAATGACATACAATTTTCAAAAGTCTAAAACCAAATAAAAATCTTGTGAAATAATTTGCAATTTTTTACAAACTGCTAATATTGCCATCATATAAATATTTTTTAAAATTGTAAAGAAAAGGACCAAAAGCCCATTGAAAATATAAAAAAGAAATATTGGCTCAATACAAAATATCTTTAAATGTAGTAAAATATGCTGGGTGTGGAGCCTGATGCAGGGCTCAATCTCAAGACCCTGAGATCATGACCTTAGCTGAAATCAAGAGTTGGAGGCTTAACTGACTGAGCGAACCTGGTACCCCATGTCAATTTAAATCTTAGACCAGCTAGAAGAATTGAAGGGTAGAGTAAAACTTTTCCTCCCCAACATTACGATTTTGACAATGGAATCATATATTTTCCATAGTTACAAATATTAAACTGGAAATGAAAAAAGTTCTAAAAATTGAATCCAAAGTAAACAAACATATCTAATTGTATATAGTTGGTGGGCTAGCCATAGGGAGAAATTAATTAATTCCAAAAAAACCCAATACTTTCACATACATTCTTGTTGAGTTACACTCAAAAGACAAAAGAAAACATGAAAAACTTTTTAAGATTTAATTAATTTATTTATTGAATGAGAGAATAAGCATGTGTGAGTGGAGGGGAGGGGCAGAGGGAGAAGGAGAGAGAATCTCAAGCAGATTCTGTGCTGAGCATGGAGCCTGACTCGGAGCTGAATCCCATCACCCTGAGATGATGACCTGAGCCAAAATCAAGATCCTGACGTTCAACTAACTGAGCCACCCAGGTGCCCCAAAAACATGAAAAACTTTTAAATTCATTTAGTCCTATTGTTTTCTTTTTAAAGATTATTTATTTATTTGAGATAGAGAGAAAGAGAGAGAGCGAGCGAGCACAAGCGGGGAGTGGGGTGGGCAGAGGGATAGGGAGAAGCAGGCTCTCCACTGAGCAGGGAGCCTGAAGTGGGGCTCGATCCCAGGACGCTGGGATCATGACCTGAGCAGAAGGCAGACACTTAACCATCTGAGCCACCAAGGCGCCCCTAGTCCTACTGTTGTTAACAAAATATATTGATATTGTTATTTTTAAAGCATTATAGGTATACTGTACAAGAAAGCAGATATGTAATTATGGTAATGCCATTAAGTACCAAAACTTTTGGACTAAGAATAAAGAGATGCAAATATAAAATAAAAGACCTCAAGTAAAATGACTGGAAACTTAAATTTGACTCAGAAAATCAGCATAAAAAATAAGGGGGGGGCACCTGGGTGGGGCAGTTGGTTAAGTTTCCGACTCTTGGTTTCAGCTCAGGTCATGATCTCAGGGTCATGGGATTGAGCCCTGCATCAGGCTCCATGCTCAGAGTGGAATCGGCTTGGGATTCTCTCTCTCTCTCCCCCTCTGCCCCTCCTGCTCATGCTCGGGCTCTCTCTCTCTCTCTCTCTCTCTAAAACAATAAATAAATAAATCTAAAAAAAAATCATCACATATTCAAGATTTGTTTCTCTGTAAAAAATATGTATTTATTACATGCATTCACTGATAAAGCCTAGGACAAATGACAAACTGGTGGCAATGATTACTACTGGGACCCAGACTGTGAGCTCCCAAAGCCATTTTCCATTAAAGCGAATCAGAGATTTTCAGGGGAATTCTTGATTATAGGCAAAGGGCAAAAAACTATTCAAGATGATTCTGGGATATCTTGTTATGCAGAAAGCAATGAAGATTTTAAAGACTAAGATGGTCAGGTAAAAAAGATAGGAGTCAATGTGCAAGGGTCTTCCACAGGTATAAGGCAGAGTATACTGATGATCAAACAGAATAACTGCAAATATTTGAAATAAATAAAAATCCATGTATTCATAACATTACTACATTACACAGTATTCTGTCTTATTACTCTTCATTGGGGTTTCTGGAGCACAGAATCATTTCTCTAAAAATTCTAACTGGTGAATAGAATCACACATTTTTCTCTGACTTTTTTGTATAAACTGTGCTTCAGGGTAACCAAAGAGTGGATGAGAGAATGTTCTATTTAGACTAAATCTTGCTAATAAATTATTAGAATATCAACATTTTCTAATCTCTGATGAGATACTGAACCCAGGCAACTATCATCAATGAATGGTAAGATGTTTTTGGGCAAAGCTTGATGGGAAAAAATTATAGTGGAAGCATCAGACTCAGACCACGGAAAATCAATGATAACAGTAGATTCACTCAAACTGGACAACCAGACTTTATGTGTCTCATGATGTGATACAGTAAGAAGTAGCAGTGAAATGAAGATGTGCTTTTGCTAAAAGTGAAGTATGAATAAAATTAGGACTCTCTATTTAACTACCAGTTTACTAAAAATATAGGAGAAAGAGAAACAAGGTAAAAGACAATTTGAAGTAGCAACCTGGCAAATTATGAAAAAAAGAACATTCCACAAGACAAATGACATGTATCCTTCTACCAATAAATGGCACAAAAAAGCAGGAAAGACTGTAACCATATAATTCAGTTTTTAAGAATCAAAACAACCAAAGGCAATATATGGGCATTTGTGAATGTTGATTTTTACAATTTCATGGTAAAAAGATTACTTTGAGAACTTTGGTGAAAGTGAGATACAGACTGAATGTTACATGATGTTAGCTGTTGTTAATATTAATATGTACTAGTAGTGTTTTTATTATACTAAAAAATGTTTTTATTATTTAGTGATGTCTAATGATTTTTTTTACTGTATACATTGACACAATATCTGGGATTTTCTATAAAATACTACAGCAAACAATGTATATGAAGGTGAAGAATATATGAAATAATGACATCAAGTTGATACTTCCTGAAACTGAGTGATGGATGCATGGGATTTCATTCATTATAGGATTCTATCTGCTTTTCTATAAACATAAACATTTCCACACAAAAAAAAAAAATGTTTAAAAAGAAAAGAGGCATAAAGTGCATAGAATCATCAAAGCTTGAGCCTGAATGACCGTGTCCATGCCATTCCTGGCCTGCCACTTACTAGCACTGCTATCTTTGTCAAAGATAAATGATTTAAGTGACTTACTAGAGGTTAAAGTCCTCTTTAATGAACAGATGCACATAAGGGACCACTAGCAGATCAGGTAACTCCTCAACCAAAGAAGGGGCAGAATTTGATAGGATGCGGGAAAGTGAGTACATATCCTTCATGTTTTGACTTATAGAGCAGTTTTTTACTTGAACCAAATCAATGGCTCAGGACTGTTCCAAATTTTATCTTCCTCCTTCCAGGTTACAATAACCAGCAGAATAGAATGTTCCAAGACTATTTTTGCAAGGCTTGTGGTTTACTGACTAGTCAAATTTCAAAGACAGAAATGTAAAAAGAAAGAAAAAAGAGCAAAGGTAGAAGACAAAGGGAAGTCCGGGGACCCTCTACCGTGTATTAGCCCTTTTACATCTTGCACAACATGCCACAGTTTGCTCACTTGTAGAATGGGGATAATAATAGTACCTGATTCCTAAGATGTTTGTGAATACAGAATGGGTGCATGTATATCAGCATTTTAAATGCTCCTTATCCACATGCCTGGCATATAATAATCTCTCTAGAAATGTTAATCATTGTTCTGCCTGGCTTCACACAGGCATCGCTAGAATTTTATTCTAATATCACATAAATCAGAGTAGCTAAATGATCTTCATGGATGGCATGCCATTTTCTTTTTTCCAAGTTGTGATCACTCTTCCCATTTTTTGGAAGGTTTCAATTTGTTTTTAATTGTTTGCTTATACATCAGAAAGCTATGTTATAAAGAAAAATCATGGAAATGAAAATATAATGGCCTTCCTAAAAACAAATATGGAAAACACCAGCATTTGGTAGTGCAGTGAAATGTAAATTAAATTCTTCATTTTATCAGTGGAGTAAAAAGTGCTGGATAAATGCAATCAGTGTGAATACAGTATACTCCACATCCAAAGTTTAAGAGAGCTTAGTGAGGATAATTTGCAATGTTGGTAATTCAAACAGAGTGCTCTGTAATCAACAGCTAAAATTTTTTTCAATATTTATGGTTTATCTGGCCATGAGCTAAGTGATTTATATACTTTTTCATATTTAATCCACACGTTAATCCTATAAAACAGCTACTGTGTTAATGCTTGCTTTCCAAATGAACCCATAGTAACTCAAAGAGATTTAATATCTAGGAAACAACCAACACACCACCAGTAAAGAACTAAAGAATATATCATAATCTAGCTCTGTCTGGAAAATAATTTCAATGTGGTAAAAACATAGGAACTAATCAAATCAATCAAAGAGAAATCAAAGAGAAATAAGCCTATTAAGCCTATTAAGATTTTTTAAAGATATAATTTTGATTATGTTAACAAAAACATCAGGGTTCCTGATTTACTAAAGCAAGAAGGAGCTTGTAAAAACCATGAAATGGGGTGCCTGAGTGGCTCAGTTGGTTAAGCATCTGACTCCTCAGCTCAGGTCATGACCTCAGGGTCGTGAGATAAAGCCCCAGGACAGGTTCTGCGCGGGCTGTTAAATTCCCTCTCTTCCTCTGCCCACCCCCACCCTGCTCACAGGCTATCTCTCTCTCAAAACAACAACAACAATAACAACAACAACAACAAAAATAGGTACTATTGAAGGAAATTATAATCCCACAACTCATTTCAGGTATAGAATAATGACAGAAGAGAAACCTTGCAGAAAATGGAACTGGGAGCCTCACTTCCTTAAAAACAAGGAATTTGCCATCAAAGAATAAAATCAGCTGTATTTAGGAAACTCTCCTAATTACCAGGGAAAAGGGGAGATCACAGTGCCTTCCAGTCAAGGTTAAATTATTGTTGTGAGCCAATACTGCTGGGTATCTCCCATTTTTTCCTTCCCTAAATGGGAATGTTTTGCTCTTATCCTGTTCCAGCACCCCCTTTGTATACTGGATGTTTAGAAAGAGAGAGAGTTGTAATAGTTTTTTATTGATGCTGTAACAAATTACCACAAATTTAGTGACTTAAGACAGCATAAATTTATCATTTTATAGTCTTGGAGGGCAAAAGTCCAATAAAGGTGCCACTTGTACAAAATGAAATTGTTGGCAGAACTGTGTCCCTTTCTGAAGACCATAGCTGAGAGTTCATTTCCTCGCCTTTTCCTGCAACTAGTGGTTGCCCATATTCCTGGGCTCCTGTCTCCTTCCTCCACTTTCAAAGGCAGCAGCAGCTGAATGGGTCCTCACATCACATCACTAAGATATCCTTTCATCGGTACTTCTTCTCTGACTCTGACTTCTCTTCTGGCTTCCTGTTCTACTTTTAAGGACCCTTATGATTACACTGTGTCCTCCAGGGTAAGCCATGATAATTTCTTTATCTTAAATTCAGCTGATTAGAAAACTTAATTCTGTCTGCAACCTTAATTCTCTAATGCCATGTAAATTAACATATTCATCAGTTCTGAGGCTTAGGACCTGAACATCTTAGGTGTTCCCTGAACGGTGTGTGTGTGGGGGGTGGTGGTGGGGAGGAGGAAGAGGCATTATTCTGCCCACCACAGTGATAAACTGACTTCTTAGTTCATAGATCTCTAGACGAAGAAGAGCCACATCCCCTTGACAACGGTTCCTACACATGTCCTGGAGATGCTGGACTTGGATTTAGATGTAGTGACTGGAGGAAATCTGGATTTTCCCTTTGGGAATGTTCTCTGCATAAGATATTTGATGAACAGAAGAGTAGGTTGTGGCAGAGTCTCAGTAGATGCCCATGAAACCCCAATGCTTCTTGGGCAAACAGCTAGAATTCATTTCACACCTCCCTTGCATTTAGGCACATCCATATGAATGAGTTATTAAAAGTGAAAGGTGCGTGCCAGTAAATTGTGTAGGTTCCAGTACTGGCTCTTAAGAAACTCCGTTCATCATCCTACACATATATGTCCCCCTTGTCTCTGACTTGAGGAAAAGAAAAACAGTAACCTGGAAGTCACTTTTTTAAATGCCGGAGCCACGAACCAAAAAGAGCATGGGTATCTAAATATTCCTTAAAGAACCACTCACAGGTTTGAAACACTCATATTGAACCTTAGGTGAATGATCAATAATCTTTTATAAGGTTGAGCTTTGATTCTTACCTTTCACAGCTACTAATGATACTTTGACTTGAGTACATACAAGATAACGTCAACTGAATTGCTCTAATCAAAACACTATATTATTTTATAAGAATAAGGATTATAACTGATCATGGAAGCTGTTGTTTTTAATCACTGACTTTTTAAACCACTGACCTCTTATCTTTATTACCTCATCTGTAAAATGAGTACCTGCCCTATTAAGTTGATACAGCTCCTGGGAAAGAAATGTAAAGCCCTTAGCCTAATGCTATAAGGCAACATCTCATAAAGGTCTATTATTTTAAAATTGAATTAAATTGTAAATTTAAATATTGGTTAAACACATATAAACATACATAAAAAGGAGCCAATTTATTTTGTTCACTAGAAATAATCACCTAATAAGAAAGATCATGAGGTAAAAACTCAAGCAGAGTATGAAACAAGTGGCCATTTTCTCTCCCATATACCACTGTTGTTGAATCTCCTCTTCTCACTGGAAAAACGCTTAGCTGAAGATTTCAGATTAAGTATTGTTTTAGGCACATTGAATGAACAGATTAAGAATACTACTTCTTCTCATATATATGTCAGGTCGGTGTCTCACCATATAAAGCAGCCAGTCAATAATTAATCTATCCAACAGGTATTCATTGAGCATCAACCAAGCTCTTACTTTTTCCCAAAAAATTATAAACAGAGATTTCCTTCTCATTTTCCTCACTTTTGGTATAAGTGGTATTCTTCCCAAAGTTTTTTCACTGCATGTCACTATGTATAATAGTGAAATATATAAAATGTACTCACCTGTGAATATTTAGTACATCTTAAGTTCTAGCAATTTTCATTATAATTTAGACATTAGCATTTTCTCACTTTAAATGTTTTTAAAGTACTTAAAGTATGCTTCATTCAAATTATATAAAGGTAACATATATTTTATACTCATACATCATCAATAAACAACAGTTTAATTCATATATAGCAGAAAAGGCACTTAGAAATTTTACTTAATTTAGCCCACTCAGAACTACAAGAGCCTGAAGTTACCATTAAGCTAAAATAATTTGAAGAAAAATAAAAATGTCAATCAACAGGTTTGTTTGAGCTATAAGATGCCAGAAAAATGATTGAGCTGGTTTTATTCTTTGAATTGACAGTATGGAGTTTTTACTATTGACTGAAACTAGCAGATGTTTTGGCATAATGTAGAGACAATTAAAGTATCCTGAACAGATGAAACTCCTATCTTATTCTCAAAGACATGTGAAAAGAATTTGACAACTTCATTTGGAAATAAATTATAATATTTAATGACTACCAACTCTTTGGAAAGCTTTCCTACATCTATTCTAAGCCCCGTACTCTTTATTTGAAAATCTGAATTTTTTCTTATTCTGTTTCTAATAAAATTTGAGAGCAGGCATTCTAGCTCTCATGTAAAATACTTCTGCATGCCATTCCTCATACACCATTATAGCCTTTAGGCACTCCACTTGACTATTACAAGTATATATTGATTTCTCTGTTCATTTAACAAATATTTATCATCTGTTTATAAGACAGTATACTAGGTGCTTTAAAAATCCATAAGTGCCTTCAACATATTTAATATTATAGAAAAAAACACGCACATTTATAATGATAATTAACCACAGTTCTCTTTGTTAGTATTTATCATATTTCTTATTACTTGTGTGATATCCACTTTCTCTGCTGAGGACTAAGTCTAATAGATTTGTGGCACAAAATAGTTACAGGATACATATTTCATGAATGAATAAATAGTTTAATAAATATATTTGGTATAAACTGTATTATATTTAATATTCTTAATTATTTTGAGTTGTGTTTTATATTTTGGATAAATGCCATCTAAAGGTTTCTGAACTTTCTTTTATATCTATGACTTGTGAGGAAATAAAATACCACCTTTCAGGTTGTGAAAAGGCAGTGAATCTGCGGTGTTGAGTTTATCCTTGCTTTGTCACATTACTAAAAATGTAGTTATATCTTAAGTTGAGGAACAGTTAATTCAAAATACTCAAAAGACAATAACTTGTTTTGGAATATTGGTAGTTTCACAGTGACTTGTCCTATATAGGCCATTACTTTGAATCTCACAGCTATGTTTGGTCATATAGTTAAAAACAAAGTTTTATGATAACACACCTCCTCAAATTCAGGAAAACAGAAATTTGATTTGCCTTCGATAAATTTTTAACAACTTATAACCTGATTTTAGGAATAAGCTTATGTAAAATCAACAGTGAAGCACTTTTCCTTGACATTCTTACATGCCGTTATAGAATTTTACTAGGATTTTCATTTCAGAAGTTATTTATTCCAGATGAGAAATAATAGACTGACCTGAGCGAATTCTTTGCTTGGCCTATTATTTTTACCACTTAAGTCAAAGAATTATACTAATTTTAGATAATACTAAAGAAAAAGATAACATTGTTTAAGCTGATATGTTGGTTAAACTATCCCTACAAAACATAAGATATTAATGAGGCCTAGAAGGAAAGTAAAGGTTTAAGCTCAGTTCAATATTTATCTAACACTACAGATTTGGTTCACTGGCAACTGAGGTACACAGATGAATAAGAAATGCTATCTATCTTCAAATAACTTTTAATCCCACAGCAAAAAATGTGATGATTATAAAACGTAAATTCTTAATAATGTGGAAGGTGGCATATGTCCTAGAAAAAGAAATAGGACACTAAGGGAATTCCAAAGAGCATATATAACTCCCAATTAGTCCTCTGCAAGAACAGAGGTGTCTGAAATGAGTGAAAGAATCAACAGAGGGTATTAAACATTTTTTAAAATAGTGGCTTAGTTTGTTTTCAATCCTTTTGGGGAAACTAAGACCTATCTTAATGATGGGAAGATGTGGAATTAAATTAAAATTTTCTTTTGGAGTGGTATTGTGGGTTTCCATCCTTAGTATGTTAATATGGTAAAATGAGAAATAGACTCATATGTGAATCCAGTAACACAGAACAGAGGGCATATTAAGAATGAGTTCAGACTTTGAATCAAATTTTGTTAACCTAGCCCAGTTTTCTTGAAGAGGAGACACTGATTTTCAATTCTGTTTAAAATAACTTTGTAATGTCTTTAACATATTCAAAACACCCAAATCTAAAGGGTGGTGTTAAGATGAGATATCACAAGATAAGCAGCATGTACCAATTCCACATCTATCCATGACCATATTTCATTTAAGGAGCTATCAAAATATGAATATGTACCACCTCCGAAAAACAATAAATGATAAATTCCTTTCTCCTGACTTTATTGAGGAGTAACTGAAAAATATCATTGTATATATTAAAGTACACAACATGATGACTTGATATATACATTGTGGAATGATTACCAAGATCAAGAAATTAACAAATCTGTAACACTTTTTTGGGATGTAAGGTGACAGTGCTTAAGATTTACTCATAGCAATGTCCAATTATACAATACCATATTATTAGCAATAGTAATTGTGCTTTGCATTAGATGCTCAGAACTTATTCTTCTTACAACTGGAAGTTTGTACCCTTTGACCTACATTTTCCCACTTGCTCCTCTCCCCAGCCTCTGGCAACCACCATTTTGTTCTCTCTTTTTAAGAAATAGGCTTTTTTTTTTTTTCTTTTTTTTTAGATTCCACACAAAAGTGATGCCATGCAGCATTTATCCTCTGTCTGGCTTATTTTTCACCATAATGGTCTCCAGTTTCACCTATGTTGTCACAAATGGCAGGAGTTCTTTCTTTTTTATAACTGAATAAGATTCCCTTAGATATATCTCATTACCTTTATTCATCAAAGGACATAAAGATTGTTTCTAGATCTTGACTATTACGAATAATGCTACAATGAACGTGGGAATGCAGAGAACATACAATGCAGGTTAGGCTCATCAATTCATGGTGCTGGGAAAACTGGATATCCACATGCAAAAGAATCAAACCAGACCCCTATCTTAGATCACTTACAAAAATTAACTCAAAATGGATGAAAAACCTGTAAAACCTGAAACCATGAAAGAGCTCGAGGACAACAGGGAAAAAGCTCCTTGATGGTGGTCTTAGCAACAATTTCTTGGATAAGATACCAAACAACAGACAAAAAAATGCTGGGACTACACCACACTAAAGAGCTAATGCAAAGCAAACAATTGATAAAATGAAAAGGCAATCTACGATATGTGGAATTTAAGGAAAAAAACAGGATCATAGAGGGAGGGAGGGAAAAATAAAACAAGATGAAATCAGAGACAAAGACAAACCATAAGAAACTCTTGATCATAGGAAACAAACTGAGGGTTGGTGGAGGGAAGGGGGTGGGGGATGGGGTAACTGGGTGATGGGCATGAAGGAGGGCACGTGATGTCATGAGCACTGGGTATTATATAAGACCGATGAATCACTGAACTCTACCTCTGAAACTAATAATACACTATATGTTAATTAAATGATTTTAAATAAAAGAAAAGAAAAAAGAAAAGGCAATCTACAGAATGGGAGACAAACCATCTAGCTGATAAGGAGTTCATATTGAAAAATATATAAAGAACTTATACCACTCAATAGCAAAAAAGTTAATTCAATTAAAAATGGGCAAAGGAGAAAGAGATATTTTTCTAAAGAACAGCTATGTTGGCTAATAGGTACATGGAAAGATGCTCAACATCATTAATCATTAGGGAAATGCAAATCAAAACTACAAAGAAATTATTTCTTATACTGGAAGGGTGACTAGCATAAAAAAAAAAACGAAAGATAACAAATGTTGGTGAGGATTTGGAGAAAAGGGAACCCTTATACATTTTTGGTGGGAATGTAAATTGGTATAACCTTATGGAAAACAGTATGACTGTTTCTCAAAAAATTACAAATAGAACTAGAACTATCCTATGACCCAGGAGTTGCCCTCCTGGGTATATATCCAAAGCAAATGAAATCAACATTTTGAAGAGATATCTGTACCCCCATACTGATGATAATTTACTTTTTAAAAAAGGTCTGACTAAATTTGATCTTCTCTTTCTGTCAGTTTTGCTGAAGTTTTTAACAGTGCAATAAAAAAACAACTCAACAAGGATGTGCAAACTCAATAAAATCAATTATAATGCAGCTGCTTGCAAATTTGTGTTGTAAAATAGTTGCCTTCCAGATTGTTCTGGTTCTGGTGGAAAAGATGACCTAGGTCCAAAAGACTATGGTATGCAAGGAAGAATTAAAATATACAAATAACTACAAGAAAATGCTGGATTAAGATGTACAGTACGAGAGAAAAGGAAGTCAAAGAATTCAGGTAGAGAACAAGCTCAACTGATCTATCAGTTCGACAGGATCATTATATGGAGAAGCAATTTCACCTTAAAAATGGAGGTGTTGGGTGATGTTAATTGAATCTGACATGGAAGATCCTACTTAAAATCAGGACTAGAATATGATGTAGATATTCCAATTAAACTAAGTGTGAATAGAAGTGCTTGTAAGAGAGTAAGAAGATTTATTTTGGAAGGTATGATTCAGACCAATAATCTCGAGGCGCACCTACATGATTTCCAGCCGAATGTTTACACCTTTTTGACTGGGTGTTATGTTATCGTAAGTTTTAAGTTTTTCTTACACTGTTGGATCAAGTCTTTCACCTTATTATGGAGAATCTCAGTTGAAGAGTGAGGTCATTTATCACCTCAACCACCAGAATATCATCACGAAAAAAACAAGGTTGTAATTATTATTTGTGGGGACACTAATGAAAGGGTTCATGCTGTCAAGCTTCATGTGTTGGACATGAAAGGAAAAAGCTGTTCAGGAAGCCAGCTTTTGTGTTGCTGGTATGTAAGAAGGAACCACATACACAAAGGTACTTTAGGACCGGGGATGCAAAAAGCCAGGCAAAGATCTCCACGAAGTTAAGGCAGTAATTAAATTCTAGGCCAAGTTTGAATCAGAAATGGCAGAGGCAGCCTGGACATCACTGCTAAAGAGAACACCATGCTTTCTGTTCAACAGCGAAGCCACCCAATATTTCTCTGGGGAAATTTAATTACTTGAGACTAGCCTGTCCATATTTTTTGTTATTACTGTTATCCTAAGTAATGAAACCTTACTTACCGTGTGGGTAAAGGATTGTAAACTGTTCTTGTGCAAATCTTTGCTTTTTGTTAGTAAACATAGGGAGAGGAATTGTAAGCATGAGAACAATGAGCACTGTTACATATGTAGTATACCACTTGGACTTTTATCTTACTTGAGAGAGCTCCAAGTGGATAATATGAACAGTGCCCTTTGTGTGTGATTACAACAATGTAAACATTATACAGTCTGGTCTTCTTTATCATGCTGAGGACAGTTTCAACATAGCACTTAACATTTTTCAAGTACATAGGGCCATAAGATTATTTCTATTTTTACAAGGCTTTATATCAAATACAGTACTACAATTTTATAATGACATTTGGTCAAAGTTTATGGCCTATAACTTCTGATGGTTAAGTGCACTTGTCTAGGTTATTGAATGAATGTGAAATGGGACAAACCTTGGGGCAGTGCTAGGAAACATCTAGATAGGAAAAGGATTAAAATTTTGAACTGTGTCAATTGAAACATGTTAAAATCCTTACATCTTTTCTGATCCTACTTTATTCTTCCTAGTATTTAGTAAAGGTTTACAGATTATTTGTAATGTAAATATGTTGGGGTTAACGTAGAGCATGAAATCAGCCATAATACCTGGCTTGCTAAAATGTAATGCAGAGGCCGCTGAGGGCAGGGAAGGTTTCGAAGAAGGGCGTAGGCCTTTGGAATGCCGAGGCCTGCAGGACCACTCTGTCAAAGGCCGCCGGGAGTTGCCTTCCCCGAAGCTCTCTTAGCCCAAACAGCCGCCCTGTGATCCAAGAGATGAATGCATTGTCCCTTAGGCTATGTTTAGCAGAACTCGTAGAACACGCAGATTAGCATATATTATCATTCCCATAAACAGATCCTCCTAGTTTCAGTAAGACCCCTTGTCATGCATCTCGTGCTTGAGAAACAGTGATAAGGATTTGTGATTCTCCTGAAGGACCAATAAAAGCGGGAGCAAAGAACAGCAAAGGGTCTTCGCCTCTGAGTGTTGACCCCCTTGCCTTCTCCCTTTCATGGCAAAGTCTGGAGTCATCTTTCATCCGCTGGTACAGGGATTGCTGGCCATTCCCTGCATAAATAACTTTCTCATCAATTTTTAAACATTTTATATTAATATTAAAAGTCAAATTGCAACAGGGCTTATTCTGAAATATATATAGAAAATCTTCTTCACCACTCCATAGCTTACAACTGACTCCCAAATATAACTTTTCTGGAATTTCCAAAATTTAAACTATAACACATGAAACCTTAAACATATGCTTATAATTCCATGTATTGATTGGTTTGGGAAAAACAAACTATTAACTCCTCAAGAGGAAATTTCAATTCTATTGCCTACACGCACATGTCTTCAAACAGCTGATGGCCGTAACTATTTCTTGCTCCGGGAAACTTTACGATGTTAAGGAATGTCTTCACTCCTCAATTTCTTGTGCTATAAAATTTACTTGAGGCTTTTGACTCTCTTCTGTGTAGGATGAGGATGTCACTGCCTCCATGCATCCCCCACATTCTTTTCCTCTCTCATCTCCCACCATCTGTCACCTACAGTTTTACTTTTACACTTGTCAAGGTTGTTAAATCCTACATTTTCTTCTTCAACCATAATCATAACTTTCTTGCCTTGCCTATAAATTTGCAAAGCTTAAAATTAAACCCACTGCAAATTCATTAGAATGCAAGTAGTATGACTGCAGAAATAGCGTTTAGTGACCAATCGAGCAGTGTGTCAGGATTACCAATCCTTCTTCTGGATAACATGTATTGACCCTAAGTTATTTGAAGTAAAACATTACAGTCATCAAGATTACATATACATATTTGGACCGTGGCTGTCTTGTAACACTGTTTTTTCCCCTGAATTTTAGAAATGCATTCACTTTTTCTTGAAGAGAGAAGGAAAGAGAGGTTTATTTCTATCCTGAACACCTCTCACAAACTCCAACCTTATATTATCCAAATACCTGTCCCCTACCCCCTCAAATGTGCTTTTCATTCCCTCTCCTTGTCCCACTAAATGGACCCTGTGTTGTTTGAGTTCTTCACACGCAATACTTTGCTGTCAATCTTGACACTTCTTTTTCTCTCCTACACATCCAATTGAGCCAAAACTCCTGTCAGCTATACCTTTAAATCACATCTCAAATCTATCTTTTGTCGTTTCCCTTGTTAAAACTCTATTCCAAGTAACTATCATCTTCCCTCAGAGTTATTTTAAAAGTCCCTTTATTGGTTTTCCTTCTTCTACTCTTCCCCTCTAACAATCTGTTTTACATACAACAGAGTGACCCCATCAGAGTCATCCATAGGTCTCCTATCTCATTCAGAATTGAATCCAGTATTTACCATGGCCTTACAGTCACAGGAGATCCTTCGATAGGTTTCTATTTTCTTCTCTTCCGGCACTTTGGCTTATTCTCTCCACTACAAGTGCACGGTCCTCTTTCATGTTCCTACAACTTTAGGCTTTAGCCCAAGGTAGCGATTATGAGAATGCCTCAGTCCAAACTATTGAATAGCAGGGCTGTCATTCACTCACTATGCTCGCTTTTCCCTTCAAATCCATTGTAATGCCATCCAAAATGACACACTTTGGCCTGTGTATTCTATCTCCCACAACTAGAATATAATCTCCTTGAAAACACATTTTCTCTACCCCCGACCCACTGCTGTGTATACAGAAATGTGTAGAATAAAGTATGTGCTCAAGAAATGTTCACTGAATGAAAAAATCAGTTATATACCTGAGTGTTTCTATCCTCTGCCTAATGGAGGGTATTTCCTTTTTTCTACAAAGACATCTTTCCCAAAGGCATTTGTCCTCCTGCTTCAAAGAACTGCATTTTTCAGGACTGGTACACATTGTTAAAGGGAAGTTCTTTACCTGCTATCCTGTGATCTACCTACTGCTTCCTGAGTCCCATGCCTTCCTCTCTATTTTAAATCTCATCTTGCTGAAGAAAAACTTGAAGTAAGTTCTCAAAAAGTATGTTTTGGAAGTAAACTACATAATTCATTGCATATCTGAAAATACATTCATTTTGCTGGTTAGGTAATTCTAGATTTTAAATGCTTTTCTTAGAACTTTTCAAATCACTGTTCCTATGTGTTCTTCATTCAGAATTGCCAAGAACAAGTATGATGGTTTCTTTTTTTCTCTTAAAAAATTTTAAGAACTTTTTATCACTGGTGTTATGAAATCATGATATGTTTATTTGCGGGTCTTGTTCTTTCTTTTGTTGAATTGGGTATTCAATAAGCTGTTACATTCTGATGATACTGTCTTTTTCTGTTATAGGATACTTTCTTCTAGTATTCTATTCTTCAATTTCTTGGTTTTATCTTTTTAGAGAAAACACAGCAGATATTCAAGAATTTAAACAAATACTCTACATTTTGCATATTTCTAATACTTTCCATAGCTGGATTTATAAAGCTATTTTCTAGGAGATAGTCTCAATGTGAAATTCTCGCTCTCATTATTTTATTTTAGCAACTATATTCTTAGTTGCTATGAACTCTATTTTATAATCACTGTTTTATAAACACAGCACCTTGTTTTGATAGAGCTTTACTATTTAAGTGCTCTGAAATAAAAATGAAGCAGTTTATTCTAATTTCCCATATACTTGAAGAATTAACTCTATTACCTCTGACATCTACTTTTCATTACGTTTACCTTCTTCTTCTTCTTCTTCTTTTTTTTTTTTTTAGAAGTGTGATTTCTTTAAACGTGCAATGGTTCTTAGCATGGATCATGTGAGGTCAAGAAGGCCTAAGTGACTGGCATACATTTCCTGTGCTTTGTGAATGCAGGTCTGTTTTCATTCGGCTTTTCCTCTAAACAATAATTCTGACATAGGAACTGTGTGTTTCTGTGTGGGATAGGTAAACAGGTTTCTGTCTGTGGCAAGTGGATGGTAAAACAGCTCTCAGGCTGCAATGTCTTTACATGCCCAAAGGACCACAGCTTTACTGCAGGCCATGAGCAGGCTTCTGCTCTGAAACTGAAATTAAAAATAAAAAGGTTTGGTGTGGCAGCACTGAAGTATTTCACTTCTATCTTAATAAGGTTAACATTTTAAAGATTTATTTATTTATTTTGAGAGAGAGAGGCAGGGAGGGACAGAGGGAGGGAGAGAGAGTCCCAAGCAGACTCCCTGCTAAGCGAGGAGCCCGATGCGGGGCTCCATCCCACAACCCAGGAGATCATGTCCTGAGCTGAAACCAAGAGTCGGATGCTCCACCGACTGAACCACTCAGGCGCCCCTAAGGTATTTTGATGGTGACATCTTTTACCTAATGCAATATGGAAAGAAAGACAAGAGGCCAGGTTCTTCCCTCCTATGACAAGATACATCTTTTATTCTGCATTACCTTGTGAAATCTAAAACACTGGAGTTACTTCATGTGCAACAAAGGGAGTCACTGGAGGTCCAAGTCTCCTGGTCTCCTTAATTTCGTATGTATCCTTTGCATGGCTTCTTTCATGGTTTAACAAGAAGCTAAAGTAAGTCAAGCCAATTTTCAGTTATTTTCATTCATAGGAACTAGAACTGCCTCCGTTTGTTCTATCTTATTTAACATACACTGCAACATTAACCAAAAAACATTCATGGCTTAAGGCAGGATAAGGGAAAAACCAATAGGAATGTGAGAAGCCTACACAGTATGTGTGAACTGAATCAAGTCCATGGTATTCAGAAGAGAGCATCTGACATACGGCCTCTGATGACACTTCTAAAGCACTAGACAAACAGAAGGCTGCTAAGGCAAAGGATACCTTTAGATAAATACTCAAAACAGGGATTTTAGCTGAAACCAAGAGTCCGACAGCCAACCAGTGGTGCCACCCAAGCACCCACATGCAGACAATCTTGAAGACATCTTCTAAGTGGCAAACTCAGAGCTCTGGACTCTCCCCAAGGGCAAATGGGGCCACAAGAGCTAGGTCCAGAGGACAGCAAGCTGCTTTGTACCAGAACCTTTCTGGAGACTGTTGCAGCTGCTTGGACAGTGCATCTGTGTCCAGCCAGCTAGCAAAGCCAGAACCATTGTACCTCTCATCTCCCCTGCAGTGGGCCTCCAGCAAATGGGATAATCCGGTTTTGTGCCTGTTTCCCTTCTTGGTGCCTACTTTGGCTGCATGCCAGCATGAAAAAGGTTTTTCTAAGTACAGTATACATTTAGATTTTATGTAGTGAAATGTAACACTTTTTTTTTTCTTTTGTACATTCTGGAATTTGTGTTATACTTAGAAAGCCTTTTTTTAAGGATGGGGAAAATAAATCTCTTGCTGTTTCCTTTAATAGTTTATTATTTCATTTTTTACATGGATATCCTTGATTCCTTTGGAATTTATTCTGGTGTACAGCATGATGTCAACTTCCAACTTTTTAAAAGGTATTTTTATTACTATCTTAAATAGCCAGCCTCATACTATGGAATTTCTATGTATATATAAATTTATTTTAATACACATACATGGTGGTTTTTGGTTTCTCTATTTATGAAACATTACTTCACTGTTTTAAATAATTTAGCTTTAAAGTAATTTTGCTATCACTTAGGTCTAAGGGCCCCATTATTATTTTTATAATTTTTTTCTGGCCATTCCAACTTTTTTTGGCTGTATATATATATATATATACACACACACACACATATGAGTCCTTGCAGGAAAGAGATGACACTTAACATTTGTTAACTGAGGAAGAAGTATGTGCAAAGAAAGTATGTACAAAGATGGTGGCAAAGAATTAAAAGAAAGGGAAAGTACTGTTCTTGTGACTAATAGTATCTGGGTACCCATTATATTTAGCCCTAAAGAGGTGAGGAGAAGGGGCAAGAGGAGGAAGCTGATAGCACGACCCAGAAGTCATGAGGTGAGGACTGCTAACTGACAAGGCAGAAGACAAGGGGCCTGCTGATAGAGTCCATATGGTTCAGCCTTTCAAGCAAGATGGATAGGAAAGTCTGGATTGGTATATGAAAGTTATTCAACACAGTAAACTGGTATTGGTTCATAGTACTGCTCATATTTTTCATCTAGGTGACAATTATATAAGTGACGTAAATAAAAAACATAAATTTTATCTTTATAACACGTCTTTTTAAAAAAGATTTATTTATTTATTTGAGAGAGTGTGTGTGCAGGTGGGGTAAGGGGTAGACGGAGAGAATCTCAAGCAGACTCCCCGCTGAGTGGGAAGCCCCACACAGGGCTTGATCCCACAACCCTGAGACCATGACCTGAGCTGAAATGAAGAGTCGGACACTCAACCAACTGAGCCACCTAGGTGCCCCTGTATGTTAATAAAGAGACCAGTTTATCTAAACTACCTAAACTTCTATATTCTAGAATTTAGATATGACAATATTTCCACATAATGTTTAAGATTATGAAAAACTTTAAATTATGTGTTCAATTAAGTTGAATCATAATTGTGACAAATACTTTTTATGTTAAGAATAATTACATTGTGGGGTATATATCAGCTTACACATAATTTTCACTATCTTCATTTACCTTTAAGATTGTGGGATAATACTAATTAGAGTGAATTAGACTTTGTATACCTAAATTATTTTTAAGTAATACAGAATGCTAAAATATCAGTCAACAAGGAGTGTGTGTGTAGTCCTCAATTTTATGTTATAGAACAGCTATACCGTTGGGTTATATTAACAAACATCTTAATTATTGCCAATTTAACAAAATATAAGAGTGATGTTTGTGGCTGTAGAAGATAGTAGTAGATAGATAGATACATATAGACATAGAATACATAGAGATAAATATTAGTGAATATAGTGGGTCTGCTAAAATACTTGGTTACAACGTGCATTTCTCATGACCTGGGTTCCAGTTTTCTCTGTGAGAGGGTTTAGTAACTGTTTAAATGTTTTATTTATTACATGTTTGAGACTTTAGCTAGAAACAAGAATAGCAAAGAGGTATGACTATACATACACAACTTACAACTCAAGGGAAACAGAGCTTCAGTGTTGGAATAATGTGTTTGGTTTTCCACAGTGAGAAAGAGGACAGGGAAGGATAAAATTAGAATGGACATAAAATGTTACAGAATGTTTGCCAAAGGTGTACTTCATTTCCTTATTTATAATATCTGCAAATAATGACCCTCGACAAAATCCATAAAATATATTGAAATTTTGTAAGTTTACTCAAGTTTCATGGGTGTATTTTTAAGAAAAAAAAATTAAGTAATATAAGTCAAAGACAAATACCATATGATTTCATTTACATATGGAATCTAGAAAGTAAAATAAATGAAGAAACAAACAAACAAAAAAACCACCCCAAAAAACAGACTCTTAAATACAGAGAACAAACTGATGGCTGTCAGAGGAGAGAAGAGTGGGAAGACGGTCAAATGGGTGAAAGAGAGTGGGAGATACAGGTCTCAGTTATGGAATGAACAAGATACGTGAATAAAAGATACACCATAGGGAATCCAGCCAATGGTATTATAATAGCATTATAAGGACAGATGGTAGCTACACATATGGAGAGCCGAGCAAAGTGGATAGACTTGTTGAATCACTATATTGTACACCTGAATCTAATGTAATGTTGTGTACCAACTATACTGCAATGGAAAAAAAAATAACCCTCTAAATTCCACAGAAATCGAAAGATTATGAGGATAAAATCCTGATTGCAGTAATGGTCAAGAGATTCATAAGGAAGTTTCAGTTATAATATTTGTTGATAGGAAAAACCATGAACCTATTTAAAACTACTTAATGCATATATTAAAACAATTATTAGACTGTTTCATTATTTAAAGGTAAGTAGTATGGTTTCCAGTAAGAATGTCCAGCTTTAGAGAATGTACTACAGTTATTTAAAGTTTTTATTTTCACAAGCTACAAGAGATATTTAGAGATAATATTAAGAGTATATTAAATATGTATCACATGTTCTAACATTTTCAGAAAGATCATTAATTTTTCCATATTTGCCATTTTGTCAGTAAACCAAGGCTCCAGTTAAGTCTTATGGCAGAAAGTTCATTTCCTATTAACCTTAAAAAAGGGCTCAAAGAGGGGCGCCTGGGTGGCTCAGTCGGTTAAGCATCTGTCTTCGGCTTGGGTCATGATCTCAGGGTCATGGGATCGAGCCCTGCATCATCAGGCTCCTTGCTCAGCGGGGAGCCTGCTTCTCCCTCTCCCTCTGCCTCTCTCTCCGCTCATGCTCTTTTTCTCTCTCTCTCAAATAAATCTTAAAAAACGGGGGGGGGGGGGGCTCAAAAATCTTAAGAAAGGACCAAAAATTCCTTCACATTGAAACACAAATAACTGATAACTGCTTGAATTGCCTTTCTACACCCCAAAATAGTAATAACTATGCATCTTAACAAAAGAACAAAATAGACTAAAAGGATCAAATGACTAAGTGAGTTTTGAAAAAGTATTTAAACATATTTGGAAAATATTTGAGTTAAATAAATTAAATAAATTTCTAAATAAAGTAAAGAGTCTTCCTAGAATTCGAAAATTGAAATGAATAATTCTGCACTTACTTAAGGAAAACTTTGGTCTAACCAAAGGGGAAGTGCTTCCCCTTTAATACCAGTGCATTTAAAGTCAACGTCTCAGTTTGAAGATTATTAATACTGAATACAATTCCATTCAAAACCATTACATATACAGGTTGAACCATGTGAAATCACCAATATTAAATCATTTTTGACCTGCAAAAAATGGCAATTTCATATGGTTCAAATGAAGGTTTCTATTTGTATGGCATAATTAATTCATTGTTTGAAATTATTTCCTAGCAAATCAAACTGTACAACTATGAAATGGTAGACATTGAGGAGTAGAGGACTCATGGTCTCTGGATTTAGTTCTCTGTATCTACAGAAGACACTGTTCATTTACCTACATATAATTAGCTTTTATTTATTTTTATTTTTATTTTTTTTGCAGTGTAACAAATTAAGACAAACAAAGCAACTGTAACAACACAATTTTATTATCTCACAGTTTTCACAGGTTAAGAGTCCAGGTATGGCTAATTGGGTTTGCTGCTTAAAGTGTCACAGGCCGATAGCAAGGTATAGGTCAGACTGTGTTCTCATCTAGAGGCTTGATTAGGGAAGGATCCACCTGCAGGCTCAAATTTTGGAAGGAACTCACTTCCCTTGTGGTTGTAGGACTAAAGCATCCTGGCTTTTTGCTGGTTGTTGGCTGGAATTCACCCTTAGCTCCTAGATGCTCATAGTGGGCTTATGTGCAATATGAGAGTTCACATGCATTAAGGCAGGGAAATGAAAGAGAAAGAAACTGGCAAGAGAGAAACCAAAATCTTCTTGTAACCCAATTTTGAAAGTGATGTCTCATTACTTTCACCATAATCGATTTATTAGAAGCAAATCATTTGTTCTAGCTAATACTCAAGGGGGTAGCAGATAGTGGTGGGGATTACACAGAGGTATCAATGCCAGGAGTTGAAATCTTTCGGAAGCATCTTAGAAGCTTACCACCATATTCCTTTCTCCGAATATAATTCATGTGTGAAGCCTGCTAAGTTGAACACCAATCATGATAATTCCTTTGCCTTGCTACATGTAACTCCAACATACTCCACGAGATATAAGGGTGAGCCACCATGAAGAGCTAGGCATTATCATTTTTTCTCATGGTTCAGTCCTATTTAAGACCCTGAAAGTCATTTTGTGACCATTAGGGAGCTCGCTTAAAGACAAGGTCAGTGCTTTGAGTCTATCAGAAGAAACTGAGTTCTTAATGATAGTTTCAAGACAGAGAATTTGCGAAAGGTGATCTTTCTAATGCAGGACCTTGTTGGTTTAATAAAAAAAAAAATGTACTCTAAGTCCTTCTTACTGAATTCTTCATTATTTGCAAATGAATGTACCTTAACTGACACAGTATCTATAATGTAGAAAGGCATCTTGCCTTGTATGAAGAGGTGGATTATCTTTACATTTTCTTCCTTCCAACTAGAAAAATATGTTATTTCTTAGATTCCAAGATACCTGGAACATAGATCTACTGAATACAAAGATCATAGGCAAAGTAACCCTGGTTTACAAAGTGCTGTTGACCCTTGCTTTGGGACTTAAATGGTTTGAACAAAATACTAAAATATAATAAATTATTACTTGTGAAAATTATGTGTTATCATACAGAATAGCATGTATCAATCTTCCATGTGGACACAAATCACAGAAGAATCTTGTCTAAACACAGATTCTGATTCAGTTAGTAAGAGATAAGCCCTGAGAATATGCATTTCCTGGCAATCTTCAAAGTAATGTCAATGTTGCTTAGTGTGAAGATCATATATTGTGTAGAAAACATGTAGACATACAGGCTACTGGAAGTAGTTTTATTCAGAAGAGGGAAAAAACATGAGCTTTTAGCTTTGCCAAGAAAATGATTTCAAAAGCATGCTTAAGTTTGTTTTTTGCCTTACTTTTATTTTACTTTGATCCCTGGGAGATACTCATGAGCTTAAAGAATGTTTAAAAAAATTTAAAAGAAAGTCTAACATGCAAAATAACAGTTTGTTTCTCATTTGTATTTTTATAATTCTGTTAGATCAATGAGAAAAAAGAGGAGCTTTTCACTGTAATTATCTTGGTATCTATTGGGGAGGAAACTGTATCTGAAAATAATGAGGCCGAATGATTCTCCAATTCAGAGGAAGCACGATGGCAATTTTTTTTTTTCTTTAAAAGAAGAAAGCTTCCCTTTGATGAGCTGACAGTAACATTATGTTCTTCTTTGCAGTCTCCTGTGACTACTGATTTACATCAAAGCTTTGCTGACAATTCAGCATTTTCACTCTGTTCTTTGGACTGAGTGGAAATGTCAGGTAGTTTAGTTTAGATTATTCACTACAAGGCATAGGAGAGGACTTTTATTTAGGTTGAAAAGAGTTGCAAATTAGAACTATCCTGGAACCTTTCTGGAATGCCACTTCCATTTGAAATTCACAAGCCTAAATCATACGACAAAAGATCAGAAACCTTTAAAGGAAGAGCCAATAACTGATTTTATTTGGAACATATGTATCTCCAACTGAAATGTTAATTACTTTGAATTTGCAGAGGTGATTGATTGCCTTTAGTAAGATTTATCTATCCTTTTCAAAAATTAATATTAAGGGGTTTCCAAGACTCAGGCTTTATCTTTTTTAACTGGTTAGGACACTTAAATACTCTTTAATAAAATGTAGTCCTCTGGATGACAGGAAATATCCAATCTGATGTAATAAAGGATAAGTTTATACAGCAATAAATCTCCAATTTAAATTTTGCTAACACTACAATAGTGTAAAGGCCAACATAATGTGGCCATGAAAAAGCTTTAGTATATTTCATATATAAAAATGAGTTTGCTATTAAGATTAACTATCTCAAATCAACTACAGGCCTCTAATTTTTAATATAATTTTAGGTAAATGCACATATCCCTTAAAATTATGCTTCATTAATTTTATTATCATAATGCTTTTCTTACATGATGAAAAGGAGGCTTTAATTCATTCTTAACCAAAATATTTCTAAATTCTGAATTCCAAGGGTCTCCCACCAACAAAAATTTATTATATATCTAATATTTGCAGTAAACTACTTAGAAACCACAATATGGTAAAAAAAAAAAAAAAAGGTAAAACTGTAAAATTTAGAGAAGAAAATAGAAATGACTACCCAGAAATAATCTCCACTAACATTCTGGCAGCCTTACTTCTAGTACATTAATACTAGTATAGACATACATTCACAAAATTGATGTCATGATCCAAATATTCACAGAGCAAGTGTAGGCATGCGCATAAGCAGTTTTTTAAAAACATATTTTCTTACTGGTACTAGTTTGCTAGGGCTACCCTGACAAGGAACTGGGTAGCTAAACAACAGAAGTTAATTTCCCCACAATTCAGGAAGCTTAAAGTCCAAGATCAAGGTGTAGACCGAGCTGGTTTCTTCTGAGGTCTCTTTCCTTGGCTTGTACATAGCTATCTTCTCCATGTTTCTGCACTTGGTCTTCCATCGTCACGTGTGTGTTTCCAAATTTGTTCGTCTTATAAAGACATCAGTCATAGTGGATTAGGGCCCTCTCCCATGATTTCATTTTAACTTTATCTCTTTAAAGATCCCATCTCCAAATATAGTCACATTTTGAGGTACTAGGAATTAGGACTTTAACATTAATTTTGGGAGGACACAGGTGCCTCGTTAGCGCAGTAGGTAGCGCGTCAGTCTCATAATTTTGGGAGGACACAGTACAGCCCCATAATACCACTTAAATCATTAACATTTATCCACATCATTAAATATCCTAGTATCGGGGCACCTGGGTGGCTCAGTCAGTTAAGTGTCTGCCTTTGGCTCAGGTCATGATCCCAGGTAACTGGGATCAAGCCCCACGTTTAAAAAATGAATAAATATCCTAGTATCACAAAATCTAAATGTAGGAAATCTATAATAGATGATTCCCCAATTTCACATTTTCATATTATGTTCAGTTTTACAATTATAACTACATCTCTCTGTATTAAATCTTTGTCCATACCTTTATTTTCTTAGATAAATCCATAAGAGTAAAATGACCAGTGGAATGGTAGATTCCTTTGGCTCTTAATATGTATTTCCATATTTTGCTCTTGAAGTGACTTCATTTTTTTTTTTTTAAGATTTTATTTATTTATTTGAGAGAGAAAGAGACAGAGAGAGCATTAGCAGGGGAAGGACAGAGGGAGAGGGAGAAGCAGACTCTGAGCAAGGAGCCCGGCATGGGACTCAATCCCAGGACCCTGGGATCATGACCTGAGCTGAAGGCAGATGCTTAACTGACTGAGCCACCCAGGCATCCCTCTCGAAGTGACTTCAGTGGATACATCAGAAAATAGTATACAAGAGGAACTCTTCACGACTTTGAGATCACTCAAGGGTATCATCAGTTTTATTTTATTCTTACCAGTTTCATCAGGGAAGAAAAAATTCTTACTGTATTTGCTTTTATTACTATTATTAGCAATGTAGACTCTTCATATGCTTATTGGCAATTTGCATTTATACTTTTATAAAAGAGAATCAGCAGTTAATGTTTTCATAACTATTATTTTGTGTATTTTAGTTCATCATTTGTAGTCACTGCTCTTTAAATGTAATTCTACATATAGTTTATAACAAAGCTCATACTTTAGTTCATAACTAAGGTACCGTAGAGACATTTTACCTCTTAGTACTGAATTTTAGGGCAGGCTTTCTCAACCTTAGCACTATTAATATTTTGGATAATACTTTGCTGTGGGTTACTATTTTGTGCTCTGTAAGATGTTATTTTTTCATTGGTGCGTCTTTTTTGCATAAATTGTGCTAAATACCAGACTATTCCATTTTTATGAAAAATGGGAATACCAAGGAAACATGATAATTTGATATTTCTTGTTTTGTAGTAACGAGCCTTAATAAATATACATCTACAAATACATTAATTTTGTAATTGTGACAGCTCTATCATATATCAAAAAATTATATCATTGTACATCTATCATAAAGAGAATGAAAAGTCTCTTTAATAAGATATACCTATCACAACAAAACATTTGTAATGAAGTGCAAAACAAGATAGAACTTTGCAGTTTTTCAAATGAAGAAACTGAAGCACAGTAAAATGTTGTATATAAACTCAGCAGAAGAAAGTTGAATTAAAATTAAATTATAGGGGTGCCTGGGTGGCTTAGTCAGCTAAGTGTCTGACTCTTGATCTCAGCTCACGTCTTGATCTCAGGGTTGTGAGCTGGGTGTGGAGCCTACTTAAAAAAAGAAAACCCCAAACAAAACCAAATTGTAGATATACTTCCAATGGAGAGGTGGAGTTCTGCATCCTTCCCTTGAGTGTAGGCTGGACTTCAACTACTGTAACCAAAAGAGTAAGGTAGAAGTGGTGTTATGCCATTTCTAGGCCTAGCATTTAAGAGGACAGCAGTTTCTACTTTCAGTCTCTCAGAGCCCAGACCTGCCACCTAAGAACTTTGATTATCCTGAGACTGCATTACTATGAAGAAGTATATGCTAGGGAAATAGAGGGAGGGCACTGTTTGGCCGCATGTGGGTATATATCTAAAATAATAGCTGGAGGGGAGGGGGGGGGGATGAGGTAACTGGGTAATGGTCATTAAAGGAGGGCACATGATGTAATGAGCACTGGGTGTTATATGCAACTGATGAATCACTGAACTCTACCTCTAAAATTAATAATACACTATATGGTAATTAACTGAATTTAAATGAAATGAAATAAAAAATAATTGAAATCTTGGTCTCAGATATTTCCATTTCCATATTCCTTGCAACATTATTCACAATAGCCGAGATGTAGAAAGCAGATACAGATATGCTGACAGATAAATGGAATAAAGAAAATGTGGTATATACATACAATGGAATGTTATTTACCATAAGAAGGAAGGAACTCCTATCAAACGCTACAACAAGGATGAACCTTGAGGACATTATGTTAAGTGAAGTATGCCAATCACAGAAAAACAGATACAGCCTGATTCCGCTTATAGGAAGTATCTAAAGTAGTCAAACTTCTACAAACAGAAAGTAGAATGGTGGTTGCCAAGGGACTGAGGAAAGAGTAATGGGTGAGTGGTGGTCAATGAGTACAGAGTTTCAATCATGCAAGACGAAAACATTCCAGAGAGCTGCTGTACAACAATGTGCTCACCATTAATGATACTGTATTGTGAACTTCAAAATGTGTTAAGATGGTAGAACTTATGTTTTTTACATTAGACAAACATGAAGGAGAAATACAGACTTTCTCTGACAAACAAAAACTGAAGTAATATGTGGGCATTAGACCTGCCTTGTCAGAAATATTTTAAAAAGTTCTTCAGGGAGAACATAAATGATAAATGTCAGAAATTCAGATGTATATAAAGGAAGCAAGAATGTGAGATAAGGGATAAATGAAGGTAACATAAAATGTGTTGTTTTGCCTTTTTTCATAATCGATCCAACAGATGACTATTTGTTTAAAGAAATAATACCAACAACATATTTGGTGATTATATGAAACAAATATATAAAATTAATGGCAGCAGTGTTATAAGGACTGGGAGGGAAAAGATAGGAATCCTGTTAAAAACTATCTGCACTACTAGGGAGTGATATAGTGTTATTTGAAAGTGGACTTAGATTAGTTGTAAATACATGTTGTAACTGTAGGAAAAAAACTAAAAATGTAAGAAATAAGTATAACTGATATGCTGGAAGACAGAAAATGGAATCACACACAAAAAATACTCAACAGAGAAAGCAGAAAGTAGTGATGAGGATGCAAAACAAAGTGCTGTCAGTTGAAAACATTTAGAAATATGGTAAATATTACTCAAACTATTTAAATTATCACTTTAAAAGTCTATGTCCTAGGGACACCAACTAAAATGCATAGAGAGGATAAAAGAAAAAGATTTAACTAGATGTTGCTTATAAGAAACCCACTTTAAAGGGGCGGAGCAAGATGGCGGAGGAGTAGGAGACCTGGATTTCGTCTCCTCTCAGGAATTCAGCTGGATAGGGATCAAACCATTCTGAACACCTACAAACTCAACAGGAGATCGAAGAAAAGAAGAGCAACAACTCTCTCATCAGAAAGCGACCACTTTCTGGAAGGTAGGACGAGCGGAGAAGTGAATCCGAGGCGATATTCGGGAGGATAGACGGCGGGGGAGGGGCCTCCGTCGGCCGCTTGTGGCAAGTGATAGAGCCGCGGAGCACAAAATCGGAACTTTTAAAAGTCTGCTCCGCCGAGGGACGTCACCCTGGTGGCTAAGCGGGGGGTGGAACCCTCCGGGACAGTGTGGTCTCGGGACCCTCGGGGTCACAGAAAGACCGGGGGTGCCTGAGTGCGGCAGAGCTCCCAGGTAACGGAGCGGGGAAGCCGGCTGCAGAGGCGGAGCCCAGGCGCGGGCTCTCAGCTCGGGGTGGCCATAAACTGTGATCCGCGGCCCAGTCGGGCCCCTGCTCCTCCAGCAGGGACCCAACAAGCGGCAGATCTGGGGAGACTCACCTTCCTCCCCCGGGAGGAGCCGCGCGGGAGTGCACCGCAGGGATCTGCTGGGTTTGGAGACTCCACCCGGGGTCCGGTGCCAGAGATAGAGGCGCGCGGTCGCAGGCCGGGCGAGCACGGGGTGCGGCTGGAGACCGGGGAGACGGGAGTGACTGACGGCTTTTCTCTGGGGCTCACTGAGGAGCGGGGCCCCGAGTTCTCGGCTCCTCCGGGGCGGAGATTGGGAGGCCGCCATTTTCACTCTCCGCCTCCAACGCTGTACGGAAAGCTCGCAGGGAACAAAAGCCCCGGAGAGCAAACCCGAGCAGATTACTTAGCCGGGAGGGGGCAAGGGCGGGGCAATTCTGCCTCCCGCAAAGACATTTGGAAACCATGGCAACAGGCCCCTCCCCAGAAGATCAGCGAGAACAGCCAGCCAAGACCAAGTTTGCCGATCAATGAGAACGGCAGAACTCCAGCGCTAGGGGAATACTGCACATAGAATTCATGGCTTTTTTACCATGATTCTTTAGTCTTTCAAAGTTAAGTTTTTTTTTAACTGTCTTTTTTTCTTTTTTTTGAAATTTTTTCCCTTTTTCAACCAACATCTTATCAATCCCTTTTCTAAAAAAATATTTTTATTTTTCATTTTTAGAGTCATATTCTATCCCTTCATAGTAGTTACCCATATTTTTGGCTTATATATATAAGTTGTTCTCTCTTTAAAATTTTGAGATAGTTTCTTCTAACAGATTAAAATATACCCTACATCTCTAGTATATGGTGTTTTCTATTCCCCTGCCTGATCACATCCTCTCCCTTTTTTTTTTCTTTTTTCTTTTTTTAAATCCTCTTCTTTCTTTTTTCAAATAACTTCTTATCAATTCCTTTTATAAAATTTTTTATAATTTCCATCTTTACAGTCATATTCCATCCCTTCATCATATCAACCCTTATTTTTGTACATATATAAGTTTTTCTTTCTTTAAAATTTTGGGAGGCACTTTCTCCTAAAAGACCAAAATACACCCCAAATCTAGTGTGTGGCACTGATCTATATACCAGCCTGATCATATTTGATCACATTCTGTTTTTTGTTGTTGTTGTTTTGTTTTGTTTTTATCTTTATCTTTTTCTTTTTTTTCTTTTTCTTTTTTCTCTCTTTCCCTTTCTTATCCCACTGCTTCAGGTCTTTTCTGATTTGTTTAGAGTATATTTTCTGGGGATGTGGTTACTCTGCTAGCATTTTGTTCTCTCATTAATCTATTCTCCTCTGCACAAAATGACAAGATGGAAAAAATCACCTCAACAAAAAGAACAAGAGGTAGGACCGACTGCCAGGGACCTACTCAATATGGACATTGGTACGATGTCAGATCTAGAGTTCAGAATCATCACTTTAAAGATACTAGCTGGGCTTGAAAAAAATATGGAAGTTATTAGAGAAACCCTTTCTGGAGAAGTAAAAGAGCTAAAATCCAACCAAGTAGAAATCAAAAAGGCTATTAATGAGGTGCAATCAAAAATGGGTGTGCTAAGTGCTAGAATAAATGAGGCAGAAGAGAGAATCAGTAATATAGAAGATGAAATGATGGAAAATAAAGAAGCTGAGAAAAAGAGAGATAAACAACTACTGGATCACGAGGGCAGAAGTCGAGAGATAAGCGATACCATAAGACAAAACATTAGAATAATTGGGATCCCAGAAGAAGAAGAAAGAGAGAGGGGGGCAGAAGGTATAATGGAGCAAATTATAGCAGAGAACTTCCCTAATTTGGGGAAAGAAACAGGCATGAAAATCCAGGAAGCACAGAGAACCCCTCTCAAAATCAATAAAAATAAGTCAACACCCCGACATCTAATAGTAAAACTTACGAGTCTCATAGACAAAGAGAAAATCCTGAAAGCAGCTTGGGAGAAGAGATATGTAACCTACAAGGGTAGAAACATTAGATTGGCAACAGACCTATCCACAGAGACCTGGCAGGCCAGAAAGGACTGGCAGGATATATTCAGAGGACTAAATGAGAAAAATATGCAGCCAAAAATACCATATCCAGCTAGGCTGTCATTGAAAATTGAAGGAGAGATAAAAAGTTTCCAGGACAAACAAAAACTAAAGGAATTTGCAAACACAAAACCAGCCCTATAGGAAATATTGAAAGGGGTCCTCTAAGCAAAGAGAGAGCCTAAAAGCAACATAGACCAGAAAGGAACACAGACAATATACGGTAACAGTCACCTTACAGGCAATACAATGGCACTAAATTCATATCTTTCAATAGTTACCCTGAATGTAAATGGGCTAAATGCCCCAATCAAAAGACACAGGCTAACAGGCTGGATTAAAAAACAAGACCCATCGATATGCTGTCTGCAAGAGACTCATTTTAGAACCAAAGACACCCCCAGATTGAAAGTGAGGGGGTGGAAAACCATTTACCATGCTAATGGACACCAAAAGAAAGCTGGGGTGGCAATCCTTATATCAGACAAATTAGATTTTAAACCAAAGACTGTAATAAGAGATGAGGAAGGACATTATATCCTACTTAAAGGATCTATCCAACAAGAAGATCTAACAATTGTAAATATCTATGCCCCTAACATGGGAGCAGCCAATTATATAAGGCAATTAATAACAAAAGCAAAGAAACACATCGACAACAATACAATAATAGTGGGGGACTTTAACATCCCCCTCACTGAAATGGACAGATCGTCTAAGCAAAAGATCAACAAGGAAATAAAGACTTTAAATGACACACTGGACCAAATGGACTTCACAGACATATTCAGAACATTCCACCCCAAAGCAACGGAATACACATTCTTCTCTAGTGCCCATGGAACATTCTCCAGAATAGATCACATCCTAGGTCATAAATCAGGTCTCAACCGGTACCAAAAGATTGGGATCATTCCCTGCCTATTTTCAGACCACAATGCTTTGAAACTAGAACTCAATCACAAGAGGAAAGTCAGAAAGAGCTCAAATACATGGAGGCTAAAGAGCATCCTACTGAAGAATGAATGGGTCAACCAGGAAATTAAAGAAGAATTAAAAAAATACATGGAAACCAATGAAAATGAAAACACAACTGTTCAAAATCTTTGGGATGCAGCAAAGGCAGTCCTAGGAGGAAAGTATATAGCAATACAAGCCTTTCTCAAGAAACAAGAAAGGTCTCAAGTACACAACCTAACCCTCCGCCTAAAGGAGCTGGAGAAAGAACAGCAAATAAAGCCTAAACCCAGCAGGAGAAGAGAAATCATAAAGATCAGAGCAGAAATCAATGAAATAGAAACTAAAAGAACAGTAGAACAGATCCACGAAACTAGGAGCTGGTTCTTTGAAAGAATTAACAAGATTGATAAACCCCTGGCCAGACTTATCAAAAAGAGAAGAGAAATGACCCAAATCAACAAAATCATGAATGAAAGAGGAGAGATCACAACACCAAAGAAATACAAACAATTATAAGAACATATTATGAGCAACTCTATGCCAGCAAATTAGATAACCTGGAAGAAATGGATGCATTCCTAGAGATGTCTCAACTACCAAAACTGAACCCAGAAGAAATAGAAAACCTGAACAGACCTATAACCACTAAGGAAATGGAAGCAGTCATCAAAAATCTCCCAAAAAACAAAAGCCCAGGGCCAGATGGCTTCCCAGGGGAATTCTACCAAACATTTCAAGAAGAATTAATACCTATTCTTCTGAAACTGTTCCAAAAAATAGAAATGGAAGGAAAACTTCCAAACTCGTTTTATGAGGCCACCATTACCTTGATCCCAAAACCAGACAAAGACCCCATCAAAAAGAATTACAGACCAATATCCCTGATGAACATGGATGCAAAAATTCTCACCAAAATACTAGCCAATAGGATCCAACAGTACGTTAAAAGGATTATTCACCACGACCAAGTGGGATTTATCCCTGGGCTGCAAGGTTGGTTCAACATCCGCAAATCAATCAATGTGATACAATACATTAACAAAAGAAAGAACAAGAATCATATGATCCTCTCAATAGATGCAGAAAAAGCTTTTGACAAAGTACAGCATCCTTTCTTGATCAAAACTCTTCAGAATATAGGGATGGAGGGTACATACCTCAATATCATAAAAGCCATCATGAAAAACCTACAGCGAATATCATTCTCAATGGGGGAAAAACTGAGAGCTTTCCCCCTAAGGTCAGGAACGTGGCAGGGATGTCCACTATCACCACTGCTATTCAACATAGTATTGGAAGTCCTAGCCACAGCAATCAGACAACAAAAAGAAATAAAAGGCATCTAAATTGGCAAAGAAGAAGTCAAACTCTCACTCTTTGCAGATGATATGATACTTTATGTGGAAAACCTAAAAGACTCCACCCCAAAACTGCTAGAACTCATACAGGAATTCAGTAAAGTGGCAGGATATAAAATCAATGCACAGAAATCAGTGGCATTCCTATACACCAACAACAAGACAGAAGAAAGAGAAATTAAGGAGTCGATCCCATTTACAATTGCACCCAAAACCATAAGATACCTAGGAATAAATCTAACCAAAGAGACAAAGGATCTGTACTCAGAAAACTATAAAATACTCATGAAAGAAATTGAGGAAGACACAAAGAAATGGAAAAACGTTCCATGCTCATGGATTGGAAGAACAAATATTGTGAAGATGTCAATGCTACCTGGAGCAATCTACACATTCAATGCCATCCCCATCAAAATACCATCTACTTTTTTCAAAGAAATGGAACAAATAATCCTAAAATTTGTATGGAACCAGAAAAGACTCCGCATAGCCAGAGGAATGTTGAAAAAGAAAAGCAAAGCCAGCGGCATCACAATTCCGGACTTCAAGCTCTATTACAAAGCTGTCATCATCAAGACAGCATGGTACTGGCACAAAAACAGACACATAGATCAATGGAACAGAATAGAGAGCCCAGAAATGGACCCTCAACTCTATGGTCAACTCATCTTTGACAAAGCAGGAAAGAATGTCCAATGGAACAAAGACAGTCTCTTCAACAAATGGTGTTGGGAAAATTGGACAGCCACATGCAGAAGAATGAAACTGGACCATTTCCTTACACCACACACAAAAATAGACTCCAAATGGTTGAAAGACCTCAATGTGAGACAGGAGTCCATCCAAATCCTAAAGGAGAACACAGGCAGCAACCTCTTTGACCTCAGCCGAAGCAACTTCTTCCTAGAAACATCGCCAAAGGCAAGGGAAGCAAGGGCTTGGGACTCTCTTGGGACTTCATCAAGATAAAAAGCTTTTGCAAAGCAAAGGAAACAGTCAACAAAACCAAAAGACAACCGACAGAATGGGAGAAGATATTTGCAAATGACATATCAGATAAAGGGCTAGTATCCAAAATCTATAAAGAACTCATCAACCTCAACACCCAAAGAACAAAGAATCCAATCAAGAAATGGGCAGAAGACATGAACAGACATTTTTCCAAAGAAGACATCCAAATGGCCAACAGACACATGAAAAAGTGCTCAATATCGCTCGGCATCAGGGAAATCCAAATCAAAACCTCAATGAGATACCACCTCACACCAGTCAGAATGGCTAAAATTAACAAGTCAGGAAACGACAGATGTTGGTGGGGATGCGGAGAAAGGGGAACCGTCCTACACTGTTGGTGGGAATGCAAGCTGGTGCAGCCACTCTGTAAAACTGTATGGAGGTTCCTCAAAAAGTTGAAAATAGAGCTACCATATGATCCAGCAATTGCACTACTGCGTATTTACCCCAAAGATACAAAAGTAGGGATCCAAAGGGGTACGTGCACCCCGATGTTTATAGCAGCAATGTCCACAATAGCCAAACTGTGGAAAGAGCCAAGATGTCCATCGAAAGATGAATGCATAAAGAAGAAGTGGTATATATATACAATGGAATATTATGCAGCCATCAAAAGGAATGAGATCTTGCCATTTGCAACGACGTGGATGGAACTGGAGGGTATTATGTTGAGTGAAATAAGTCAAACAGAGAAAGACATGTATCATATGATCTCACTGATATGAGGAATTCTTAATCGCAGGAAACAAACTGAGTGTTGTTGGAGTGGGGGGTGGGGTGGGAGGGATGGGGTGATTGGGTGATAGACACTGGGGAGGGTATGTGCTCTGGTAAGCACTGTGAATTGTGCAAGACTGTTGAATCTCAGATCTGTACCTCTGAAACAAATAATGCAATATATGTTAAAAAAAGAAGAAGAAGAAGGTAGAGGGAGGGGAAGAATGAAGCGGGGGAAATCGGAGGGGTAGACGAACCATGAGAGACGATGGACTCTGAAAAACAAACAGGGTTCTAGAGGGGAGGGGGGTGGGAGGATGTGTTAGCCTGGTGGTGGGTATTGAGGAGGGCACATTTTGCATGGAGCAGTGAGTGTTATGCACAAACAATGAATCATGGAACACTTCATCTAAAACTAATGATGTAATGTATGGGGATTAACATAAGAATAAAAAAAAAAAAGAAAGAAACCCACTTTAAATGTAAAGACAGAAAGGTAAAAATGTACAAGTATGGAGAAAGATGTACCATGCTAACAAAACTGGAGTGTCTACATTAGTTGACACTCAGAGCAAGGAAAATTATCATGTATAAAGAGAGGCATTACGTAATAATAGAGGAGTCAGTTCTCCAAGAAGATATAACAGTCTTAACCTGTATTCACCTAGTAATTCAATTTCAGTCAAAATGTCACTAAGTTATTTTGCCGATATTGACAAAAGGATTCTAATGTTTATATGCAAAGGCTGATGATGCAGGATAGCTAACGCAATACTGAAGAACAACGTAGTTGGAAGACTGACACTACCTGACTTCAAGGCTTACTATAAAGCTAATATAATTATGATATTGTGGTACTGGCAAAAGAACACATAAATAGATCAGTGAGAGAACAGAGTACCCAGAAATAGACCCCCCACAAAAACAGTCTACTGATTTTTAACAAAGGCACAAATTCAATGAACAAAGGGACGATTCATTGTCTTTTCAACAGATGGTACTGGAATGAGTGGACTTCCATATGAAAAACAAAAAGAATCCATATAAAGAGCGTATACCTTTCACACAAAGTAACTCAAACTGGATTATAGACCGAAATGTTAACTGCAAACTAAAAAAAATTTCTGGAAGATAACACAGGGGAAAATTCAGGTGACCTTGGGTATGACTATAATTCAAATATATGACACCATTATATGAGTTATAAAACTCATATAATCATGATGCTGAGGGAACAACCAGCTGGATCAGAGAACTTGTTTGCGCCTGCTTTTCATCTAGTCAGCCCAAATGAACGATTTTGTTCTGACAAGGATTTCTTTCACAAGGGTCCTACAAACCTACAGTATATAAATACCGATGCCTTTAAATAGCTCTACCAGCTTACATACACTCAAAAAGAGGATATTATTAGAGTATTTATATAGATCAAAATGTCAACATTTTGAACTGTAATTAAGATTGTTCCAGCTTTTCTTTTGTAAAGCTTTATTTTCAGGGATTCATAATTCAACATAATAATCATTCCCAATATATAACTTGGCTCACCAACTCACAGGATGCAAGGGTTTTATTTTGATCTTAAAATAAAGCAAATCTGAATTTAAAGGAAGTGACACAGTGTAACTCTCTTCGTTTGATACTATTTTTTAGCCCAGTAGTTATTGCAATGGATTTCATTTTTTTAGCATATGGAAGTAACTAAATGTCTTGTGATTGGCCTTTTGAATTGCAATAGTTTGTGTATATATTTCCTTGAACTGCAGATAAAAAAGGGCAGCATACAGTTGGTTATTATTTCAAAAAAATTCATGCATCGAGTTCGTGTAGTCAAGGAACCAGGGATATTCTATCTGGCGCACAACTGTCTTCCAAGGAACTTCAGATTCAATAGGGAGTGGACTTGCTTTGTTTGGATATGGCTGGAATGTGTGAATTAAAGGCATGAGAAAACTAGGGGCACCCGGCTGGCGCAGCCAGAAAAGCATAGGACTCTTGATTTGGGGGTCATGTGTTTGAGCTCCACGTTGGGTGTAGTGATTACTTAAATAAAAACAAAACAAAACAAAAACAAAACTTTAAAGGCACGAGAAAACAGTTGAAACAGCAGAAGGAAAATACTTTTAAGTAAATTTGTCCTGAGAGGGTAGCCTCAGTAAGTAGTGAGTTTTGCGTTCTTCAATGCATTTCTAGAATGGTCTAAAAGATCTCTTCTTAGAGATGTTGGGGAGATGGCTTTGGCAGTACTTGAGATTCCTTCATATTGTAAAATCCCAAAAATTAAAACCATACTTCAAAATTTTGTGGAGCATAAAGAACACTAGAATATTTGTACTTGAAAGATACTGTCTATGGAGTATGAACTATCTGGACTAAAACTATGTAATATGTTTGCTGGATTAATATCTAAAATTGGGATATACTGAAGTATGTTGATATATTTTTTCATACTACTCCTGTAGCTTATGAGAGGGCTCATTTCCTCACCACTCTCCAACACTAAGAATTATTACATTTTAAACTATTTCAAGTGATTCTTACTATGTCTTATTACAACTGAGGTGAAATTCACATTAGAGAAATGAGATCTTTTTAACGTGAACAACTCAGTGATATTTAGTACATTCACAAGGCTATACAACCACCACTTCTATCTAGTTCCACATTTTCATCACCCCAAAAGGAAACCTCATATCCATTAAGTAGTTGCATCCCAATTCCCATTCTCCCTAGGCCCTAGCGACCAACAATTTGCTTTCTGCTTCTATGCTATTATGGATATTTCCTATAAATGGGATCACACAACAGGTAACTATTAATGGAATCACACAACAGGTAACATTTTGTGTCCAGCTTCTATCACTTAGCACCATGTTTTCTAGGTTCCCTCATACTGTATTATTTATTACTACTCCTTTCCCTTCTATGGCTGAGTAATATTTCATCGTATAGATATAAAACACTTCCTAGGTTCTAAAAGATAGATATTTTAAGAATCATTTCAACAATGTCTCTTTTGTACTTCATTCCATAATCAATTCAAATATAACATCTTTTGATGTTGTAAAAAATAAGCATGACTTTCACTTTTGAAAGCCCTCATAGTAAAGAAAGTATAACCTTATAAAATCAGGTACATTTTTATCAATTTCATTATCTGATTTCAACTTCGTTTTGATTATTATTCCAATCACTTATCACCTTCGATTTTATACTCATATATTTGTGCCTATGATGTCTAACCTGTGGTGGGTCAAAAATTTAACTGGCATCCAAATAGAGTTCATCGCCAATTTTTTGGTCCTCATGGGGAGGTACAAGAAGTACCAGGCATGCCCAGGATTAAGAACAAAGGCTAACTGTTCTCAACTGATTATTAATCTTTCTCTACTTACGACAGGGAACCAATGGTCATTGTCATCACCCAGACTCCCACACCTTCAACCATCAGCAACTATCATCACTTTTGCAAATGTGATTCAGTCTTCCCATACCACTTCTCCCACCCCAAACCTATCATAATGTCCCCCAGTCTCCAGATCTCCAATGGACAAACTGCATTATAGCCTCAAATTTTAACTTCTGGCTTTAACTGAAATCTCATTATCTTTCTAACAGTACCTCTTCCATAACCATATCAAAATAAAACTGGTCTTATTTTCTGTATTTGTTTCCTTCCCAACACAGGTAGCTCACTCCTGGGAAATGGGGTAACTGTTATCCCTTGCTCCAAATTATTGTTTGCAGTAGTTTTTCTACTTTCCTCATTGGTAACCACAGATCTTCTGTGGCACACCATTAGACGACACCAGTCTCCCTTGCTTTCTTCCACTTCACTACCAGTCATGGCTCCCTCATCTCCTTTCTCTCACCAGCCATACACTGAAGATTTAACTCCTGGTTCTCTAGGTTCCTCCACTGTTGCAACTATTCTGGATGATTTCAGTATATAAGTAGATGTGAAAGTCATGAAGCTGGCCACTCAGGTAATCCATTAAGAAATAACGTGCCATTCACCTGTGGAGAAGGCAGTTGGCTGACAACCTGCAGCTGCCCCACCATTAGTATCTACTGTAGTCTTTGACTTGAGGCCATATTCTTCCAGAGAAGCCCCCAGGCAATGACTAAGCATAGTGAGGGTACTAGGTCCTTGCCCGTTCTGACCAAGGCAGGACTTCTGTAAGAGTCAATCTTTGCCCCAGACCTATTAGGCTTAGCCAAAACATCACCACAACCACATCAAAGTCCGAGGTTCCCTCTGAGTGATGCTCCCTTCTCTCCTTGCCTTCACACCGTTAGATATGCTTTGTGGTCTGAAGATTTCCTCGACCAATCTTGTCTCCTCTTTCACAGGTACTGCCCTTTCCAATAACGCTCTGGGACTCCAAACTGCACGACAGTGTGGGCTTGTTGCAGAAAATAAGAATCAGGCCGGTCAGAAACCAAGAGACACTCAGAGAAGGAGGAGAACTCGGGTTTATTTTATGCTGGCGGACCCAGACGAGCTCGGGCTGGAAATTCTGGGCCCTGGGTAGCAGGGTTACAGAACTTTTATAGGGCAGTGCAGGGGGTCATGTTCCAAGGGCTGTGCTGACTGCTGGTAGGTGGGTTTAAATTGGGGAGTTGCTTTAGGCGGGAAGAGCAGTTAGGGCAGTGGTTAGGGCAGCGCAGGGAGCCTGTGGTGGGAAGCCTGTCTGCAGAGGCAGAAATGGCCGGTTATCTCTTGCTCCCAGCAGGGCTTCTGGTTATCTCTTGCTATTGCTAGTAACTTTCTATCTTCTGGGGCCTGCCGGCCAGGGCCTGCCCTGGGTAATTTTCCTCTTCAGGCTTAGCAGAGGGAACTGACCTGACACAGCAGATGTTCAATCCAAGCTCCCAGCCTCCCGCTTCCTTTACCAGTCACTCAGCGGTCTTCACCTGTATCTTATTTTAGTGACCCGATCTCACGTACACACCCTACATGTTGGTATCATCAATGATTACCATATTTAAAACATCACTTCAAAGTACCACAACCTCTAGTCGTGCATTTATTTATTCAGTTACTCTTATTCAGACAATTCCTTATTTCATTAAAACCCCATAATATATTCTTGAAGAAACAAACAGGTCTAGAGCCCTTTTAACTGGCAAAACACAGAAATTAATATGTCTAATCCCTGACAATAATAAAGACTCTCAAATTGCTTTAACTATAAAATCTCCCCTTGTCCAGTCACAGTGGGATTATATTAGAGAGCTAGTAGCAGGGAAGGGTCTTGGCTTCCTGCCCCTCTCCATCCTAATTTAGCATTTAGTTTGTTCTGCTAACATGCTAACACTACTGTGGGTATAGATGTATATGTACTTTAAATCTTCATATTAAGGCCCAAGGAAAGGGAGGATCAGGTGCCCTAACAGTTTTATATGTCAAGTGCCGCTGTCCCATCTGGCAGTGTCGCCGCCCTTGTGGACAGTTGTAAAATTGCGATTTCTCTAGGGTTTCATGGGCTCTGTGGAGACCATTGTTGTCCCTACCCCCATTGCAGTTCACAAAGGGGATCCACACCACTAGATGTGTGGGAATCCAAATGGGTGATAATCATTTAAAATCAATCTAACTAGGAGAAGTTAATACTTTGCCTCAAATAACTTCCTTCCTCTTTCTCTCCCCAGCGACTTGAAGCTAGTACAGGAGACTTTTGTCTGAAGAATGTCCAGTCTGTACCAGAAACATCATGTTTAGGAAATGCAGTGAATACACATCAAGCTATCAGAGAAGTTTCCTTAAGGCACACTCTGAACCCATTTGTGGTTGGAAGATGGCACCCCTATTCCTCTCCTTTTGTGAAGGAAGGAGGCATGGACAGGGATAGCTCTATCCAAAAAAAATCTCTTAACAGAACTGTAGACATTTCCTGTTTCTCCAACCTTATGTATCCTACTGGGAAACGTGGAAGGTTTTTTTGTTTGTCGTTTTCTTTAAGTCATGAAACTTATTTTTGGGTATACATTTTATATTTTAAAACAATTTTCCTTGACAACCTCCATGTGATGTTTCTCATAACTCACTTTGACTGATAACTTTTATATTTCAACAACTCTGTCAGTACTTCCCAACTAGCATCATGTTAAATATGAAATACTTCAAACACACACAAGAGTTTTGAGAATAACATAACATCTAGGTACCCATTAGCCCAAACTAGCGAATCATAGCATTTTTGCCACAGCTATGGTTTTCAATTTTTATATGGGGTATTTTGTTGCTAGCCAGAGAGTCTATGCTGATTTAGGGACATTGTTCCAAACTTCCAACCTCATGTTGGAGCAAGATGATGATGATGATGATGATGATGATGATTACTTTGCTGTATCTTGGTAAGCTTTAAAAATGCAAGCCTTAGCCTTAGAATGAGTTTATAGGTTCTATAAAGCTCTTTCCACGTTCCCTATCACCAGACGAATAACCAGTTCAGGGCTATGGCCCTATCTTTTCATTTACTCTTTGTTTCTGGCACTTGGGGATTTTCCTTTCTTTCTTACAAGTTCAGCAATACAATTTGCTACCGTTATACTTCATCTGGGATTTTTAAGAGTTTATAGCATGGGAGGAGTTTTATGTTGCTTCAGACTGTCTTATGTCAGAATAAGAAATCCCCATTCACTCCTCCATTTCCTCTACTCTCGCTTTCAAAAGAATGCTTAAAATACACTTGTTGAGGACACCAGCCTTGTCCGTATGATAAATACAGTGATGAATTGTGCCTATCATCCTCTCATTAGACTAAATGAAGGCACCAAATGCATTTGACCACACTATCCTATTTGAAAAACCCTCTGGCTTTGATCACAAGACTTGCCTGATGTTCCTAATCTGTTATTTCTTCTGTTGCCATCTCCATTTTATGCTTGATCTTCATGTTTGAGTGTTCCAGGGTCAGTACTCTGCCCTTCTCTGTTCCCAAACTTTATTATAAGCTTATGTGATGTGCACTGAATAACTGTTCCCAAACGTCCACTTCTCCTTTGCCGCTAATAAGATTATTTATTGCAAATCATTGACGGGTGACAGGCGGTACTGCCCTGAGGGCAGGGTCAATGACAGTCTATTCCATATGACTTGCATTAACTAAGGAAATGTGAACAGGAGCAATGAATGCCAATGAAGAGTAAACACTTAAAAAAAATGACTGTGTGTTTCCACAAAGTTTCTTCCTCATTTTCTTGTTGCTTTGAAGCTAGGATTACCCCTTAATAGCTATTCCTTCAGCCTAACTTGGAGAATGGAGATGTATAGAACAGGGCTAAACAAAGCCCAGCAGAGGCACAGCTGTCTCTCTTTCCAAAAATAACACATGCGGGAAATAAGCGATTTTGTTGTGGTAGGCCACCGAAATGTTAGGGTTGTTTGTAACTGCAGCATAATATAGTACAAACTGACTGCTACAAAAACCATCTCATCACCTAAAATTTATTTCTTCAGTCCTAAACTATGGACTGAGTCTCATTTAAGTACCTTGCACTTAGTAAAAATGTGATCATTAGATACAGAAAGATAAGCTATTAAGAAAGATTAGAAGATAAAAGTAGTCCTTGATAAATGGCCATGACTTATCATGATCACAGGGGAGCTACTGTCAGTTAACCGTCATGATGATTAATTAGCACACATTTAAGGAACTAATGTTCCTATATTTGCAAGTGTGGCCAACATCCTTTGAAATATGTGCAATATGACAGTCTGTCCACAGGGCTTATTTTCAAAAGTCTAACCCATTTACTAGTTGTAATAAAGCAATTTTAGAAACAAAAATTAGTCACTGAAAGGTATGTGTTCATGTGTTTGAGTACCAATGACCCATACTCATAGGGTTGGAGGGATATTTTAAAACTATTTTTATGTATGTTAACCCTGTATGGTAGATGTTATTACAAATATTTGGGAAGATTAATACTAAGAACATGAATAAATTTCATGATATGTACGTATAGGAGGTCAAAATAAGAGATCATATTTTTGGATGTAATGCTTATCATTGGTAGGCATGGGATTTGATCTCAAAACCAACACTAACTGTATTTGTATGAACCATGTGAGTAAATTACACTCTAATTCCTTAACATTTATTTCTATTCATTCATAAAATAACTGAGTTTTTATTCTCAAGTAGTATACAAAAACATTTAGTGAAACAAAAATGAAATATTTCTCTCTGAACAAAAACATTGAAAGTTCAGTCATTCCCTTGGGACAGAATAAACGGGAATAATGAAGTGCTAACCAATGAGAAGGAATACTGCTTTTTCTTAGAGTACATGTAGGTAAATTCACTATCAATATACATTTAAAACACTGAGCACTAGAACTTGGAGCTTTAATTACTGAACTTATGAGGATTATTTAGTATAATTTCACAAACCAGAGCTGAGTAATTACTAAAAATTTCCTTAAAATCTTTCTCTCATGTACAAGGGTGAATACAATTATTTTATCCCAAAAATGACTTCAAAGTTTTACAGAGATGTATGTAAAATAAATCAATGGGAAACTATGGAAGAAGGAATGCTGAAGGCAGAACAACACAAATTCCAAGGGTTCTGAATGTTATAATGAAGATAAACATAATAGCAGCAAAACCAAATAGGAAAACATGATTAACAGTATTTTAAAGTATTATAAAATACTCTAGTTATTTTTAACCAAATATATATCCAAAGACAACTGAAAAAACTTTGAGTATTTTACATTAAAAAAAAAAAGATTTAATTTATTTGAGAAAGAGAGAGAGAGAGAGCAAGAACAGGAGTGGGCGGGGTGGGGGTGGGAGAGGGGTAACGGGAGAGGGAGAAGCAGATTCCCCACTGAGCAGGGAACCCGACCTGGGACTCCATCCCAGGACTCCAGGATCAAGACCTAAGCCACAGGCAGATGCTTAATTAACTAAACCACCCAGGCACCTCTAATGTATTTTTTGTGTGTTGATACATGAGGGAAATTTGATAGGCTGTTGTAATAATCACTACTGCTGTTCTCTGCTATCTATTTCTTCACTCCTTTTGAGTACAGGGGAATCTGAAATTTCTTGACTCCATAACTTTGAATGGGACAATATAGCTAGTTGTAATCCACCAGTTTTTAGTGTAAGAAATATGAACTACTTCTGGGTTACGGTATTTAATTGTTGGTATAAAATCCTAAGGAGATCTCTTGCCCTTAGGCTCAGAGATGAACAACATCTGAGATGATGGATGCCTTATCTGTCTTACTCTTTGAGTGACTAAGATGAACAAGGACCATCCCGTCAACCTGTGATGAACATGAAACCTAGAGGACAAATGCACCTTTATTTCAAACCACTGAGATTTTGGATATTGTTACTTATGCAGTATAACCCAGCCTCTGCTGACAGATACAGTTCTCATAAGAATATTCTAGGTAATGTTGTTATTTATCCTCAGCAACAACCCTAAAAGTATTTTATAAGTATTTTAAAAAGGTCAATGGTATGAATAAAAGCAAAAACAATACAATGGTGACTCCTTAGAGGAACAAATATCCTGTGATCACTACACTCAACTATATCATGATTTAATCTAAGAATTACCCTTATCGAACTGCTATAAAATAGGAAATTAAAGCTACAAATATGAGTAACATGTAAAATTAATTTTAATAATTTTTAACCCAATGTATATGAAATATTATCAATTCATATAATCAATATAAAATATTAATAATGTAATACTTTACATTTTTGGACGAAGTCTATAAAATCCAATGGATTTCAAATGTGTCTAATGACATATATAACATATGTCAATTCAGACTGGCCACATTTCAAGCGTTCCATTACCACATGTGGCTAGCCACCACAGTATTGAACAGTGCAACTTTATAGGCTATCGAATCTAGTGAAATAAATGAAACAAGATGCAAAAATAAACAACTGAGACTATATCCAACTAAAAAGCTTTTGCGCAGTGATAGAAACCATCCACTAAATGTTATATCCAATAAAGGGTTAATTTCAAAAATATATAAAGAACTTACATGACGCAACAACAAAGAAACAAATAACCTGATTATAAATGGGCAGAGAATGTGAATAAACAATTTTCTAAACATATACCGATGGCTGACAGATGCATGAAAAGATGCTCAACATCACTAATCATCAGGGAGATGCAAATCAAAGGCACAATGAGATACCACCTTACACCTCCCAGAATGGATAAAATCAAAATACAAGAAATAACAAATGTTGATGAAGATACAGAGAAAAGAGAATCACCGTACACTTTGGTTGGGAATGTAAATGGGTACAGGTACTATGGAAAGCAGTATGGAGGTTCCTCCAAAAAATTAAAAATAGAAATACCATATGATCCAGTACTTCCGCTACTGGATATTTACACAAAGAAAAGGAAATCACTAATTTGAACAGATAGCTACACCTGCATGTTTATTGAAGCATTATTTACAATATCCAAGATATGGAAGCAACATGAGTGTACATCAGTAGATGAATGGGTAAAGACGTGTACACACACACACGAGTTTTACTCACCCATAAAAAAGAAGATAGTCTAACACTAAATTTTAAGTCAGAGACAGACAAATACCATATGGTTTCACTTATATGTGAAATCAAAAAACAAAATAAATGTCTGACTTCTTAATGATCTATTAGCAGAAGTCACATAGCATCAGGTCCCCTGACTCTATCAGTGAAAGCAGTTACAAGTCTGCCCACAGGCAAGGGAGGAAAAGCTGGCCTACCTCTCCATGGGAAGCATATTTATAAATTGCCATCATTTAATATATAAAGCAGTATTGAAATGATCCAGTCCTAGATAGATTAAATGAACAAATGGCAGGATCACTATATTCCTTTTGCTAATACATTGGACAACACTTTGCTAGGTAGACATTGCAGATAAAACAAAACTCTAAATAAGGTTGGTTTAATTGTAGTTTAAAGACTTTATCACAGTTAATAATATGATTTATGTTTTTCTCTACTAGATATTGTACAGTATAGGAGACTGTATGAAATGAGAATTAAAAGTCTTATTCAAATGAACACAAACATTCCTTTTTCATTATTTAAAAAACATTCCATGGAATATTTTTAAAGTAATTGACATTAAGAAAAAAAATGCCCTGGGGCGCCTGGGTGGCTCAGTCGTTAAGCGTCTGCCTTCGGCTCAGGTCATGATCCCAGGGTCCTGGGATCGAGCCCCGCATCAGGCTCCCTGCTCAGCGGGAAGCCTGCTTCTCCCTCTCCCACTCCCCCTGCTTGTGTTCCCTCTCTCGCTGTGTCTTTCTCTGTCAAATAAATAAAATCTTTAAAAAAAAAAAAAAAGAAAAAAAATGCCCTGCTCTACTTCTTCAAGTATATGATCAATATTACAATTCATTTTGTATCAATAAAATTAATTTTCTGTAAATACTCATTTATATATATGTATATATGCATATATTTTAGGATAAGAAATAAAGAGGAAAACCAGATTATGCTATAGATATATTTACCTTCAACTGTCTTTTTTCTTATTAATACATTATGAACACCTTCCAGATAAGAACTTATAGATGTATCTTATTCCCTTAAATGGTGAAGAGTATTCCACTGTGTGAATTTATCTTATTTTACTTGATCAGGATCATCTGCATGGATAATCAACTTGATTTCTTATTTTTACTAAAAAAAAATAGTAAACAAGAACATAATAGTACGTATATGAGTTTTTTCTAAAAGATTTCTGGAAGTAAAATAACTGACTTTAAGTTGTGCTCCTTTTATTTTTGTAGATCCTAACTCACCTTTTTCCTTCCCAGCCTAATGCCTCAACTGATATTCTCACTAACGGTGTATGTATGTGTCTAATCAACACAATGGTGGTTATGATGTATCTTAAAATTTATAAACAAAAAATGGGTGAGACGTATTTGACTTTCATTTAACTAGTAATAGGGCTGACGGTATGTCAGGAAATATTTTTGAAGCATCTGGATTAAGTGAAACTTTAATATGGATTCAAAATGATTATGTTTTAATATTCCTACAAAATAAAACACCAGACTTTGCTACCTCAAGTAGGTTTTGCTTTCAAATAACTTCCTTTAAAGATTTTAAAGTTGCATTCAAATCTTTCAACTGTATGAGGAAGTTTATCCTCTTAAATGTAACTGAAAAGTAATGTAGCAATTATTCTATTCCATCCAAGTAAACATCCAGGAAATATTTGCTGAAACATGATTCCAAAAGCCATTTGAAGTTTGAGTAGGGTGTTTATTGACATGACTTAGTTATTTAATTAAAGGTTCATAACATATACTTGATAGTTTAAAAGTCAAATAATTTTCATATATTTAAGGAATTATAATTTCAATAATTATAGTTTTAAATTTCATATTTTCTCAAATATAGTGCTGGTCTAAAAATACATGAACTATCTTGACTACAGATTATGGGACACTGAAGCATTATTTTTGTAACTGTAAGTTCAGGTGAACCCAGACAATAAAACCTAGATCCTAGGGTTGATGGTGGGGAGGGGAAATGGATCTAGCTAAACATGAGCTATATTGATTGTCAGTGTAAAAAGAATAAGTGTTTTTTTAAATAAACTTTCACTAAAAATGTGAAATAAAACTTTAGGGAAATTCAGTGAAGCTAGGCCTTGCAGTATTTTGGTCTGCTTTGCTGACTGATTGTTGTGATTTAGTGAAAAAAGAAATAGCAATTATTGCAATGTTCTGCATTTTCTGAGGGCTTTGAAACAATTTCACCAGTGCTCTAGCTGCTCATGTCGGCTTTATCATCCCCCTTTAAAGGAGTTATATTCCAATTATTTTGCAGCCACAGACAGTGGTTTGTTCTCAAATTGTTATAATTAAGAATCAATGTTTTCCTCTATTTATGCAGTTATAATGATCTAAGGGGAAAATATCTATTTAGTAAAATACTATATTGAAGGAAAAGATACTCAGAAGGTACTCCCGCTGTCCATACTCATGTGCTAATGGCTGAGGAAAAATAATAATTCGAAAACAAATATACCACATTGCAACTAAGTGCTTTTTAAATTTTATTTGCTTTTCCTATCAATTCCAAGCAAGCTCTGTATTACAGAAATATGTATCATTTACAACCCTAAGTTCCTTTAACAAAAAAGTGTGAAATTTTGATTTTTTAATCAATCTACCATTGCAGCTGAGATTTGTTTTACGGAAAAATAACACAGAACATTAGTGCATTTGTTTTCTTTGAAACACTGTATCATATCTGACACAGTAATCATCCTATATAGCCTCAGTTTTATATCAACTTAATCAGTGATTCTCTAGGAGCCAATTTGGAAAATACTCAATGAATTCATGAGATGATTTTATAGCTTAGGTTTTGAACAGGAGGTGCTCTTGGTGGCATGAGACACCATACGAGAAGTCCCACTGGACAGCAGGACGGAGAGGCATTGTCAGCTCTCAATCATTCCAAATACCCCCTCTGGACAGTCCAGTCCCAGCTGAGCACCGCCGGGAATAAACACTGCCGAACCCATGAACTGCCCCACTGAGACTGGTCAACCAGATGGAGCACTGCCCGCCACACACCAGGATGACAGTACTGAAGAAAACCAACAAAAGGTTCTAACTGCATGGAGTATATTGATTGTTAGGAGCAATCCAAGAAAGGCAAATGAAAAAGAGATTTTTAAAAATCTATTATGTTAATAATAGAGCAAAAATCCCAGCAATTTGGAGACCTTGCAAAAACAGTCTGCAATGAAAATGAAGCCTCCTGTTTTCCAAGTAGATGCATTCACGGTGAAGACATTTTGTGAGAATCCTGATGCTTTCCATACAATTTCTGCTTTGGAAAAAGCAGTTCCTGCAGGCAAGTCGATTCCCTCTCTGGGGTCAAACGACACTGTCTTCTGGAGTTGTGTGATTTCATAAAATAAAAATTGTGATTAGCACTCTAATCTTTGCCACTGAGGGAGGAACTCAAGACTGATTTCTACTCCACCCAGCCAGACATGCAAAATAGTGCAGGACATCCATTCTCCTCTAGATACGCAAATGTTCCCCAAGGGGCTCAGCAACACTTTAAAAAAGTCACGTCTGAAAAACCTGGAAGTGAAGACCTGTAATCTACTACAACATGAAAGTATAGAGAGAACATGTTTGCTTCCCCACTTAAAGGAGGATCTATTTGGGAAACTCAAGGCTATGACTTTTATTCCATCAACTGATGTGGTGTACCCCTTGTCATATGATCTGCATATACACTTTGCAGCGATGGAGAAGAAAAGGAAAGCATGCCTTTCAGTGCACCTGTGGAGAGGGATGACTGGAGAATTCAATAGGACACCATGGAATTGTCGATATTAGAACTGATGCTGTTAATATTTAGAGAGAATCTCAACTTTCTCCAAGTGGCTGGGTTGAGATTCTGCTACAGTTAATTATTACTTATTTTCAACATAAATAACAAATATAAGAAGATACTTTTAGCAGAAATGCATTGCATTTACTTAATCTTCACACTGCACATGGAAAACCGAAGGCATGGTAATAAACATTTTAAAATGCTTCGAATTGAATTAATAGACTTTTAGCTTTACTTTTGATTATATTTAAATTTTAAATAAACCAGTAATAATAGTAAAATGATTACCTCTTTTGGTTGTGACTACCTATCACAAAATGAATAAAAAATGAGTAAGTGTGAGTACATGATGAATTATTAGCAGCCATTAGAAAGACCCAATAGATGGTGGAAATTCAGATATTATTTCATAACATATTAAGACAGGGAAGCAGGAAGAGAAATGTTGCCAGGGCCACGTACCATCTTCATGTGAATTCATACAGACAAGGACAGGACAGGAAGATTGAAATGTAGAAGGCAAGATGATATCAGGGAGTATTTTCTTTGCTGTTTCATCATTGTACAATAACCTATGATCAGAACAAAACTCACACAATTGGAAAAATAGAGTGCATGTATTCGGCTATTCCAGTGGCAGTGAAATTAAAAGTTAAATTAATGTAAGTTTAATTCTTTTCCTGGAATGTGATAAGAGTAGAAAATTAGCACGAGTGTCCCGAGTCTTCTCTTACTTAATAAGATGGATTTAGTATCCTAAAGAGGGGTAAACAGGGTTTGTTTTTCTTTTTTAAAGCCTTATCAAATGCATGATTATGACCATTTCGATCTTCACAATTTTTATGACCTTAAGCTTTTTCACACTCAGCTAAGATCCATAAAATGAGAGGATATTAATGTCTGGCCTGCCAAATAGGCACATTTGTGGTGAGGGCCCCAGGATATAACAATGTATTTGTCAGCTGCACAGTTTCATAAGGATACGTGCTGTCTTAGGATCTGAATAAAAATCACATGTTTAGGGAGCCCCTGTCAGGTTCTTTCGCCACATGGCCCATCATCTACATGTGTGTGCATGCTTGACTTGTTTTGGCTTCTTGTCAGTTAGGAAAAAGCTATGTTTTAGACTGTGGGCAATTCGGGACCCTAAGTGTAATTCAACTCTCCTCTCTTCCACGTGTCTACGGACGACTAATGCTGTGACTGAAAACAGCTACCCCAGACCAGTGTTTCCCAACCACTGGGTTTGAAACCTCCACTACTCCTTTGAGCATATTCAGTTCCCCTTTCCTCTCTCACTCCACTTTTTTCCATGATTCTTCCACCCACCGAAATTCTTCCCCTTAACTGCCACCGCCACGGAAAAAGAGCCCACGATACGGAGCCTACCACTGAGAGCAGGAGACCAACATATTTTCTCCTTGTCTTTCAGCTTATGAGATGTTTAAGATGTACATCACAATGATTTAATATATGTTTACTGTGAGAATGGATCCCTCTCTTCTAGTTAATTAATATAACCATTATGTCTCACATACACAATTTGAAAAATTTTTGGTGAGAACTTTTGACTTCTAATCTCTTTGCAAATTTCAATTACACAATACAGTGTTAGCAACTATAGATATTTTCGTTAACAGTTGCTGAGAAGTTTCTTTTAAAACTATGCTCAGGAAAACCAGCCATGTTCTTGTTCTGGTCCCCTTGTATTTTTTTTTTTTTCCTATTTGGAATGGCTTTGTACTGCATTACTTTAGGTTAACTCAAACTACGTTCCATGAATTCCCTTTGCTATATATTTCCAGTTTGGTATTGGACTCAGTGAAAATGTGCACATCGTTTAGAAGGTAGAAGTGAAGGCACAGACATTGGTATGCTCTAAAGGATGATGAAAGGCAGGGCTTCTTGCCACTTATATATGTTGTCACTGAGGTACTGGCTTCCCATGGTGGGATGGGGGTGGCAGCCAGGCATGCAACTTTTTAAACTGCCATGTCCCAGGTTTTAGAGCAGCTCTAGGGTGAAGGGGCCCAGCTGATGAGACAGCCATCCACATGACCAGAGACAGAGCTGATAAAACACAAGCATATATTCTAGTTTGTCTTCATCTTCTCCAGTTTGTCCACACAGGTTTCACCGTGCCCAGTCTGTCCTTGTAAATCCCAGTTTGCCTTGTTCTCCCCACCTTGCTAAGTTCTGGCACCAGATACAGAAATAGGAGCCTTAGAGAAACTTGTCCAACCAACTTCCACACTGACATAATATAAATACTAAACTGGATCCCATATTCTGTATCACTCCTAGTGGGTCTGTGTGTCTGATCATGCCTTGACTTATACACTATCTATGGTCACCTGCCCCCAAGACTGGCCCCAATGGCCCCCTACCTATTCACACCCAGGTATAGGCCCCCTCCACATAGTTTCAGCGTTGGCATGTGCAACAAACAGAATAAAACGTAAGTGACAGTGTGCACCTTTGGAAGCTAGAGGTCATAATGGGCACTGTGGCTTCCTGCTTGCCCTCCTTCTTTCAGGGATTACTTTCTCTAGGAGGAAGGCAGGTGCCACATGCTGAGGAATCCTAAGGAAAGGCTTGCACTTGGAGAAACTGAGGCATCCTGACAACAGCCATGTGAGTGACCTTGGGCGCATACGCTCTAGCCCCGGTCAAGGCAGAGGCGAATGCAGCATCAGCCGGTAGCTTGCCAACCTCATAAGGGATTCGGAGCCAGAACCATACAGCAAACTCACTCCCAAATTCTTGAGCTTCAGAAACTCCGAGTTGATAAATGTTTGTTGTTTTAAACCATTACGTTTGAGGATTTGCTATGTCACAATAGATAATAAATTATCAAAAATAGTTATCAAGACCAAAGTCTAATTGAAAAATCCAAATATTTCTCAAATCCTATAAATCTTATCACAGCTTTTAAACATATTACTTGTTTACCGAAAGAACTCTCAGAATCATCACAAGATGAAGTAAAAATAGACTTGTGCTCTAGATGATCATTAAGAAAATTCTTAAGACACTCAACACACATACAACCCATGAGATCTCTTCTTAGTAAATAAATCATAGTTTGTTGAAACTAATTACTAAATGATAAAGTTCATTTAAAAATAATCATTTCAATTGCTTAGTGGTAGGAAAAACAAAACAAAATGAAAACATTTAAAAAAAAAAAAAGGCACCAAGAAAATCCCCCCAAAACCTTAGGATCAAAATGCTTAAGAAAAAATGCAGGATTTTAGACCTCTTATTTGGGTTTCATTATCCTCCACTTAAGTGACTTAAAATTGAATAAAATACCATAGTTACTCTGATGCCCACTGCCTAAATATCCCCCTTCAGGCTGTTATATTCTATATTAGAACTCAATACCCAGTGCAATTTCTGCTAGTACTTCAATCTCCTGGCTTTTATGTAACGCCACAGATCACAACCCTCATAAAAAACAAGGAAGTAAAAAAAAAAAAGTCGAATTAACTTCTTACAACAGTGAATAAATTAAACTGAGAATATATCATCTCAGATTCGTTATCATTCTGTTAACTGACTCCTCTAATCAATTTTTTGCAACTTCTCAAAATGGTGTAAGGGGGGGGATGACCTTAGATCTTTCAAAGAAAATAAAGCCCTTCCACAATGTTGCAGTAGAGGACTGCTTTCGTTGGTTACCTACCCTGCCTGGAAGCCCAACCCAAGCCTCCTACTTTCCTTGTCTATCACCTGTCTCTGTTGAATGTGCCTAAGGAGTTAGGATATTTAAAGACCACATCAAAAACAAGTATCAGCAAAGCCCTCCAAAATAATGCAGAGTCACAGTAATTTAATCTTTATAGGCATTTAAATGTGTCTTTATTATTTCACAGGATAAAAGCAGCAGTACTTTTTAAAAAGGAGATGGACATGGGAAGACTTAATAATGTGCGTCTCTCCCTTCCTCTCCCTCTTTCCTGAGGAATACACACTTGCAGTCTGGTAAATGTCCTTCACTTACTCCTCCCTATTTATACAAACCGATGAATACATAAGCACACATAAGCAGCTCATCACAGGTACAGGTGTGCACCAGGTGTGTGCACGCACGTGTGTTATGTCAGGTAACTCTATGTCTCCATGTATCAATGTGAAGTTTCTGTCTTTTCAGCCAGAAGATAGGGATGATTTTATTTTCATTAAGAGCCATGGGCATTTTTGGAAAGGTAGGACACTACTTGCTATGTCTTGTGCTATGTGTAGAATTTGCTAAAAATGAAACAAGCAATTCCTGATTGCTACATGCCGTGTCGATATATCAGCCGCTGCTTCTGTTCTTGGTTTCCACAGAGTGGTTTTATAGCAAGACTTGAGAAAATTGGTTTTGACATTGGTATTTTATAAGGCATAGGAACTCAGTGATGATAGTTTATGGCAGATGCCAACAACCGATGGAATGGGAACTATCAGAAATCTCTGACGCCTCACTCAGAAGCTTGCCACGCTGCCTCCTAATGTTCCCAATTTCTTCCGTCTGTGGTATTTGGGAGCCTTATTCTACTCACAGATGTCACCTTCAGCAAATCTTAGATCTCTCTTAATAAATTAGTTATCTATTACTGCATCCAAAATTGCCCCAACACTTAGTGTCTTCAAACAACACTTAGGATCTCACGATTTCTGTGGAACAGGAATCCAGGCCCAGCTTAGCTGGATGACTTGGCTCAGGGGCTGTTACAGGCTGCAAAGTGTCAACTAGGCCTGTCATCATCGCCCGGCTCGAATCAGGAAAGATCTCTTTCCAAGCTCACTAGCACTGCTGTGGTGAGCAATCAGGTCCTCTCTGGCCTTTGACCGGTGACCTCCCTCAGTTCTTTAACAGGTGGGCCCCTCCATAAGGCACCTCCTAGCATAGCAGCTGACTACACCAGAGCAAGGAAGAGCAAGGGAGCCTGCAAGCAAGACGGAAGCCAGAGTCCTTTTAACCTAATCTTGGAAGTGACATCTCGTTTCCTATGCTGTTACACAGGGAGTGGATATCAGGGGACCGGGGTCACTTTAGAGGTTGCCCACCACACCATTATCCCCCTATCTCAAAGATGTCTTACTTCCCAGGGAAAGGTTTGCAGGCCATTTGCGCTAATAATTAAACAGAAGAAGCTTTTAGTTTAAAAAAACAAAAAAAACAAAAAAACACCCTCTTTTTTCCCTCTTTTTCATGCAGCTAATCTGATCTAAACCTAGAATCTTATGTGTAATCAGAAGCTGGAAATTACTGGGAATATGTGAAATTCAAATCACTTTACTTATTAATTTGGGTTTTTTTATGTTTTGTCATTTTATTTTTCAAATTAAAGGTCACTGAGTTGATCAAACGTCTTTTTGTCATTTTTTTAGTGTTTTCATCAGGTATAGTTTACAAGGTCTTACATTCCTGATACAGCTCTTGTACCCTCCTGTTCTCTCTCCCACCCCTTCTCCCTCCTCCCCCTGTCAATCTCACCATTAGTTTGTAAGTTTCCCAACTTTTTGCTAAGAACCAACTTCTGGCTTTGTTGATCCTCTATTTTATGTGTGCATTCCTACCATTAATTATCCTTCTTATTTCTCTTTGCACTTTTCTTTGGGCTTGTTTTATTTTCATTTCTTTTTTAAAAAAAAAAAAAGATTTTATTTATTTATTTGACAGAGACAGAGATAGCGAGAGCAGGAACACAAGCAGCGGGAGTGGGAGAGGAAGGAGCAGACTCCCCGCCGAACAGGGAGCCCGATGTGGGACTCGATCCCAGGACCCCGGGATCATGACCTGAGCCGAAGGCAGACGCTTAACCGACTGAGCCACCCAGGCGTCCCGGTATCACAACTCTTAACACTTATATCCCAGCTCAATAAACAGAATGTTACAGAGCATATCAGAATTTCCTTTCTACCTTCTCCCAGTCGGTAAGCCTTTCCTGCTCTCCAAAGTTAAGTTTTACTAGGGCAAGTCAGAGCAGCATTTGGCCTAGGGCTAACCTTCCCCACAATTGAGACACAATCCTGAGTAATCCCCGTTCGTCCTGTGAATTATGTTTTCCCAGCCTGGTTGATGGGAAGCAGCACTATTCCTGAACCCGTAAGAGATCTGAGCACTGTTCCCTGCAATCCTCTCTGATGGCTTTTCCCATGGCCTGGGGTAGTTTTGTCACTGTTCCCTGCAATCCTCTCTGATGGCTTTTCCCATGGCCTGGGGTAGTTTCGTCACATGCAGGTAGCAATCAGTATTCTTGAGTACCAATTGAGGGGGACCCCTTGAAGATTCTTTGTGCAGCTACTTCATCTCCATTAGTCTGTCCTGCAAACCCCAGCCACCTTGCTCTCTCTGGACTCATAGGTCCATCTCCAAAACACAAGAAGTCTAGCAAGGTCTACTTGGGTTCCCCTCCCTGTGCCATGGTTTGGACGGTCTCTCGAGGCAATAACCTGGGATAATCACAGAGCTCACCTTGCTTGCCTGCCACCTCTCAGGAATCAATGTAATTTATCCTATGTCTTCAAAACCATTTTTAAAAAAATTCCTTCTGAATTGTTTCTGGTAAAAGAATAAATTCTGTCACCGACTTCATCTTAAAAGTAGAAGTGCCAGAGGACCTAATAAACATTTTAAAGAATGTTAAAGCAATTTTTCCCTGTTTCAATATTAGAGTGAATCTTTAGATTTGCATTATTTCCAGTAACTCTACACCAGTGTGTCACTCAAATAAAGACAATTGCCATTTTAACAGCTGAGGTGTATCTCTAGCATCTTATACCTCAAGGCCAGTTAATCTTTTGAGAGGATGCTACCTCTCAAGAAATGATTAATGCTATGGGCCTTCCTCTTGGAAATAAAATGTACTAAAATTTAAACTTATGTATTAAATATCAAAGTGCTCAAGGATCTATAGAAGTTTCATCACAAATCCTAACGTGAGAAGATCTTCTGTGCCATTTAGCAACTGTGAAGGTCAATACCATTCCTCTGATCTCTAACCTACTGTCTGCCTTTTTTATGTAAAAATGCTACTCTTCGATATGCCATGAAGGTAAGACTCATTCTTCATATGAGCAGACAAAGATAACAAATACTTGAAGAAAGCTTCCAACATGAAAGAGACGAAAGTAAACTCAAAGTATATAAAAATGATGTAGGAAACAAGATAGTGCAGGAAAAGGAAGAAACTTCAAATATAGTTAATATCTTCAGAGAAATCAGAGCAAATGATGAACTAACATTCACTGGAGGCACTGTGTACATGGAACCAGAAAAGAATGCATATGAAGGATACGAAGAAAAAAGATGTCGTGCAAATCAAAAACAACGGCACCAAAATAGAAATGCAATAAAATAAAGTCAATAAAATCTCCCCCAAAGTAGAAAGAAGGCAAAGAGGTAGAAAGTAGGAGAACTGGTAACACTGTCAAAGGGTCATACCAGAAAGTTCATATGTGGCTTGTAAAAGTTCTTTAAAAAAAAACTACAAAAGGTTGGAGATTATCATGCCACAGAAATTCCCAGTACTAACATCTGGAAACTAGACGACAACTTGGGCATGCTTCAGAATTCTGAAAAAAATGATATTCAAGCTAGAATGTTATAATGACATTAAAATGTTAAAATGTCAAACAAATGTCAAGGTAAAATAAAGACATTTTCACTTACAGAAATAATTCACCCTCAAAACAATTTCTCTTCCATAGAAACTCTCAAGAACCTAATGGGAGGTGTAATCTACTAACGGAAGGTAACACACCAAGAGAGAGGACATGACTTCTGGGAGCTGAGAAGCAAGTCATCTAAGATGAAAAGCAAAGAGAAGTTCTAGAATAAAGGTAAAGGGAAATCTCAGGACGACTGTTATACAGTATGCTAGTTGTGATTGAACTGTATTGGGGTCACCAATGAAGATGACTCCATAAAGAAAATAGAAATGTTGCAGGAATGATATTGTTAACATACATTTTACAGAGCATACAGAGCATGTGGAAAGAATTACCAGTAGGTACATTAAAAAAAAAAAAATAAAAATGAAAATACTTTTCCTTAGGAAAATCAGAAGTTTTACAAGCAGGGATCTGCTGTTATCATTATATATTATTTGTCTTAGTAATGGAAAATTTTTGTATTGTCAAAATAACATGAATATTGAGTTACCCCAAAACTGTGGTATAACAAGATTGGAAAAAGGAAGGGAGGGAGAATTGGAGGGAGGTGAGATAATGTAAAACATTAACTTCTCAATGGCAGGGGTGCCTGGGTGGCTTAGTCGGTTAAGCCTCTGCCTTTAGCTCAGGTCATGATCCTGGGACCCTGTGGGCAAGCCCCACATCAGGCTCCCCACTCAGCGTGGAGCCTGCTTCTCCCTCTGCCTCTTTTCTACACTCATGTGTGCTCTCTCTCTCAAATAAATAAATAAATAAACAAATCCTTTAAAAAAATTAAATTCTCGGGCACCTGCGTGGCTCAGTTGGTTAAGCGACTGCCTTCGGCTCAGGTCATGATCCTGGAGTCCCTGGATCGAGTCCTGCATCGGGCTCCCTGCTTGGGAGGGAGTCTGCTTCTCCCTCTGACCCTCCCAACCCTCCCCCCTCTCATGTGCTCTCTCTCTCAAATAAATAAATAAAATCTTTAAAAAAAAAATAAATTCTCAATGGCCATACCAGGAAAGTGATACACAAGTTATAAGATGGATAAATCGCAACATACATATTTAGAAATATGGAGGTAAATAAGAGAATGTTATGAATTGGAAAGGACTGCCTCGAGAGGCAGGCACAAGGTGTAAAGATAGGGGAAAGCTAGAACAAGCAGCTACACGTTTGGTTTTTGTAAGTCTTTCAGATTATTTGCTTTTGTTAAACTATGTAAATGTAATACATTTATAAAATCATAATTATCACACACACACACAAAACCAAGATGGAGGAGATGTTGATACTCCAATCCCATGTCCCCTTGCCCCAAATGAGTCACCTGGCATCTCTGTCTGGTACATGATTCCCACCCCTCTGACAGTTCCCTCCCTCAAGGGCTTGCTTGAGTGGCAGATCTTCTGCCAAGAGTTTTCTAGGCAGCAGGGGATAATGCTCACCACAAACAAAAACAATGGGTTACTGTGGAATCCCTGATACACCTCGTGCCAAATCTCAAACTCTGGGTATGGATGATGGTGGTAAAATGTTCCTGCTTTTTATTCATCTAGACAAATGATTCTGAGGCATGTTTACTGTGTTATCTCACATGGTCCTCAGCACCTTGAGCCCCAGTTGAATGCAGCAAACCCCTAGCCATTAACATAGTCTGTTGGCTTTTCTCTCCTTTCTTACTTATGCTTCCTGGGATCACCTCTCAAATAAACTACATGCTCCAAAGTCCTTTCCTTGCTGTCTAATTTATGGGGAACCCAAACTGAGACAGATGACTAAGAGATGTTGAGTAATACTGCTGATTTATGTGCTTCCCTTTTATCCCCTTATTTTTTTATTGTAAGCTTGCTCTTGAGATGTAGCGATTAAAGAACTCAAATGACATACCGAGGTCAGTAGAACCCTAAGGATCATAAAGAAAATTTATGACATGTCATCAAGAATTCCAAAGCAGAATTCAAACCTGAGCATAGCAACCCAGTCATAGCATCGTGCTGTGGGGGAGAGACGTATCTGTAAACCCCTGGAGCGAGGTTCTGCCTACCTGAGGCTGCCACCACCACTCCCGAGTGGAGACACTGAGTGAAGCCACTGTCACCATGGACGACCAGGAGGCAAAACTCTCCAATGAAGACGTGGGTGGTAAGAAGGCAGGAGAATACATTATACTAAAAGTCGTTGGACAGGATAACAGCGAGGTACACTTCAGAGTGAAAATGACAACCTGTATGAAGAAACTCAAAGAATTCTACTGTCAAAGACAGGGAGTTCCAGTGCATACACTTCGATTTCTGTTTGATGGTCTGAGAATTGCTGATAATCACACCGCCAAAGAACTGGCAATGGAGGAAGAGGATGTGATTGAAGTTTATCAAGAACAAATCGGCGGTCATTCAATGATTTAGGTATTCTTTTCATCTTTTTTTTCCTTTACCTTCAATCGTTTTTTATTTTTAAAAATAGTTATTTTGTAATGTGGTGTTAAAAACGGAATTGAAAACTGGCACCACATCTCTTTAAAGTATCTGATAATTTGAATTCTAGTGCCCATTATTCATTATTACTTGTTTTCACTGTGCTAATTTTAGTTGATCAAACTTCAGCCTCCTTCATATATCACCTTCTCCTTTAAAAAAACTACATGTGTGCACAGAGATGCCAGGACTGTGCATTTTCAGGCTTGTGATAAATAAGATCAACCAATTCCAGTGTTCAAAATGACTTTTCAATGGGCCCTGAAGTTCTAGCATGTGACTGCTTCATTCCTGGACTATGACTTACAGTGGGAGATGGAAGTTTTTCAAAGAACTGAACTGTGGAAAATGATCTTTCCTTAACTTGAGCTACTTTTAGAATTCGAGTATCTGGATCAAAAGAAGAGAACTATCGGGCTAGAGCCGAGATAACAGCGATGGTGAGAGTAATGATTAACTCCAAAGATGGCTTCACTAAGGAGAAAGCATTTTAAGATAAAAGAAAAATCTCATCAGAAGATCCCAGGAAAGTCCTAATTTCTATTAGCAGTTAATAAAGTTATTCATGCAGAAGTGTGTTCAACAGAACACTGCTCTTTTTGATTTTATTTGTACTTTTTGGCCTGGGGTATAGGTTTTTTTTTAAGGTTTATTTATTTGAGAGAGAGTGCACGTATGAGTAGGGGGGGAAGGACAGAAGGATAGGGGCAGAGGGAAAGGGGCAGAGGGAGGGGCAGAGGAGAGGGAGAAGCAGACTCCCTGCTGAATGAGGAGCCCGACTATGACGACGACTACAACGAGGACGACCACGACAACGTGGGGCTTCATCCCAGGACCCTGAGATCATGACCTGAGCCGAAGGCAGATGCTTAACCAACTGAGCCACCCAGGTGCCCCTGGGATATGGGTTTTAAATGAACATTGTACCAGCTTCATTAAAATAAACAAAATATTTTCAAAGCACAAAACAAAAAATAACAAGGTTGAGCATAACAAATATGGTGAATACTTTGTTGTGCTTGCTACCTGAACTTCAATGCATCTCCTTACAGTCCAGGGATGTGGACTGTTATATATAGACTACAACAAACTTTTTTTTTTTTTTTTTAGAGATTTTATTTATTTGAGAGAGAGAGATGAGAGAGAGAGAGCACAAGAGGGGGGAGGGTCAGAGGGAGAAGCAGACTCCCTGCTGAGCAGGGAGCCCAATGTGGGACTCGATCCCGGGACTCCAGGATCATGACCTGAGCTGAAGGCAGTCGCTTAACCAACTGAGCCACCCAGGCGCCCAGACTACAACAATCTTAAGCATACAGAAAATAATTACCTATCATTTATCACTCTATTAGATGATATATTTGTTGTGGTTTTAAAATATATCCACAAATCATTTCAACTTCTCTAATTAAGTGGTGGGGCTCTGTGTCTTTTCTCCTTGAATCCAGACTGACTTCTGGGATGGGCTTATAGCTATTTGGAGGGAATGATGCCAGGTGAATTCTGAGGCTCTATTACCTGGCACTCTTGGAATGCTTGATCTTGGCATGCCTTCCTCTAAGAGGTTTTACCTCAAAAAACTATCAACCATGGTATTAAAACCAAAAATACCATGAAAAGCTGTATATAGGTGTTTCAGCCAACATTCCCAACTGAATTTCCAGACTTTTAATAATACCAGACAATGTGCCACACATGTACATGAAAGAACCTCTAGATTTTCATAGCTCTCAGCCATTAAGTCATCTCTCGTCTTTGAGTCTTGCCAGCTGAGGCCCAGACATCATGGATCACAGTCAAACCATCTGTGCTATTCCATATCTAAGTATTTAATGCACAGAATCTGTGCACATAATAAAATGGATGCTTTACTCTAAAAAGTTTTAGAATGATTTGTTACACAGCAACAGTAACTGGGACACATTAACTTATTTTAATTACTAAAAATGCATACTGAATTATATGTCATTTAGCTAAGCAAAATCTTAAACATTATCATTCTTGTTCCTGACCACATTGCTGAAGAATTCTGGTTTAATCCACATTCATTGCCCTTTTAGGGTCAAGAAAAGCATGTCATCTCCTTCAAACAGGAGAACAGAAAAACCCAGAATTAGAAAGGAAAGGGCACAACATACATTGTTATTAAAAATAGCTGAGAAAGAGTACATAATTAGTAATAAGAAAAACTGCACCATATATAACAGAGGAAATAAATGCAGATCTTCCATTTGTGCAGAGTACTGGGTATTTACTGGAGCAACTTGCTGTTATGAAAGAGGTTTTTTTTTTTTTTTTAATCACTATGGCATCCAATGTAATGTTCCAAAGGGATTAATTTGGTAGGAAATTAAATGCTTCGCCTAGATACAAGATCTTTTAAAATTATATATGTGCCAAATTGTGCTAAAATAATTGGGTAGCTGAGGACATCTGCTGCAATAAATTCAAATAGTGAAGATTCAATTTAAACTAATACAAGACGCCAGATCAAAAAGAGCCTTTTTATTTCTCCTGCTTTGCATGGAGAAGAGCCTGGAAATAGTTTTTAACTATTAAAAAAATTACTTGAAAAAAAACCTGTAGTAGTCTAATCACAAAGTAATATCATGAAATGCTATTTTATGAAGTAGGGCCACAATTCATATTAAATCACATCTAAGGGCTTCGTGGTCACTTCCTAAATTGGGTCATACCATCTGAGAGCAGGCAAGGACTACATTTTAGGATCTGATGTTACTTTACTCAGTTATGTGGAAATACACTGTTTGGATTGCTTCTTGTCTGCTTGTTTTAAAGCTCAAGAAATACAGCAGATAGACGCCAATACTTCACTGTCCATACCAGGATAAATATACCTATGGAAGCCAGTCATTAGTGCCTACTAACTGCCTAAAGGATAGTCCATTGTACAGAATGTTCTTGATTCAATTTAGCAAGGACTTTAGTTGAAGTCATTGTATATCATGATTTATAAGAACCAGAGGCTTTCAAGAGCTGGCATGCAATGAACTGGTTTTAGATAAAGCCTAATTTAACCGAGAGACATTTACAATCTCAGTATCTAATCCAGCTACATAATCTTCTTGAGATATCATAATGTTTGTAAGATGCCAATACCAATGGCCTTTCAGGGCATATTTATAACTTCAGTTTCCCCAAGGAAACCCCCTCAAAGAGTTCTTTCCCCTTCCTCCCAAAGGGTTTAATTGCTGGAGTGCTCAAGAAACAAAGTGTGACTAACCAGATACTAATGGCAAAGTCAGCGCTGTCATTTACTCTACTGTGTTACCTGGATCAACGTAGCTGGCTCATCTGAGGTTCAGATACTTGTACTGAGATGAAAAAAAAGAGTATTTACTTCACAATTGCTTGAAAAATTAAATGAAATAATTTTAGAAAAGACACTGTTATTTGATACATGTTACGTTCTGGCCTCTACCAACATCTAACCCAGTGCTGCAAAATCATAACCACACCTGCGAAACTCTAGATATGAACCAACGAGGGCTAGAGTCAGTGGTAAGTAATGGTAGGTATGGTCTGAGGTAAGTACAAGCGAGATACAGGAGCATGTTCAGAAAACCTTGTAACTAGGGGACCAAAATTCAAACTGAGCCACCAGATTCCATAATAATGCTTTTAACCACTCCCTAAACTGGTCATTAAACAGGTTCTCAGAAGGCACCAGTCAATATGGGATTATAATGAGCGAGGGGGGGGGAAGAGAAATTAAGATTCTTTCTCACAATAAAATTCTGGGAGGAGTTTCAAGAATGAAGGAAGCCAAAGAGTCAACTGCCCCGAGGAAGTCCATCTGGAACATTAGAGAGAACAGAGCTCTGGAATTGGTCCTTGCATGGGGACATTGAGAAAAGTTTTATTTGAATGGTACGCAGGGATGATTGCTTTTGGTAGGTTTACAAGTGAATTTACATGAAGAAAAAGGAGTAGTAAGTACTGAGTATCTTCTTTCAGTTCAGTTTTTAAATAAAAGGACATAAATTAGATGGTATCTAGACAGATTAACTCAGATTTTCTTTTAATTACTTCATTCAAAAATGTACAGAGAACACTTACTATTTTCCCAGCACTATTCTGGGCACTAGGGATATATCAGTGAACACAACAGAAAGATGGGAGATATAATGAGGTTATTTGTAGGCCAGGGGAGGGGCCAGTGGAAGAATAGTAAGTAAACAAAGTATTTTCTTATACATAGTAAAAGTGATTTGCCTCCAGTGCTGAAAATTGTTCTACCAATGGAAATAATATTAATTATGAAAACACTCTCCTTTTTCTAAGACAGAAAACTATCTTATGAGTTGCTATTCCCTGTGGTCAGAGATAACTGCTTATCCTGAGACACCAAGTAGCAACACTATCCCTGTGCAATCCATCAAGATTTCCATGTCAGTATATGGGTAGTATTCAATAAATCTCTTAAAATGTATGTGTTAAATATATTCTTTGCTTTGTAACTACATATATATTCTTTGCTTTGTGATATTCAGCTTACTCTTCTGCATAATTGTTCTTAGGACTTTTTACAACTTAAAACATGTTCTCATATAGTTCATTTTGTAAAGATAGTACTACCAGAAACAATTCCAAAATACACAATAAATGAGTGCACAAACAAAAACAAAAATTAAAAAATGGAAAATCTGACATCATGTATAAGATCAGGAATTGAAAGAATTAATGAAATCTCTAATATTGGCCATAATGGGGATAGAAGTTATAATATACAAAGCTTTCGGTGGGACAGAAGTATTGTGCTGTTTTCAAAATGGTATGATTGTTGTGAAAATTTTAAATACATATTTTAGAGGTAGGGATTTCAAATGTGGGTGTGGAAGCTTAGGCTGAGAGTGATGAGGAAAAACACTCAAGAAAAGTTTGCCGAATATGTGGGACTTCTCATTATTTAGGACTAAACTCTTAAAAGAGTCTAAAAGGACACAGAGCTACAAGATGCCCATGTGCTTAAGTGATTAAACTTGAAAAGGGTCTAATTTGTAAGAACACTACTAAGAAGAATGCAGTTAGAGTGATTCCAATTTTATTAATGCTTTTAAGAATATAATATCATTATGAGACCAACAGACCAGAGAAATATGCCTTACTCGGCAAATTCACTCTCTCTGATTTCTGTGTATCCCCATAATTCCATGATCACTTGTTTTACTAGATATCATGCCATTTCTTCTTCTCTCTTTTTTTTTAAACATTTTTTTTTTCTATATACCCATTTTTAAAAATCTACCCGGTTTTACTCTGTCTTCTGCAATGGGAAACTTAGTAATCTACCAGAGGAAAAATGGTCATGGCTATTACTTAAGAGGATATATTTTAAAGATTTCTTTTAAAATTTTATAATGTATAACCCTAAAAATTATGAAGAATAGCATGCAGTGTCATTTAGTTATGGAGGGTCTCAGGACACCAAAAGAATAAATGGGTCAAATGAGGATTGTGTTCATTGTTTTTTAGTGTCTATTTTAATTATCTTCATCCTTCTTCCTCCTCAAAATCTTGATTCCCCTTCTGTATGCTCTTTGTGAGGAAGCAATTGATTTTCCTATCAAAGAATTTGTGCATTTAAAAATAAATAAGTAGAACACCACCAAAACATAAAGCACTTTAGTGAAAAAATGTAAATAAAGCAGAAAAGAAAAATGGACTCTAATATGTTCCAACTGAAGTAATTTGTGATCAAAGACCATTTACAAACAGACAAGAACCATATTTCAAATCTTGATCAATTGTAATGCAATTTTTTGGCACAGTTATGTGCCATGAATCATGTATGGAAAGCATGCATGTAAATAATTCTCAATTATTAATCCTGTATATATCCAGGTATGTTGTTATCAGTCACTTTTTATAAGAAAAACTTTATCATCTGATTTGACACAACCATAACCAACATATTAACTTTTTAAACCTCAAATCAGGATTTATGAAAACATATGAATTGATCTCTTCAAAATTAGGTCAGCAAAATTTCTAAATTCACCCTCATTTCTCTACTTCTAAAACTGGCAGTAAAACTTCTTGGGGCCATGTTAACAATTGATTATTAAAACTAAGACTAGGGGCGCCTGGGTGGCTCAGTTGGTTGGGCGACTGCCTTCCACTCAGGTCATGATCCTGGAGTCCCGGGATCGAGTCCCGCATCGGGCTCCCCCTGCTCGGCGGGGAGTCTGCTTCTCCCTCTGACCCTCCTCCCTCTCATGCTCTCTGTCTCTCATTCTCTCTGTCTCAAATAAATAAATAAAATCTTTAAAAAAAAATTAAGACTAATTTTCATATATGCTTATGGTTCAAGACAGCATATATGGAAATATTTGTGCTTCATATATTATTTTAGGTCTATAAGGGCATTAAGAAATAAAAAAGATGTGTTTTCAGTCTGTAGTCTTTTATGTATTAGTCTTATACAAATAACATCCAAGTCTGAAAGGGGTAGAGGAAGGAATACTGCTGAATCTAGACTATAGTCAAACATGACCAGCAGTCTACAATCATCCCATTATTGGGATAAATGCCTGCACTAGAACAGTATTTTTTCACCTTTGTAACACCTAATTGTCTTCTCCTGGTTGAGTTGCTAGTTTCTTGCCTGGTCATATGGGAAAAAGCACAACATTGATGTTGCAGCAATTCTGTTATTTCATTTTCCCCTGGTGTTGTAAATTATCACAAACATTCTATAGCATGAAATCCTAAAGTCATGTCAGTTTGAATACCAGGATCAATCGCCTGTGGTTACTCAGAGATAAATGCTTGGGCAAGAGCAAATCCAAGTGGAACCCTTTGAATCTTGGGGACAGGAGTCGAATATTTGGAAAGGTCAGCACTTAGGAGCAGAGTTTCATTCCAGTTAGTCTAGGTTCAGAGGCAGAATCTACAAAGTAAACAAGGGATAAAGTCTCTGCTCATTCCCTGCCCTTTCTCACTTTGACCTCTTAAAAGTGAAGGGTATTTACCCATCAAGAAATGGGCAGAAGACATGAACAGACATTTTTCCAAAGAAGACATCCAAATGGCCAACAGACACATGAAAAAGTGCCTCAACATCGCTTGGCATCAGGGAAATCCAAATCAAAACCTCAATGAGATACCACCTCACATCAGTCAGAATGGCTAAAATTAACAAGTCAGGAAATGACAGATGTTGACGGGGATGTGGAGAAAGGGGAACTGTCCTACACTGTTGGTGGGAATGCAAGCTGGTGCAGCCACTCTGGAAAACAGTATGGAGGTTCCTCAAAAAGTTGAAAATAGAGCTACCATATGATCCAGCAATTGCACTACTGGGTATTTACCCCAGAGATACAAAAGTAGGGATCCGAAAGGGTACGTGCACCCCAATGTTTATAGCAACAATGTCCACAATAGCCAAACTGTGGAAAGAGCCAAGATGTCCACTGACAGATGAATGGATAAAGAAGATGTGGTATATATATACACAATGGAATATTAGGCAGCCATCAAAAGGAATGAGATCTTGCCGTTTGCAATGACGTGGATGGAACTGGAGGGTATTATGCTGAGTGAAATAAGTCAATCAGAGAAAGACATGTATCATATGACCTCACTGATATGCGGAATTCTTAATCTCAGGAAACAAACTGAGGGTTGCTGGAGTGGGGGGTGGGGTGGGAGGGATCGGGTGACTGGGTGATAGACACTGGGGAGGGTATGTGTCCTGGTAAGTGCTGTGAATTGTGCAAGACTGTTGAATCTCAGATCTGTACCTCTGAAACAAATAATGCAATATATGTTAAGAAAAAGAAAAAGAAGAAGATAGCAGGAGGGGAAGAATGAAGGGGGGGAAATCGGAGGGGTAGACGAACCATGAGAGACGATGGACTCTGAAAAACAAACTGATAGTTCTGGAGAGGGCGGGGGAGGATAGGTTGGCCTGGTGATGGGTATTAGGGAGGGCACGTTCTGCATGGAGCACTGGGTGTTATGCACAAGCAATGAATCATGGAACACTACATCTAAAACTAATGATGTAATGTATGGGGATTAACATAACAATAAAAAAATTAAAAAAAAAAGTGAAGGGTATTTAGAGGAATCCCTACAGTGTGGAAGGGCAGGCCCATGGAGAAGGAAGGCCCTCCCTCATCCTATGTGTGCTTTCCCTTATTGGGGAATATTAGTTTCTGTACCCAAACAATGATAGTACAGACTTGTGCTGAATGAGTAAAAAATAATTGACTTCATTTTCTTTAACCTCCCTTAAAGGAAATTCAGATAGATTAGACGGAAGTTCCTGTAGTTATTTTTAAAGCTGTTTCAGATGATTTTTCCAAGATAATGAAAAAAATGAAGTCAGTGAGAAAAAAAGGACCAACCAAATCAAAATATTCAATGAAAACTATTGGATAGAAAAACAGATAAAAATTATCATAGTGGCTATATTAATATGATGTATATGAATAGTTAATAGGAAAACAAAAATGTGAGTTTTTTGGAATTGTGGCATTTCATGTGCTTTACCTTCTTATGTTTTCTTTCTTTTCTAAGTTCTCTAACAACAAGTATATTTTTTATACATTCAGAAAAAAATGTATATGCTTAAAAAAATAGGCAGAGGTTATGTGAGCTCAAGTGAGAATCATTTTTAAAATACTGTTTATGGAACATGTACATTAAAGGGTGCCCTGTGAATTCACACTTTCAGTGTAGAGAAAAACATATGTTAATATTGTATACTGAGAGGTGGAATTCCAGTTTATACAAAAATAAAGAGGGCATTTGTGATGTTTTAATTCCCATCTTCATTTTCATCTTAGTAATATGCATAGGCACCTCCAGTCACTCAGTCCCTTACCTGCCATGATTATTTTAACAGTATCCCCCAAGGCTTAACATGTCATTTTGTTTGACCTTCAGTTAACTAACTCCTGCTGATTTCTTTAGTGGTCTCCTAAGACAGGTTTCCCTTACTTATATAGAGTCTAATGGAGACACTCTTGTAGGTTTTCTTTTTTACTGTGTCTCAAAAATCCCATTAACAGAATCTCTATTGTAATACTCATCTAATTATAACATGCTCCTTGCTGAGCTCAGAGGGCAAGCATTCTAATAAAACTGTGGTCCCATACTGAGAAGTGGAAAGACATAACTGTCATTCTCACTTCAGTAGTAAATTTCAATAAATTAAAGTCTGCAGAATTTTAAATCCACTTGGCAAAGGTAAAGTGAAAGGGTGAACCTACTACTGATCTAGGCATTAACTAGGAATATATAAATATCCTCTTTTGATTTTAACTGGATTCTGGTTTGCGTGCCTTCACTAAACTGTCCCAATACTATTTTCAGAAGAAATCCTGGGCTCCACTCCCTCTGTGGCTCTACTCATTCAGTTTTCTTCCTCTCTTTCACTTCCTTTCTATTGTTTTGCCGAATTGTACTGTTTCTTCAGTATTCTACACAAACAGCCCTGTACTTTCTGATTTCATGTAGCCAAAAATGCTCTTACTCTCCCTCTCTTCTGAACATACTAGAATCCTGTCTGCACTTCTTAAATGTGCAGATCATTGCCTATCTGTGATAGACTCTAAAGACATGTTCATCTGATCAAACAGGGAGATTTTATTTCCCATGCTCCTCTGTAGTTAAGCTTGCGGAAAGTGACTGAGCTCTAGCTAGTGGAACTCAGGCATGGCTCATAAAGTATCTTGCATGATCCTACTCTCTTTTTCTCTTTGCTCATTGGACTACTGAATACAAAGAATCCAATAAAGAATCTGAGGAGTCCCTTTAAGGTAGGGGAGCCATATGGTGAAATGTGGATTCCTGGCTCACCATGTGGAAGACTTTTTGATGAAAACCTATTTAAACTGTTAAGTAAGTAGGAAAACTTGATTATATTATCACAGATTTTTGGATTATTGTTGTTATAGTGGCTGGCACTAATGACCTTGATTAAAGCAATATGTATGTTCTCCTCATAGGTTTTTCAACTATGGCTGATACAGTGAAGTTTACCAGAGTCATCTTTCCAACCTTGACCTTTTCCCTCAACACTGGATTTGTATTTCTTACTGTCTGCTCTCCATCTCTGCCTTGGGTGTACATCTCCATATGGGTATTCCAACAGACCCTCACATATAGCATTTACCAAATGTGAGCCAAGGTCATCAACTGGATTAGTTTCCTAGGGCCGCTGTAACAAAGTACCACAAACCGGGTGACCTCAAACAATAGAAACGTATTGTCTTACAGCTTTGGAGGCAAGAAGTCTTAATGAAATAAAGGTGTCAGGAGTTCCATACCTCGTGAGAGTGGAGCGAAGAGCGCCCCGGGCAGCGCCCCCATTACTGCCGCCACATCAGCTGCCGAAGGAGGCCCCAGTCAGCATCCCCACAAACATTAGCAGACACAGCAGCCGTGCCGCACCACCTCCCCTCAGCCCCACGCCGTCACTGTTGACACCAAACTGAGTACCAGGGAGCAGTGGCCCTGGTTGGTCTCACTTCAGCGGTGTCAAAAAGCTACTCGCAAAGGTTTTGAACAGGACAATGTTTCAGTGTAAGAAACACGAATGGTTTTATCAATAAGAATGACACCAAAGAAGATGTATTTGTATACCAGACTGCCATAAATGAGAATAAGCCGAGGAAGTACCTTCACAATACAGGACACAAAGCAAGTGTGGAGTCTGAGATTACTCAAGGCCAAAAGGGTGTCGAGGCAGAATATGTTACAGGCCATGGTGGAGCTCCAGCAGACGACACTTACTATGCTGCACACCTTAACCATTAGGGACACTACCCAAGTCACTGGGGTCCTCCAGACAAACAGAAGCAGAATTAGCAGAATAGTGACAGCCGGGAAAAGAATGAGGGGTCAGTGAGTACTCTCTAAGGCTAGGACCAACAGTGCAAGCTCTACTACATTATTCCACATGGAGACCCTAAGGGTGGTGACGACAGTTTTACAACCAACCTGTGCAAGGAGAAGGGATGGATGGTGTCAACAACCAGGGTGCAGGATAGCAAGGCAGACCAGCAAGAGAGATTATGTATATGGGGGTTACAGACTGTGATTCTACTGGGTCAGCCTCGCCAAAGACAGTCTAGAAAGGGCAGCAATGAAGAAGGTAAGGAAAGTCAGGGAGTTCCAAGGTCAGCAGTCACTTCAACCTCGGTACCACTGCAACTTCAATTACCCATGCAAACTATAGAAATGATCCCTGAAAGTATAGTCCTTCAATTACCCATACAGATGCCTAGAAATCCCTGAACAACAAGATGGCAAATAGATAAAACCAGCCACTACACCTGCTGCTCTGGAAGCTGAGAAGGTGGGAACTGAATAAATTCCAGCTTACCATCTTTAACATCATCCAGTTTAGTCATCCAACAAGAAAAAATGAATACCAAATTCCAGCAATAAGAAATGAACAAAAGATTGGAGCTGAAGACCTTATGTGCTTGCTTTCTGCTCACTGACCATACAACTAGAGCCATCTGCATTATCTACAAAACATGGAGTTTTTTTTATTGTTTTTACATAAAGATGTCCTTTTTGTGAACAACAAATGTGCTTTTTTGAGGGGAACCTAGTTTTTCTCAATACACCTTTAAAGGTTTTTAACTCGTTTCATACCTAGTCACGTTGAAATTTTAAGAACCTCTTTTAAAATTTGTAATAAAAGTTTACAACTTTTTTTTTAAAGGTTTTATTTATTTATTTGAGAGAGAGAGAATGAGAGAGAGCACATGAGAGGGGGGAGGGTCAGAGGGAGAAGCACACTCCCTGCCGAGCAGGGAGCCCAATGTGGGACTCGATCCAGGGACTCCAGGATCATGACCTGAGCTGAAGACAGTCACTCAACCAACTGAGCCACCCAGGCGCCCTACAACTTGATTTTTTAAAGAAAGTCAACAAATGGCAAGCACCTATTAATAAAGGTCTTAAAATAATGAATGAATGGATGAATGAATGAATGGAAGAAACAAAGAACCAAAGAAACAAAGAAAGGGAAGGAAGAGAAAAAAAAGGAAACAAATGGAAAGGAATGGAAAAAGAAAAGAAAGGAAAGAAAAGAAAAGAAAAAAAAAAAATGAAGTTGTCAGCAAGCCCACGTTCCCACTGAAACCTTTAGGGGAGAATCCTTCCTTCCTCTTCCTAGTTTATGGTGATAAATATTAATGGTGGTAATTCCTTGGCTTAAAAATGCACCACTCCAATCTCTGCCTCTGCTATTATATAGCATTCTTCTTGTGTATCTGTGTCTTCACATGGTGTTTTTCTCTTTTTATAAGGACACTAGTCATACTGGATTAGGACTCATCCTAATGATAGCAACTTCATTGCATTACATCCGCAAAGGCTCTATTTCCAAATAAGGTCACTTTCATAGGTTGGCAGGGGAGGAAGTGGGGTGGTAATGGTTAGGATTTCAACATATCTCTTTAGTGGTCACAGCTCAACTCATAACATCAACCCACAATACAGCTTAAGAGAACCACTATCATCTTGTCACTTGGTACTAGAACATGAGAGCCATTCAATATATACAGCTTTCTTGTCCTTCCTTGTCAATACAGTATAACATTTCTCCCTTTGACTTCCGTTCTTCGAGTTTAAGTTCTAGCAAAGGAAAATATGGCATTAGAGGAGAATGGCCAAAGGAGTTTGACATTTAGGAAGGTAATTAGTGAAGAGTGAGATTAGGGGAGCAAGGGAGGAAAATAACAGTAGAAAAAGATGAAAAATAGTAATGTGTTACAGAAATATAAAAGAATTTCTCTTCAGTAGGTGTGGTCACATTAAGAGCTGAACAAAAACATAATCAATGAACAAAGCAACAAATTGTGAAACAAGATAACCATGGTGAGTTGACATCAAGGCTTGGAAAAAAGTACAGGAGCAAACCAAAGACAATGTCTAAGAGATGTTGTGCTTTATAAATACAATGCGTGGTCAGCATTATTAAGCTGTATAGTGTTGATATGAAAATAAAGAGACCTTGATGAAAATCTAAATCAAACTAGAGTTATTCCATTAATATGACTCTTAGATCTACTACTGAGTGGTATTGGCAAAAACAGTTTACTTTTCTTAGATTTTTGTTCCTTTGTTTTGTTTTTAATACTAAATACTAAATTCTAAATTTCCATGATTTTTAGACATTATAGCTATACATATAATTAAATGAAATGTGTATTATTTACATTCCTTATAGAATAAAAGGATTTAAAAAATTTTTTTTACTTTTTTTTTTTTTTAAAGTAGGCTCCATGCCCAACGTGGGGCTTAAACTCTGAGATCAAGAATCACATGCTCCACTGACTGAGCCAGCCAGGCATCCCAAAATAAAAGGATTTTTCTTTGACACTATTTTTGACATTCTTTTAAGCATACTGCTTTCCTTTTCCATTAAATAATGTTTATACTACAATGCTCACTGATATGAAATTGCTATGAACATAACTAATAAGTTAGAGGGTAGGGTCCAACTTGAGAATAGAAGTAGATAGGGAGTTAGATATCCTCCAGAAAGATTTTATAACATCTTTAAAGTGCTCGGAATTGGCCCCTGATCACAGAAGACTGAGGAATGAATGGGAAGAACAGATTCCTATTTTCAAGAATCTGATATTTAAGGGAAAATTACATATGGTAGTGCTGGTTCAAAAATAAATTTCCTGTTTTAGGGATATTTGAGCTTATTGTAGTTATGTGAAAGTGACTATGATATTAGAATAATTAAAGACACGAAAGAAGGAGGATTACTGATGGTGTGAGTCTGATAAGAAGCCATCAGAAATAGGAGGCCAGGTATTTGTTGGGCCAACTGGACACTAAGAATGGAAGTTTCCTTCTAGAAGGCTAGGCATGATCTCTTATACCTGCCATTGGTCACTGATCTCAAGTGACCTTAAGTCCTGGGTAGCTCTTCACCTTTCTTTTTTTCTTTTTTTAAGATTTTATTTATTTATTTGAGAGAGAGAGAAAGCATAAGCAGTGGGGAGAGGGAGAAGCAGGCTCTCCCCCTAAGCAGGGAGCCCGACATGGGGCTTGATCCCAGGACCCTGGGATCAGGACCCAAGCCAAAGGCAGACGCCCAACTGACTGAGCCACCCAGGTGCCCCCTCATCTTTCTTGAAATATTTGTCTTTATAAGAGTTATACCACTGGTCTAATATCTATAAAAGGGAAGCACTGTTAGCAAGTCCTATAATGAGTATTCTATTTTTAGTTCTACTGTGACAATGTTTCTTCAGAAATACAGCTGTCAGCCTTCAGAAATACTGAATCAGGCTGACCTTTTTATCCAGTAAAAAAAATGGAGACCTTGAAATAGAATGGTAAAGAGTGTGGGCGATGGAGTCAAAAAGACACGAGTCTAGCTTCCACTCTTGCTACTTATTAGATATGGATCATGAAAGTATTATTTAAACTAAATGTCAATTTCATAATCTATAACTTTGAGTAATTTGAAACTCGTACGGTTGTTGTAACATTAAATATTACCATAGAAAGTGGCACTCCAAAAAACAATATATTCTACTTATGATTTTTATTATTTTAAAATGTCTTATTAGCTGTTATATATGACTTTAGATCATACAGATCAAAAAAGATGATTTTGGTTTTTTATGTGTGTTTGATTTTGTTTATACAGAAGAATATTTAGAAAGTTTTGAATAATTATTGAAAATGTACTATGATGCTATGTTCAGAAATATAATGTAATAGCCATACCAACAATTTAATTTATATTCACATACTACGTGTTCTTAGAGCTTTATAAAAAGCCTCTGTAAGTGAAATTAGTCTTTGCACAATTATTTGGTTCCAGGGTATATAATGTGTGGCATCACTGTTACCTTAGGTAAAAGTAAAATAAACTGCTTAAACTACCAGTCAAATAGTTAACAAGATATAACTTATTCCAAATAGTTTTGATTTCCCATTTACATGCAGAAAGTAGTAGTTCCTTAACACCTGAAAAATTAAAAAAAACTGGGTCAGAAATAAGGCTTGCAAAAATCTCAAAAGATTCAGATGATATCTCCAAGGTGCTGATTAAATCTGAATAAAACATTTTCCAAAGAATTAATGTTCTAATATGGAAACACCAAATGATTTGTGATTTCCAGATCTTTTATTTTATATATTAGTCCTGAGGCATGTCATTTTTTAATTTATCCCTTTTTTCCCCTTTCCTTAGACAATAAAAAGTCTGAAACAGGACTCTTTAATTAAAACAAGAGAGTGGATGTTTAAATCAAGGTAGAATCTGAAGAGCAGAACAACTGCTTAGCAAAAAGCATGTAAGAGTATTGTTATGGAGACAAGTTCTGACGAAGGCAAAATTATTTTCCAAGTCATGATTCTCAGGAACTATCACATAAATAAATTAGCTGAATTTTAAAAATTAATCACAAGTAAAAGCAGCAGCCAAAAGAAGCATGACGGGGATATATGCTAATCTATGCACAATGATTTTTTTCCTATAAGTGAGAATTGAAATGAATTGTAAAAGCCAATGAAGCAGCAGAAAGATGGCTGACTATAAATCCCAGCCAATGTCCTAGATATGTCATTTTCCATGAAAGGCATGCTTTCTGATGTTGCATTTTCCATTAGCAAATGGGGCAGCAGAACACCAATGTATGTGCTTTCCTGACTCATTTGCATGTCACCATTTATAACTTTCCACTGCCCTGTGGCATTGTGGCACTCGCCTCCTAAATGAGGAATATGCAGCAGTAATAATTTTTTGATAACACCCTAGTAATTACATGACCCTTCAAGGGCTTCTTTTCAAAATTCAAAACTCACCTTCCCTCGCTTGAGTGTGAATCTAATCTCATTCTTGGCTTGGAACCTGGTTATTAGCTTTCCTTTTCTTGACAGATCTGGTGGGTGATGGTAGAATGAGTCAGAGAGAAAGGTCAAAAAGAACCAAGTTGGAACCAAGAGATTTGCTACAAGTAGCCTAAAGAAAAAAACTAAAAAGGTGCTTACCTCTTAGAAAGTTGACAGTCACTGAAGAAGGCCTCTGCTTGGTGACTTAATTTTTATTCTAAACGAAAAACTGTATCTATTAAAGGGATTATATTAAGAACAGCAAAAAAAAAAAAAAATCTAATGCAGGATTATATATGTGAACATATGTGTATTTAAGGCCCAAGGAAGAAAGCTTCTGACCTTTTGGTAACATCTGTTTACCTGTATGGAAATCCCCTTGGAGTTTATATTAGAAATATAGAATTTTATCTAAAGGAAACTGTATAAAAGCAAAAGAAACATGTCATATACAGTTCATGACTGAATGCTACACACATTATGCTAAGGAATCCTGTGATTCAAATTCTGTTTTACTTTTTCTTTCAGGCTTTCATGTGTATAATGCAAATCCCTAGATTAAAGCATGCTGTCTTGAAATTGCTGACTGTCAAATCACAAATTAGTGTTTACCTATAGAAGTCAATGAATGGGTGATTTTCAAACAAACTCCAGAAACAAACTCTAAATAATCTTAGATGCTTGAATTTTTAAATTAACATATAATGTATTATTTGTTTCAGGGGTACAGTTCTATGATTCATCAGTCTTACACAATTCACAGCGCTCACCATAGCACATACCCTCCCCAATGTCCATCACCCAGCCACCCCATCCTTCCCACCCCCCACCACTCCAGCAACCCTCAGTTTGTTTCCTGAGATTAAGAGTCTCTTATGGTTTGTCTCCCTCTCTGGCTTCATCTTGTTTCATTTTTCCCTCCCTTCCTGTAACATCCTCTGTCTTGTTTCTCAAATTCCTCGTATCAGTGAGATCATGTGATAGTTGTCTTTCTCTGATTGACATATTTCACTTAGCATAATACCCTCTAGTTCCATCCATGTCATTGCAAATGGCAAGATTTCAATTTTTGATGGCTGCATAATATTCCATTGTATATATATACCACATCTTCTTTATCCATTCATCTGTTGATGGACATCTAGGCTCTTTCCATAGTTCGGCTATTTTGGACATTGCTGCTACAGACATTGGGATGCAGGTGCCCCTTGGGATCACTACATTTGTATCTTTGGAATAAATGCTCAGTAGTGCAATTGCTGGGTCATAGGGTAGCTCTATTTTCAACTTTTTGAGGATTAATACATCTTAATACTTCACTGTTAATCACTGAACTCTCTTAGAAATGGAAGCATGGACAATGGCCCTTTCTCTGTTGTAGATTTCACTATCACTTAAACTCCCCTCCTTTCCCTATCCTGGTTCAGAACCACTCTGTAAGGTCACTGCTTTGGCCACAATGCACTGAACAATTCCATGCAAGGCATATTTACATACACTAAATGAAAGGTGTCCCTTGAGTTGCATAATGCATCAGTCACACCATGATAATTTATTAACTGAGCACTTGCTTTTTACCATTTATTGGGCTAGGTCCTGAAGATCCAAAAATAAGTAAAAATATACCTGGCCCTATTTAAATATGATGATTATACTCTAATGGTTCAGCGAGAAATTAGTCAAGCAATTACACTAAGAAATGCAAGGTCAAAATGATGGCAAATAAAGTGAAGGAGAGGGTTATGGTCTAGAATTATGCTGTCCAAAATGATAAACACTAGCTATCTATGATTTAGTACATTCAAATTTGAATTTAATAAAAATAAACAAAATTAAAACTTTCTTTTCTCAATCACACTAGCCACATTTTGTAATCTCAAAAGCTACATGTGGCTAATGGCTGCCATATTGGAAAGCAAAATATAGAACATTTCCACCATTGCAGAAAACACTAATGGATAGTGCTGATACAGAATAATATATGAAATGAGATCAGAAAAATTTTCCTTTAGGAAGTGACAAATGAATTGAGAACTGAAAGATGAGCAAGAATTAACTAAGGGAAGAGGAATTTTGGAAAAACTGTATTTTCTTTCTCACAAAACATTAGAAACTTCTATTTCTTAGATTCATCATGAAGATTACAAGAAAATAAAATAACTACATGAAATTCAAACTTCGTAAAATGGTAAAAATAACACTCATAATAGTTGGATAAGCTCTAAGAAAACTGGCTTAACATTTATAAACAAAAGACTGGGGAGCTAAGTTGTGTCACCATGTGCTCTACTTCTAACAGGTCAAGTTCAAACAGTGGCAGTTAAAAAAAAAAAATCTAGACCTTGTGATTCTTAATCCAATGTTGTTTCCACTTCTTGAAATAGCCTTAAATTATTTGGACAACTCTAAACAACTTTTTTAAAAATATATATTTACATATATTTATAAATATATCCATATATATAACTACACTTTCATATTGTTTAATTAGAACTAATGACAAATATTATTCAGTTATCATTTTGCCTGAATTAATCAAAGATCTAAATGTTAATGGTTGAAAAAGCCAACAGACATAATATGTTAAATGTTTATTTAGCTTAAAGATGGTTTCATTTTCTCTGTTGTAAAGTCATGAATAATATACACCATTATAAGTTTTGCTCCCTCTTTTGGCTGAGGTAAGCCAAATGAATGTGATTATCACAGTGGTTCAATCTGTGCTGCTTAAGGAAAGGGGTCACTTTCAATATTTATAGTTTGAATTTGGTTTGCTGGAGGTTTACAAAATAGGATGCAGTGATTTGCCCTGTGATGAATTACACTTTGTTTGCAAATATATTTTTATTTTTTTTAAAGATTTTATTTATTTATTTGAGACAGAGAGCATGAGAGGGAGGAGGGTCAGAGGGAGAAGCAGACTCCCTGCCGAGCAGGGAGCCCGATGTGGGACTCGATCCAGGGACTCCAGGATCATGACCTGAGCTGAAGGCAGTCGCTTAACCAACTGAGCCACCCAGGCGCCCCTACAAATATATTTTTAAATTAATTTGCTTAAATACAAAGTGTAAAATAGCTATACATGTCTGCTGTAAAACTGGAAAAAATATTGTTTCTGCAAACCAATGATCCATATTTTTATATCATCTTACAGAATATTACAGAGTTGATTATATTAATGTATAAAAATAACGCAATAAGTTAGATTCACTTCATTGTACTTCAATATCAAGATTTATGTGGATCAAATCCATCTAGAGAGACTGTTAAAGAAAAAGCTTCAGTAAACTACTTCAAATTGGAGGACTGCCCTACATTCAAAGAATAATTATTGAATTAATACTGTGTGATAGATGCTATAATAAAGGCAATAATCAGAAAAATAAAGATGTTTAGTATCTATTAATTCCCTATTCTATAAATTCTATTAAATTCTATTGTGAGAACTTAAATTCTATTGGAACTTAAATTCTATTGTGGGAAAAGGAAGAATAAATAAAATAAATATAACATTATCTCTTGACTGATGGCAGTATTATGGAGGAACAGAAACCACGAAGAAGAAGAGGGAATACTGAGGAGGGTTTGATGTTTTTAAAGAGATGACCAAGAAAAGTCCTATTTAGAGAGTGGTATTTGAATACAAAGGAGAAGTTGATGACAGAGTCAGGTATGTACACTTGCAGAAAAGAACAATACAGGCAGAGTAAACAGCAAAGAACATAATGGCACACCATGTGCCATGAGCTCGAGGAATCACAAAGAAAACAAGTACCTAGAGAAGAGAGATCAAGATGGAGATAATGGATTATGAGGTCAAGGACCTGGAAAGGGAAACATTGAAACATTTGTGACACTTGTTTATAGCCCACTATAACGGCGTGGGCTTCTACTCTGATTGAACAGAGAAATGACATGACCTGATCTATTTTTCAAGGTCACTGTACATGCTGTATTGAGAAGAGATGGAAGTAAGGCAAGGAGAGAAGTAGGATATTGAGGAGACAACTGCAGTGATCCACATAAGAAATAATGATGCCTTGGACTTGGCAATAAAAAGGATAAGAACTGATGAGGTTCTGCACACACTTTGCATTTGTATCCCATAGAGTTTGCATAAAGAGATGGCATAAAGGACATGGGGAAATCAGGAGTCCAAATTGACTCCAAGATTTTTAGCCTAAATAACTAGAAAGATGGAATTGCCAGTAATTATCATGAGAAAGACTGAGGTACAGGTTTGTGAGGCAAGATAACAGGTGAGTTGTATTCATGTTAAGGACAAAATGTTTCTTAACCATCCAAGTGGAGAGGCTGAGTAATCGGTTTGGTATAATACAGGAGTTCAGAGAAAAGGCTCAGGCTGGAGTTATAAATCATAAAATTGTCAACTCAGAGATTACTTTCAAAGCTCTCTGACACCAAAGTTGAAGGGTTTAAAGAGGAAGAGGTTTAATGACAGCCCTACATTAGAAGCCAAGGACCTGAGAAGGAATACTCATGTGGCTCTAGAAAGTGCCTGAGATGAGCTAATGAGTTCCCTGTAGTCAAGTTTTTTGTTTTGTTTTGTTTTGTTTCAGTCTAACTGATAAAACGGAGAGTAGAATGGTGGTTGCCAGGGGCTAGGGGGTGGGGAAAACAGGGAGAGGTTGCTCTAAGGCTACAAACTTCCAATTTTTAGAGAAGTTCTGGGGATCCAATGTACAACATGGTGACTGTTGTTAACAATACTGTATTATATACTTGAAAGTTACTAAGAAAATAGATCTTAAATGTTCTGACCACACACACACACACACACACACAAATTTTGGAGGTGATGGATTTTTTAAAAAACCACACTGTGTTAATCATTTCACAATGTATACATGTATCAAGTCATCACATTGTACACCTTAAACTTATACAATGCTGTATGTCAACTGCATCTCACTAAAGCTGGGGAAAAGAGTGTTTCAAGAAGAGTGTGAACATTTGTCAAATACAGCTGCTAAGAAAGATCAGCATGTCACATTTAGCAATGTGTAGATCATCAATGACTTTACGAAAGTAGTTTTGGAAGTGTGGTGGTTGAAAAACCTAACTGGGAGTGGGTTTAAGAGCCATCAGGATGAAAAACAATGCAGATAATGAGCATATACATGGCACTTTCAAGAACTGTGGTACATAAAAGGAAGAAGAGAGATGGAATGAAAATCTAGAGAAACAAACAGACTGGATAAAAAAAAGTTTTAAGCTGAAATAATTATCATCATTATTGTGGGATCAACAGAACAAGCTCAAGGGGAAAAGGATGATGCAGGAGACAATGATAAGAAATGCTGAAATAATGGCCTTGTGTAAGTAATCTAGACAGAAATCTATCACGGGGTACACCTGTCGTCCTATATTGGGAACAGAGGAATCCTATCCAGAATAACAGGAAGGGAGACTGAAGGGAGGTGCAAAGCTGTAGGCAGGTGAGTGAGTGAATGTTATGGCGTGAGATTATGAATATCCTTCAGGATAGGCTTAAGTGCTCAGTGAAATAAAACTAAAGGCCATTAACTAAGAGACAAAATAGAGAGGAAGGTTGAGGTATTGGCTGAAGGGAAGGTATGAAACAGTTATGAGAGTCAGAATAAATGGACTAGTGGAAAATGGTATGATTCCTGGGAATTATGAAGGGCCCATCTGACCAATCACTGTGGTGGTTGTCTTTTTCTTAAATTCTCATCAACTACTCTGAAATAAATGTAAAATTGGAGAAGAGTTAGATTTAACAGAATTGTGATTTTTGTTAGGTGTTATAGGTTGAATTGTGTCCCTCAATATTCATATATTGAAATCCTAACCCCCAGTGCCACAGAAGCTAACTGGATTTAGAAACAGAGACTGTAAAGAGGTGATTAAGATAAGGTCATACTGTGGCCCTTAATCAAATTCCGACTGGTGTCCTTCTAAAAAGAAATTAGAACAATGCACAAAAGAAAGATCATGTGAAGAAAGACCCCCCCCCCCAAAAAAAGATGGCTACTTACAAGCCAAGTAGAGAGACCTCAAAAGAAGGCAACTCTGTGGATAACCTGACCTCAAAATTCTAGCATCTAGAAAAGTGAGAAAATAAATTTCTGTTGCTTACATTACTCGGTCTGGGGTATTTGTTACAGCAGTCCTAGTGAAACAAAGGCAGAAGGAAATGCAGATAAAATTAAATGTTCTGTGGCAGCTGGGTGGCCCAGTCGGTTAAGCATCTGCCTTAGGATCAGATCATGATCCCGGGGTCCTGGGATGGAGCCCGGCATGTGGCTCTCTGCTCCACAGGGAGCCTGCTTCTCCCTCTCCTCCCAGCTTGTGCTCGCTAGTGCTCTCTGTCACTATCTCCATTTCTCTCTCTCTCTCTCTCAAATAAATAAATAAAATCTTTTAAAAAAAATTAAATGTTCATATAACCTAGAGCCCACTGACAAATACTTCAGGCAGACAGAGTATAAGGTTCCTCCAGGAAACTCCTGTCTTAATGTTAATGCCTAGCTAGAGGGAAAGATTACCTTAGCTTGACAATAGCAAGGCCTCCAGGATCCTGAGAGTCTTTAGTGTTTGAAAATCCTTTGGAACTTCCCTTATCTTTACTTCCCCCAACCCCAAAGTATATAATCGTTGATCCTCACAAACCCAACCCAGCAGCTCTTTCTGCACACTGGTCCTGTCCCCATGCTTTAATAAAACCACCTTTTTGCACCAAAGACGTCTCAAGAATTCTTGGCCATCCGCTCAGGACCCAAACAACACAGCTCCAAAAACACATTACTAGCAAACTAAGACATTTGTTCAGAGGTTTAACCTATCATTTTAGATTCCCCCTGGCAACATATGCAAGTTTTGGCTGATTCATACCATTTACAAAACTTGGTTTTGTGTGCCTGATTCCCTTCAGCTACTATAATGCATATGTAATGGGTGTCATTATGTTAATTTTTATCTTCCTGATGCCTAAGGATATAGAGCACTTTTTAATATCACCTTTGACCTTTAATAAATGTTTTCCTTTGGGAAGTTCCTGATCAAGTCTATTGGCCATTTTTGTCAGGCTGTTTGCTGTTCTATTTTTGATTTGTAGAAATCTTTTCTTTTGCATAGATATTGTGTGTCACATACATACATTGTATTTTCTCCCATTATGTAGACTCCCTATTTTCTTAATGATGTCATTTAATGAACAGAAATTTTAAAAATGTAGGAAATAACTTGTTATTTCTGTATTATTTTTAGCGCTTGTGCAGCTCCATCTAAGAAATCTTTTGACTTTTCAAGTTCATTAATGTATTCTTGTTTCATGATATAAATTTTACACATTTTAAAATACCACATGGAGATCTATGATCCATCTTGAACTAATTTATGTGTTTGAGTCTAGTAGATGTTTATGTTCACTTTAATCCCTATTTTTATACATTTGCTCCAGCATCATTAGTTGAAAAAATTTTATCTCCCCATTATATTGCTTTAGTGCCTTTGTCAAAACTCTATTTACTGTATAAATGTGGCTTTATTCCTGTAGTTCCTATTGCATCCCATTGATTTATTTATCTTTGTGCTAACATCATACTGTCTGGATTACTACAGCTTTGTAGTAAGTTTTATACATTTCCCTTTCAAGAATATTTTTAGTGTTCTAGATACTTTGAATTTTCATATAGGCTTTAGAATCAACTTGTGAATTCCTATTTTAAAAAGCCTGCTAGGACTTTGATTGCATTGAAATTATAGCAATTTAGAAACAACTTCCATCTTAACAATACTGAGTCTTCCCTTCTATAAACATGTTTTATCTCACAATTTATTAAGTTCTTTAAAAATTTTTCTCATTAATGTTTTATTTCAGTGTAGAGTGCTTAGGCATAAGCTGTTAAATTTCTCTCTAAATATTTTATTTTTGACACAATTATAAATGGTAATACTTTAACTTTCATTTAATTGTGCACATTTTTCTTATACTGCCTTGGTATTCTGTGACTTTGCTAAAATCACTGATTTGTTCTGATGGATGAATAGACAAATAGATGTAGACTCCTTTGGATTTTGTACATACACAATGATGTCTCTGGATAAAGACATGTCTACTTCTTCCTCTCCTATCTTCACAGATTTGTATTTCTTTACCTTGACTTATTAACTGTCTAGGAACTCTAACGTAATGGTGAACAGAGGTGGGAATATACTAGCTTCGGTACCAATCTTTGGAATACAGTTTTCCCTTTTCCAGCACGTGCTACGCTAGCTACTGGTTTTTCATAGATGTGCTTTCTTAGGTGGGAGATGTTCAATTTTGTTCTTAGATTGCTGAGAATTTTTCAAATAAATTATTTTTACATTTTGCAAATGCTTTACAGTAACTATTGAGATAATTATATGTTATGTTGGTATATTTTCAACATAAATATGGTAAATTACATCACTTGATTTTTTAATAAGAAAACCTTGCTTCATAGGATAAAGTTTGCTTTTCTACTTAGCATTAAAAAAACTATACATTTCAGAATGATTTTTTTTAAAAGATTTTATTTATTTATTTGACAGAGAGAGACAGAGAGAGAGAGGGAACACAAGAAGGGGGAGTGGGAGAGGGAGAAGCAGGCTTCCCTCTGAGCAGGGAGCCTGATGTGGGGCTCAATTCCAGGACCCTGGGATCATGACCTGAGCCAAAGGCAGACGCTTAACGACTGAGCCACCTAGGTGCCCTTCAGAATGATTTCTGATAATATTTACAGATATTTCTGGATGCTCATCAGGTATAGTTATCTATAGTTTTCTTTATTCATAATTTTCTCTGGTTTTGGTATCAGGATTATGGTAGCTTCATGAAATGAGTTGGGGAGGGTTCTAGCCTCTATCTTCTGGAAGATTTTGTTTAGAATTGTTATTTCTTCCTTAAATATTTGTTAGATACTTAATTTTGCAAGTTTGTCCTAAATGAGCATTTAAGGCCATACATTTTGAGACCTTGCTTTTTGCATTCTACAAATTCTGATTTTCCAGTTTTTTATTTAATTCAAAGCATTTTCTAAATTCATTTGTGATTTCCTTTGTTACCCATGGGTTATGCTAAAGTATGTGATTCCTAAGTATTTGCTGATTTTTTAAATATATTTTGCTACTGATTTCCAATTTGTTTGGCCAGGTGACAAACCCTATATCCTTTCAATCCTTTTCAAAGTAAACTGAGGCTTCCTTTATGACCCTGGATATAGTTTATATTGGTGAATGTATATGCCATGTGTAGGAGAAAAGAATATGTATTCTGTACATATTTTCTGTACTCTTCTAAAAAAATGGGGGTTCCTGGATGGCCCAGTCAGTTAAGAGTCTGACTCTTGATTTCAGCTCAGGTCAGGATCTTAGGGCCGTGAGATCGAGCCCCACACCAGGCTGCACACTGTGCAAGAATCCTGCTTGAGATTCTTTCTCTCCCCCTCTGCCAATCCCCTGCTCTCTCCCTCTCTTAAAAAAAATTTTTTTTAAAGCCAATTCACTTGGTAAAGTTGAATGTTAGTTTAATTCAAATGTTTTATACTTTTACTGCTTTTTTGTCTTATATAAATTACTGAGAGAAATGTTGAAAATTACAACAATAACTGATGATTTCTGTATTTATCCCTTTAGTTCTGTTAGTGATTGCTTCTTGTATGCCTAGATTTATTAATAGGCCATACACAGGACTGGTGTGTGATTTGTTTTTTGTTTTTTTTTTTAAGATTTTATTTATTTAAGAGAGAGCGCAAGAGAGCAAGCATGAGTAGGGGAAAGGACAGAGGGAGAGGGAGAGAAAGAGAAGCAGACTCCCCGCTGAGCATGAAGCCCTACATGGGGCTTGGTTCCAGGGCCCTGAGATCATGTCCTGAGCCGAAGGCAGACACTTAACCGACTAAGCCACCCAGGTGTCCCAGTACTGTTACGTGTTTTTAATGAATTCACCATTTTGAAGTTACAAATTAATTCTGTTTAACCTTGGCAATATTCTTTATCCTGAAGTCTACGTTGTCTGACAATAACATAGATTTTCAAGCATTCCTATTATTATGATTTGTAGATTTTATTTTTCTCATCAGTTTCTTTTTATCCTATCTATATTCTTATATTTAAGGTTCATACTCCTGCCTTGCAAACAGCATATAGTCAAGTCTTGTTTATATTTTTATCTAGTTTCAAACTTTCTGCATTTTAATTAGAATTTTTAACCTATGTACATTTCACTTAATAATTAATAAGCTTGGATTTCAATCTATCATCTTGCTATTTATTTTCTGTTTGACCCATACATTCTGTTACTTTTGTTCCATTCCTAACTACTTTTGTATTTCATTATATTTCTCATACCAATTATTTAAATAACTATTTCCTTTTTAAATTATTAGTTTATAATACACACCCTTAAAATATAATACATGACAAGTCCGTATTCTATCACTTCATATGTAAGAACTTGATACTAATATACTTCTACTTATTGCCTTGTTGCCCTTTGTGCTACTGTTTTTGTACACTTATTATACATATATTTATTTATTATGATGTATCTATACACACAGATATATATACATGATATCTGTCCATCTATTGCATCTTTTTTCTCATTATGCTCTGGTTTGGACAGTTTATATCACCCTATCTACAGTTCAGATATTTTCTTCTATACTGATCTTTTCTAATGTGTTGAGTCTGTACCATTAATTGTTCATTTCATATAGTGTATATTCCAGTTATAGAACTCCTATATTGTTCTTTCTCATAATTTCAATTTTTCTATAAGATTCTTATTATATTCATAACTTTTGTCTAAATAAATCATTTATAATAGCTTTTTAAGTGTCTTTTCTACTAATTACATTTCTGCACCTGTTTCTATTGACTAATTTTAGCCTCATTATAGGTCACAAATTTCTTCAACTCTTCTTGACCTAGAATATTCTAAACTATACATGTACAGCTTAGTATTCAGCCAAAGATTCAAGCAGATCCCTACACAGATTTTTGGAGTTCATTCTCTTTGCGAAGTCTTCTTTTTTGAAATCCTGCCTCACAAATTCCAGCTACTTTAATACTACAATCTCAATCCCCCATTAACATGAGATCTTTATGCTTTGTTTGGGCTCCAGCCCTATGCCATGATATAGAAAGTGCTTCCAGTCATAAACCCAATCACCTTGTTTGCCTTCGCTCAGGTATATTAGTCCTACCCTACTTGTTATCCAGTCTGTAAATGGTTGTTTCATCTACTTTGCCCAGGTTTATAGTTTTTTTATGTTGCAGGGACTATTCCAGTACCTATTTTTCCACCATGCCTGAACGTAGAAGTCTGTTATGTTTCATTCACTTTTAAAATCATTAGTTCATTATCTCCTTGAAAATATATTTGTGATAGATGCTAACAGAAGTATACAATGATTAATAAGATACTATCCCTGCCTTGAAAGAGTTTTCAGTCTGTTGAGAGTGGAGACTGATAAAATAATTTCAAAGCAAAATAATGTCAATGCAATGTGATAAGCATAGAAAGGGAAGATTTAAAAGTAAGTGTTATGGGATAAAAGCAGAAGTGTTTATTATACATTTTATTTAGGCCAAAGCGAAGTTTTATGGTACTCTCCAAGATCATGGATTTCAACCATGGCTGCAACACAGCAAATCTGCTGGGAAACTCTAGAAAGTCCTGATGCATGGACCCTGCCCCAAACTTCCTGAGTTAGTTGATCTGGGGTGTGGAATGGGCTATGGGCTTTTAAAAATTTTCCATTAATATCTGCTTTGAATCCGAAGGTGAGAATGTCAATCCACGGTGATTTTTATCACATAGGTTTTACGAATAAAGTGTGGATTGGTAAAAACTATAAATACTGTCCTACTAGCAAAAATGTTTACTCTGCATTTTGTGTTGCCAATGTCTCAAAACAGTTGTTTCATATATTTTTCCAGTATTATACCTTTACCCTGTTTTGATTAAATTATAGTGATTACGTTGGCAACACAGCCATTCATCTAACAAATATTTATGTTGGTCCATGTGCATCTGCATTCTTGTTAGGGTGCATATACTTACTTAAATGTAGAACCATATTTATGACCAGATTGCCCAATCTGAAAGTCACAAGAATTAAGCAGATTTTCTAGATTCTGAGGACATCCCTCCCAGAGACAAAACAGTACACATATAATTAATTCATACAGTGTAAAAAGTCATTCAGGAGGGAATTTGGAAAAAACAAAGCAATCTGGATCTCTAATATCTACTTAAATTTTGAAAAGCTATGCTGATAAAATCATGGAAAAAACAAGATTTGAGAAGCTAATCCACATACTTATATTATATTAAAATTATAGGTGGGGGATAGGTGTGTGGCAGGATCAAATTTTGAAAGCTAAGTGCATATTTGCCATATTAAAAAGGGGCATATAACCTAATTAAATTTGCAACTCTCCAAGATCTAAAATGCCATGACAAGAACAATGGTGATTCTTTTTCCACCTGAAGGAGAACGAACTAATAGAACATAAGATCACAACCACAAATAATATACCAATGAGAAATGCTAAATAGCTTATCTCACCCAGCTACTTGGTTACTTATACAATATCCAGCTAGCAGAAAACCTGCCTATGAACACAGTCTGTTTTGGTAAGTGGAAAAGATCACATCTAATTTGAATTGTCACACAGAGCTAGCGATTTTCAGTCTATTTAGTTTTGTTGCAGCAAGTTTGGACCTTCTACATCTTGCTTGCTATTTTCATGGCACAGCATTCCACTAGCAGCAACCCATTCAGTATCTTGATAATGATTATTTTATATTGAGGTGTCTATGTGACATTTGGTATCTTGAGATTGAAATTCTTAACTGTATACTTTACTTCCAATAATTCCTTGGCACGTCACATTTTCTAAAGCAATTTCTAACTCTCAACGTGTTATCTATAGACCACTGAGATATTCGGTATGTCAATGGTAAATCTTTCTAATTTTGAACATCTTACACCCTTGAGTACAGCAATGACTGGAGACAGTCTGTGAGAAACTTTCTCTCTTTCTCTACAGGACTCAAATCACTTTTTCAAGAATATTTCTACAAGAAAATAGAGAGTAAAATACCAATTAGCACTAACTTTTTCTTTGTCGAATACCCATCTTCTGATAGATGTGTAAGTAATTTAAAGTGAAAAAATTACTTCTGTTGAATTTAATGCTTAAATCACTTAGCAGGCTTTTATTCATTTTAAGTAAAAATATAATGATACTGAAAAGGCTTAGTTTTTCCAGGATTGCATCTGCAAATACCACAATCATTAGCCTGAGAACAATTTAAAATTAATATATGTTCTTAATTTCGTATTTAGAGATCTAAGAACCAGATTTTCCTAAGAAGCACTTTAATATTCTTTTTTTTTTTTTTACCACTTTAATATTCTTAAAGTAATTAAAACCAAGTCCTCTTTTTTTTATAACACTTGCAATTAAAACTAGTTTTTTTTAAATTGAAATATAATTGACATATAATATCATATTAGTTCCAGGTATATAATACAGTTATAACGAAGGGATCACCACAGTAGGTCTACTTAACATCCATCTAGTTTTTTGATGATATAAAAAAAAAGAGATGGGACAGGAAGAAAAAAATGGGTGATTTCACATGGATACCATGGAAAGACAACACAAAGGTGACCCTACTAGAAAAATATCTTCCTCAGAGTCACTGGCAATTGATACTTTTCAGAGGACAATATTTATCACAGTATCTTACTTCCAGGATTGTCTTACCCTCTCCAATTACAGTGTAAGAGGAGGAGTTTCATAGGAAAACATAACACTGTTTTACTCCAGGAACTATCTTGTTCTCTTCCACTAGACTCTAAGCTCATGAGGACAAAGTCTATGTCTGCTCTGCTTACTAGTTCATCTCCAGAGCTAGGGGGCTGGAATAACTGGATTTGTATGAAATACAGAGCATGGGGAAAAGAATCCTTACTAGAAAGTCAAGACTTTCCATCACCAAAACCTAGAGGGGTCCCCTAACATTCCTGGACCTCAGACATGAGAAGAATATAAGAATCAGACAGTTTTTAAAGTTCTCTTCAGCTCGAACATATACAACCCTCAACTAATGAATACTTCCAAACCCTAACTTACAAATTGTGTTTCTACTAGTGAGCTTCATCAGCAAACTGCTGCAGGTAAGTAATGTGTAGTGGGAATAGCATGGCATTTGGAGTCACTTATTCTTAGCAGTATGGTCTTTACTGGTGGCATCAACCTTCTCTGTCCTGCAATTTCTACTCATATATGATAAAAATGAAAACAAGCTGCAATGTTATGATTTGATGTTGTTATGATTTGTTCATCTTGTTATGATCCAGTTAATAATATACTACATAGAAACCTAGTAAATTACTCAGTAAACAGTAGCTATTACAACTTTAAAGTATTTTTATAGGGGTGCCTGGGTGGTTCAGTCAGTTAAGCATCCAACTCTTGGTTTCAGCTCGAGTCATGATCTCAGGGTCATGAGATCGAGCCACACATCAGGCTCCACACTCAGCATGTAGTCTCTCCCTGCCCCCCGCCCCCACTCCTGTGGTGCTGTCTCTTTCTCTAAAATAAATGAATAAAATCTTTAAAATATTTTTTAGAAATAATACTAGACATCATGGAGGCTAAAGCCACACCTAGCCCATTTCCCAAATATCTCCAATGCTTGGCCCATTGCCTTACACATAATGGTCATTAATTAAATGTATGTTGAAATAAAATTAATGCCACTATTAATTACGGAGGAATTGGACTAAAGCCCAAACTCCTTATCTTGGCATTATAATTCTCTGGCAATTTGGCTTTCAATCAACATTTCTTCTAGCTATTGTTCCTATATTGCACATATTTTTTAATCATATTTAAAGGTTTCACCTTTCCATTATTTTCTCCTCTGCCACTCCTCCTCCCATGTGACTGAAAGAGTCAAAGCTTCTTTCAGAGGGATCATTGCGGTTCCCCCTTTCTCCAACTTGGTGCTCCTGTGGAATAGCTGATTCCTGGTATAGAGTGCAAGTTCACTGTGATGAGGACTTCTTCCTTTGCATTTTACATCTATTTTTGCCATACAGTAAGTCCTCGATATATGTATTTTATATTGAGTTAGATCTTGAGTGAATGAAGTGAACAGAATGAATAAGATACATATTAGTTACGTTTTCAGGCACGAGTTTAAGACAAGATATGTGGCTATCTCTTACTGTCTCTTTAAAAATGGAAACAAGATAGTAAATCAATCACTGGAAATACATTAGTCATGTAACAAAATTGACTGAAAAATGTCTTTTTTGCCCACCAGGCCTGCTCACTCCCGAAGGTCCTTTTGGAGAGGCATACCATTGCTCATTATTACCGTATCTGAAAAGGATTTTAAAAACTTTTATGATTTTTCTGCTTACTTGGCAAAATCATAAAAGACGGAAGTTGGCCAAGCAGAAGTTGTATAGGGAATTAGAAAAGAGTTAACGTATTGTTATCTAATGACAAATTCAAAATTTAAATTATCCAGAGACCTGGACGTAAGTTTTACATCAAAACACACAGTTATGCTTTGGAACTGGTTTTTGAATTCACTATTAATTGCTCCAATTTCCCACAAATTTAAGAACATGTTGAAGGACACAAAAGTAAGAAAATCTTCCTATTTTTCACATTCATTTTGCTTCCCATGCTGTAGAAAATAAGGCAAATACTAATTATCTTGTTTACAATCATCTAATTATTGGCAGGAGAAGGATTAAGCACTTCTGCCTAGCAATGTGTTTCTAGCTGCAAAATAAACACCACAATTAGGAAAAAAGGCAGCAACTAGGTGGAAAAAGATTTTTCTAATTTTCCCATTCTGGGTGCTTAAAACTGTCTCCCCAAATGAACTAATACTTCAATTAATAGCTCAAATGAAACAAGAAAATTTGTTGAGAATTCCAGATAATTCCTAATGTCCAGAGGGAAAAGACAATGCAAGCTGTCCTGTCATTTACTAAATATTGCATTAAAAAAAAAAAGGGTGCTAGTCGAGGCTTCAGTACAACTCCAATCAATGTAGCTCCAGAAGGCAGGTTCTTTACACATTGCTCTCACCACTATGGTCACTGGGTGAATAGGGAAACAATGTCACAAGAGGAGATGGCAATAGAAGGCAAAATACCATACGCCTTATGTGAAATAGGAAGAAAAAAATACTTTGTAACTCAGGCATGAAGCTAATTAGCGTCCTACTTCCTTCACTGCCTGACAGAAATGACGGCTGTATAATTGTTTAACTTTCTAACTTCAAATGCTGCCTCAAGTGGCTGATTGACTATCCTGAGAAAAGTGGTTAACTTCTCAAATAATGCAATTTACCGGCCAATATACTAGGAGAACAAACACCGTGTAGATTCATCCATTAGCCTGCGCCTACCTTCCTAACCAAAATGTAAATAAGGTTTTTGTTTGTTTTCTTTTGGCTGATTTGTTTTGTCTTGGGTTTCTTGATTTTTTAAAAATTTTCTTTAATTTTCCACCAGAGAAAACAGTTGCACTACGTGGCAAGAGAACCAAAGATACACACATATACACGTATTCACACTGTGGGGACCCCTATATACCATTTTAGCATAAGGCAGGCTCTAAAGGGCCAGGCAATGTAGAATCCTGTTAAGAACTAATCTAGAGGGGCTCAAAGACCAGCAATAATGATTACCTCTTAGAGCCATCAAAGATTTCCTTGGCTTCATTCCAAAGAAGAGACAAAAAGCTTTGCAGTCATTAAGAGTAATATGCTAGAAAAAAAGACAATTTGGGTCGTGTCCAAAGGAAGTAAATATGTTTGATTCTACATATAGCAGTTAAAAATTGGGGAAAATAAAATAATCATCCAAGAATCAAAAGTCTGAAACAAAATAAAAAACACTCTTGCTCAAAATAGGACTGAAAACAATGTCTTTTCAACTATCTTTTGGCCCCAACTGCCTTAGAGTTAACAAAGCTATTTGCAAACGACATGCACTGTCCAAAATCGGAATATATTGTATTTTACAGGTAGAAATGAACAAACTATACATTATAGTAAGCCAGAAGAAATCTATTCCAGCATAAAACCTAAGTACAGCTCAAAACTCAGAACTAACCATAGCCTATTCTTAGTGGTACACAAATGCATTTGAGGAACAGCTGAAAGTGAAATTAAGATAACTAACACAGTACTACACACAGTGCCCCTAGCAGGTTTACCAGTGATAATTGCATTATATAGCATACTGCCCCATACTTCCTTTGAATCCTCAGTCAATACTGGCTCTGACTCATAGGATGGAGAGAACTTCTAGTCTACTTGACAAGTAAGTATTAAAAGGGAAAGCCTGGGGCACATGGGTGGCGGGGTTGGTTCAGCGTCCTACTCTTAGTTTCAGCTCAGGTCATGACCTCAGGGTCATGAGATTTAGCCCCACGTCAGGCTCCATGCTCAGCATGGAGTCTGCTCAAGATTCTCTCTCTCTCACTGCCCCTCCCACTCCGCCCTCTAAAATAAACAAATCTTAAAAAAAAAAAAAAAGGGAAAGACATTGGAATGTGTTACGTATGCCAAGTAAATTTTAATGTGTTTTTTAAAATAAATTGAAACTGGATTAAACAGGAGGACAAACATATGAAAAAAATGCTATGAATGTTTAACTAAAACATATATTGTTAAAGAAAAGGAATGGCTTCCTCATTTATTCATCTATGTGAAAAATACCAGACAATCTATACACATAAAACTTTTTTTTAAAAGTTATTTGTGTATATTCTTTCCAATAAGAAAAGAGGTAAAATAAATTTGGGGCCACTTAAATATGGATATAAAAGTTTAACCTGAGTTTTAATGCTCACCTCAGTATCTTTGAAATGATTAAAAATAAAAAAAGGCCTTGAGAGCAAGAAGAACTGTATCTCCTCTATGCAAAATTGTCAAAATACATTTCAAAAAGATTGTAGAATCCTATACTGTGAAAATTACCAGTGGTTTCCTCTACATAAGACAAAAACATACATTCTTAACATCTAAATTTTGCAGATGTTCTCAATCCTAACTAATTTATTTACAGCACTTTGTTCCTGTTTTGTTCCTCTTTAAACTAGAGCACTTTTAAAAAGAAGCTGAGAACAGAGAATCTGAAGAAAACATTAACTACTTTATTTTCCGATGAACAACAATAAAAAGCAAATCCTGGCACCTGTAAAGAGTAAATGAGTGTTTAAAACAAATCTCAGGTTTTATTTTTTTTTCCCCAGATGTGAGACCCATGATACAAACTTGGGGATTTGAATCTGCTACTTGAAAGAAGCAGTTGGCTGTGGAGAGAGCCAAAGATGCAATTTTATAACCAGCAACGGTTTGAATTATTCATAAAGGAAATACTTTTTTATTTTATTTTTTATTTTTAGAGATAGATCAGTCGCCAAACTGCTGAAGTGAATTAAACTAAACTGGTCAACAAAAATAAGGACAGTAAAGATTCCAAAGAATAAGCATAACAAAATACTCTTGGACTCAGCACTTTGTTAGAATTGGAAAGGCGGGTGGAGGGAATTGTATGAAATCTCCTTTAAAAGCCCCTATGAAGGGGCACCTGGGTGGCTCAGTCGTTAAGCGTCTGCCTTCGGCTCAGGTCATGATCCCAGGGTCCTAGGATCGAGCCCCGTATTGGGCTCTCTGCTCAGCGAGAAACCTGCTCCTCCCTCTCCCTCTGCCCCTACTTGTGTTCCCTCTCTCGATATCTCTCTGTCAAATAAATAAATAAAATATTTTTTAAAAAAAGCCCCTATGAATTCATATTTGAGTTTTGATTTTCTTTGTGGCAGTATTACTTTTGATTATTACCCTATTCAGTGTATGTTCCCTAAATATTACAAAGTGAGATTTCCCATTACTAAAACAAATGCTAAAAAATATCATCATCAGTGAGTGAGCCCATTTACAATTGGAGAACAGCAGTATCTCAAATTCTTTGAATGTGTTGATAAAGCTCTGGGTACTTGTTTATGAAGGTTAGAAGAAACATAGTAAATATTTCTGATACCCTGACAACATGGCTTTGGGACAACATTTTGATAAAATTTCTAATAACTGAAAAGATTTTTCATGTCTATTTGCAATTCTCTCATTTTTTAAGCCACAGCAAGCAAATATGCATCTGTAAATATAAAATTATCTCCAAAATCTCACTGGTATAATTTTTTATACTAAATCTAAAAAACGTCTCAAAATATGTAATAACACACATGGATATACATACATTTATAGACAGACATTTTGAGTAACAGTTCATCCCAGTATTTCCCTCCTTTTAATGTTTCGGCCTAAAATGCACAAGCATATAAACTCATTGTTGTGAATAAACAACAGAAATACTTCACCAGGTTCATTGCTCTTCTATGAATATTTATACTAATCTGAAATGCTCTCAATGAATGTTGCATTTTCAACTAATCTACTCTGTAAACAACATATTGAGTAACCTTAGTCTGGAAAGAGCAAGGCTAGTATAGAGAAAAAATACTGAGGAGGATGATGTAGAATATATTTGTGGGTAAGGCAGTATAGACCGAAGATTGAGGTTTTGCCAACACCTAGGGTAACGGAATGTCGGAAAATGAAGTGTGCAGTTGTACCTATACTTGAGTCTATCTGAAGCTGATAATCAAAAGTTTGTAAAGATTGTGTGATTGATCACTGCGGACCCGTGAAATGCCAATGTCTTTTTTGGAATATTAAACTGACCTAGGAGTTGAAGTTCAACGGTATTGTTGGTGGCTCAACCAATCAGTAAGAATTGCAGGGACTCCAACATTATCTATGTAATGTAGCAATTCTTTTTACCCAGGTTTGCTGTCACAAAGTAACTCAACATGTCCCACAGAAATAAACAAACAAGATGGTTGATGAGACCCTATTTTCCATTAGTGTAATTTCCGGGAAGACAGATGAGTAGTCAGGTTAAATTCTTCAGACTTGATACTGGAAGCTGGAGAAGTTGAAGTGATACTTTGTAAATATGGCTCTTCTCTGCCTTATGGTAAAGTGAATAAGGGCTCAACCCAACCTACCCTGTTTTGTTTTTTTTGTCCCTAACTTTTCATACACCGTAGGTGGCTCTTTCTCAGGACCTTTAAAGTACAGTCAGAAGAGATGGCCATGCTGAACCACCTAGCTGCAAATTAACTCCAAGAGAGGGCAATGATGGGAAATATACAGTATGGTATTAATCCCACCACAACCTCATCTCAGGTACACATTCCTTCTTGTTGTACTTTAGGGTAGGAAACAGTCCTTTTGGCCTTTGGATCAAGGAGAACTTTCCAAAGGTATCCTTCCATTTGAAAAATACTGCAGTTTGATTTCAGCATTTCCTCTTGACAGATTCTTAACTTAAATAGCTAGAGAACTTGGCTCAACCATATATTCATTTCTATTTTATATATATATATATATCTTCACAGATATAATGAAACCAATTTAGATATAAGTAACTGCCAGCTCACGTCCTTGTTCAATTAATACATGAAATATTTATTAAGTACCAACCATGTAACAGGCACTATTGTGGGCATTTGTATCTCATAAGTGAACAAACCAGTGCCATTTTTTTCATGATATTCTATATACTTTTCAAATAGTCTGAAAGTAAATGGGTCATCAATAAATGGTTCCAATTCACATTTGTACAACTGATCCCATTTTAAACCATGTATTAGCTGGCTAAAATCCTGTATCTCATGATAGCTAGTTGCTTTGAATATTTCTATGTGAATTATAAAAGTAGAACCATAGAATAAGTACGTAACGACTTTGTATTTGGTAGTTTACACTAAAGTTTATAGCCAGAGATTGACTTTTGACAAGTTATGAATATCCAGAATTGCCCCAAGTAGAGAAAGATTATTAAATGAAGCACAATTGTTACACTAATTTTATTTCAACTTTCTATTTGATAAATGCTCTGAATACTAATAGTAGGTGTACTTTATTTGCCCAATGTTTATTGTTCTGCCGGTCATGATAAGGTAGCTAAACTGCTAAATGTATTACTATGTGAAAGTAATGTGAAAATAATTTTATCTTTGAATGCTCTATATACTGCTATGTCACTTATCCTGAATCTTAAAAAAATACCTAATTTAGTAAAATTTAATGATTTTCAAATATATTTTTCCATGATTTTCTATACATGTGACTTGTAAACATGAACATTTTTATATGTATGCTAACTTTTTAGTAATAACGTTTATTAATCCTGGCTTTTCACCATTTTTTGAAACATTATGTATTGCATTGATCTGTGGCTATGTTTTACGAAACAAACAAAACAAATACCAAACCAAAAAAACCCCACGTACACATAGCAAGACATGTAAAATAAAATTTTAAAGTGTTATTTGTAGTAAATAGTATTTTCTTATATTTCAATCCTTTGTTGATTGGACTTTAACTACTGCTCTGAGAGCTCATAAGAAATGTCTACTAAAGATTTTTTTTTCTAGCTGGATGAACTTGGACTGCTGAGATTTGAAAATGTGTATATTATTTCTCTACTTGAAAAACCATTTGATTCGTACAATACTTTAGTTCACATATTTACAAGAAATGTGTTAATAAATGACCTATGGAGTCAAAATTTTAAGTAGTTTGGTATCTTTAAATGACAGGTTTCTGAATGTTTTAATTTCTTGATGGAAACAAACTGACATTTTCTGGATAATCTAAAATACATAGTTTGGCAACTAACTCAGTCATCTTAATCAAATTTGAAAACAATTTTTCTTTTTCTAAAAAACTTTTCTTCACATTAGTGTAATTGTTCATTTTTAGGAAATTTCTTCTCGCAAGTAAAATGCTTCTTTATTATATTAAGTTTTGTTATTCATTATTGTTGTGACACTATTTTCCAAGGCATCTCTAGTAGAAGACTAAATATTTAAAATCAGTAATATGCAACAATTAAGGAGATTCAAATTCTGGCTCACATTCCCTTTTTCAAGCTTATTAACTGACTGCCAAGAATTAGCTATGGTGCTTCATAAAGAACTGCCAAAATCAAAACAACTAAGTTCCACAGGGACAATCAAATATAGTGAACTAATGAGAACTTCCAAACCATAGTAATATTATAAAGGAAGCAAGTGAAATTGTATTATGATTGTGAATTTGTACATAATCTTAGCTGATGAATACTGGAACCTAAGGGTTAATGAGGCCAACATCAAGGTCTCTATTCAGCAAGGTCCAAAATATATAGACAATTTATTCTCTTTCATGTGGAGACAAATAATCTTTAACCTGAATAGGAAATTCAAGGATGCATGTAACATGTCTCCAGAGGAAATTAGGGCCATATGTGGATTCCCTTAAGCACAACCTTACAATAGAAACAATTTATTAAAAATTGAACTATTCAGCAACTATGTAGTGATACCTATTCAGAATCTGGCATGACCCTAAAGAACTTCACAGACTAATAAGGGAGATAAAGGGTAAGCAGACTTTAAAAAAATTATTTTAAAACAAGATAATTAATGTACTAGGGAGAGTACTCAGTGTACAATGCTAGCTTAGAGGATATGTGTTTCAGGAACTTCAGGAAGTCTGTGGAGGGAAGATACTAGTACTGAGAAGTACTCCAGTCAGAATATGCTCATGTGGATATTCCAAAAAGAAAGAAGATATTCCAAAGAATAAAGATGGTATATTGCACATGTGTGTACATATGTGTATTCATGTGGTTGTGGAGCATAAAATACATGGAAATGAGACAGGAGAAATATGCAGGAGGAGATCATTAAAGACTTGATGAACACTAAGAGTTTTTATTTTAATTTGGTAAATGAATAGGGCTTACTGAAGGGTTTTAACATGTAAGTAACATGACTGATTTTGTATTTTCAAAGGATTGTTTTGTTGATTTAGTGGTCTGAAGAGATACTGCAAAACACATTACCCCCACACATAGTAACCTGACAAACCAATGGTGGTTTATTAATTATTTCTGACAGTTTTCGTACTTCAGGAATTCAAGAGCATCTTGACTCAGTGGTTCTGACTCAAGGGTCTCATGTAGTGGCAGTCAGGATACTGGGTGGTGCTGAATTCATCTGAAGGCTTGACTGGGGCTACAAGATACATTCATTTGCAAGGTGACTCTCTCACATGATTGGCAAGTTCTTTCTGGCTATTGGTCAGGAACCTGAGTTTCTCACTAGGTAGACCTCTCTATGTGGCTGTGTGAGTGTCCTTCCAGCATAGCTACAGAACAAAGGACCAACAAGGAAGCTGCGATACCTTTCAGAAGTCACATACTATCACTTACACCATATTCTATTTTTTAGGATAAACAAAACTTAAAACTCTGATTCATTGTTGTAGCAGCCTCTACACAAGGCATGACAGAGATCATGATCATCAGGGGCCATCTTGGATGCTATATATTACAGAAAAAATCCAGGTATCAGGGCAATAAAACCAGATATAAAAGGGAATTAGTTGTGAGAACCAAAATCAGAAATAATGACCATCTGAGTTATAATCATAAGAGAGGGGATAAAGAAAAGAGGCCTTACTTAAGACACATTTAAAAAGTAGAATTCACAAACATGTTCACTGATTGGCTGTGGAAGGCAGAGGTGCACAAAGAGCCCCAGATGATTACCAGGTTTTACGTTTGGGTTATTAAGAAAGGGTTGGGGCAGGAAATCACGATAAAGGAGAAAAAGCAAGATTAAGTAAGATGGAAAGGCGATCCCTTATTTCCTAAGATGGGACTTTTGTGTGGATATAGTAATCATAATCATAGATGGCACTCACTGAGAAATTTTTATGGGCAGATAATCTTCTAAGTTCTTTATATATTCATGTGTTAACTAATTTAATTTTAAAGGCAAATGTTTGAAGTAGGAACATTATTCCTGTATTATAAATGAAGCAAAGACAGATTAAGTAATTAGTGTAAAATTCCACACAAAGTTTTGTTATTCACATTAGAGCTAGGGATCAAAGTCACCTTTAGTTCTTCTTTTTTTTTTTTAAGATTTATTTATTTATTAATTTGAGAGAGAGAGAAAGAGTACAGAGGGAGAGGGAGAATCAGACTCCCTGCTGAGCAGAGAACCTGATGTGGGGCTTGATCCAGGACCCTGAGATCATGACCTGAGCTGAAGGCAGATACTTAACCAACTGAGCCACCCAGGCACCCCTCTGCCTAACTATCTTAATTGCTATTACCCTTCAACCCTATGGTAAGCATCCCTTCTGTCTGAACAATCTGATAAAATCACTCTTATGAAGTTGTTTAAGCATTAAGATGCCAGATGTATTGGAGGAAATTTACCAATGTGACTTATAGAGAAAACTTAATTCCAATAGATCAGTTTCCATGATAGAATTTCTACTGAAGAAAAGGCATTGGATTGGATATTACAGGGTAGTGTATCAAATTATACTATATCTGGTTCACAATTAGGAAAAGATCATAAACCTGGATTAAGAAAGAATAATTGTATATTTGTGAAAGAAAATTTTGTTAATATTTCTGTCATCACTCCCTATCATGTAATTATATTATACAAGGTATGCTGTCTTTTGGAAAGGCCATTCAATTTCTTAAGTGAATGAAGTATGTTTGAATTCCAAAAGCACATAAATGTCAGGCATGCCACATATCAGAGCAGTAAAAACCTTATCAATAATTCAAGCAAAGTATAAGATTCACTTATAGTAATAAATGCTTACCCTTTCCACAGTGATTTGAAAATTCAAAAACGGTATGAACAATGATCATTCTTTTTCGTTGTGAGATTTTATTATATCTATAATTTAATCCCTATCTTGACTATATTTACTTTCAATCCTCCTGCAAACAACTATAAAGTAGGAATTTTAATTCCTATTTTACAGATAAAGAATTTACTGCTTGAAAGAAGAAATTTGTAAAAAATTATGTATTCAAATCAGGGGAAGAAAAATCTGAAAGTAGTTACACTAGATTGTGAAAGTCTGTGATGCTTCTATGTATTATCATGGGACTACCACTTCTGTTTAACAGTCATAGAAGCTCAAGAATGAAAGAAGTAAGGTATATCAAAACATTCTGGGTTTCAATGAAGAAATACACATTGGTAAAGATATAAAATTTTAAAATAATTTAATTTTTAAGCTCAAATGGTTTAAATTAGAAGAAATATATATACATTTATTTAACAAGGTATGTCTAACAAGTTCCCAAGGAATAACTCAGAAGGTACCTTGATAACCAGTAACCATCTATGACTGACAGTTTGAGCTAACAGAAACTTTCTCTGCTAACCATCCACACTATAGTTCTACTTATGTCAACCTATAAACATGACAGTCAGCACTTACCTTTACTCAAATTCATTCTTTTCTATACTACGCTTATTCCTCTATTGGATTTTTAAAAATATGTCTGTATTCTTAGTTATAACCCTTCCTCTAGCATTCATTACTTTAACTGTAACCTGGTCTCAATTAACCCTTCCTATCAGCTCAGCAAAAAGAACCTGAGCATGTCTTATCTCTTGAGAAGACTGTGTACTAGCCACCAAACTTGAAGTAAAAGATAGAAGATGTAGCAAAAATTTTGTTGGCCAAAGCTTTTATTAATGTTGGCTAATGATTGTTGCTACACATAAAATAAAGAAGTCATGTACTTAAAATGTAATAGCCTTCTACAGGGATACTTTTTATATGAGACAGATTTTAATTTACAAACAAAAATGAGAGCTTGCAAGGAGGTGCAAAAGGTAGGTGATGGGATAATGAAGTATCCAGGGCTGCCATGAACAGCAGTACAAGATGTGCCTTGACCAAAAGTATTGCGCATTGAGGCAACTGAGCTTGGTGTTAAGGCCTATGCTTCCACCGGAAAAGATGGGCATTTTGGGGTGCCTGGGTGGCTTAGTCAGTTAAGTGTCTGCCTTCAGCTCAGGTCATGATCCTAGTGTCCTCTGTGCTCAACAGGGAGCCTGCTTCTCCCTCTCCCTCTGCCTGCTTGTCGCCTATTTGTGATCTCTTTCTCTCTGTCAAAAAAAAAAAGGGCATTTTTCTAAATCTCACAAAGATGGCATAAGGGTAAATCCAGGTCTATAGGAGAGAGATTGTTTTTTCAGAGCAATAAATGCACTAAGCCATTTTTAACCAACACTACTACCATTACATAGAATGGTTTTCCCTCCTTCCCTTTACCTCTCTCTTCTCTCTTTTTAAAAATCTCCTTGACTCTTAACTTGCTATGAGTTATTGCAAGTTGTGAAGTAATGAAAAAACAACTTGTGGGCCAGGTTCAGTTCACATCTTTTTTTGTACACCCTGCAAGCTCAAAAAGGATTTTACATTTTAAAATGGTTGAAAAAATTAAGTATATAATGACATATGGCAATTATATAAAGTTCATATTTCAGTGTGCATAAAATTTTAGGTGGCATAGCCATGCTTACACATTTACATATTGTCTATGGATCCTTTTGTGTTAGTGATGAGTAGTTGCAATAAAGACAGTATGGTGTCCTAAGTTGAAAATATTCAGTATCTGGACCTTTACGTGAAGTTTGCCAACCCATGAGCTAGTAAGTGCACATTAAAACACATATGTCATTTTATTGTGTATATTCCTACTTTCCCTGAGACCTCAACTTGGAAGTACAAATATCAGGACTCATGACATAAGTAATCAGAGAACTCTTCAGAATCTGGTTCCAGTCACTCAGGTCTCCATTCAGCACTAAGCTCTATCTACTACAATCACTCTTAATGTCCTAAGGTTCCTGACCATATATTCTTTCATACCCCAGAGGATTTGAAAGTGCTCTGGGTTCAGGCCAGGATAGAAGTACCTTCTGTGCTACTTGAAAGTTGCATGGCTTTAGATGATCCCTTCAGCATTTAGGATCACAGTTTTTAATTTTTTTTTTTAATTTAAAATAGGATTGCTAATCATTTCCTCAAAGAACTGTTGTGATAAACAGATTACAGAATATGAATTGCCTAGAAAATAACCTGGTACATAGTAACTTCTAGTTTTTTTCTACTTTCCTTCAACTTGCCTTTTCTTTGGAAATTCAATTCAAATTTTTTTTTAAAAGATTTTATTTATTTATTTGAGAGAGAGAATGAGAGAGAGAGGAGAGGGAGGAGGGTCAGAGGGAGAAGCAGACTCCCCGCCGAGCAGGGAGCCCGATGCGGGACTCGATCCCGGGACTCCAGGATCATGACCTGAGCCGAAGGCAGTCGCTTAACCAACTGAGCCACCCAGGCGCCCTCAATTCAAATTTTAAGGCGATTCAGTTATCACCTTCTTTGGGCAACCACCTTGGAATCTCTCACACAGCGCTAGGTACTTTTCCAACAATGCTGGTTGTCACCGTGTGTTCCCACTGCCTTCTCAAAGGGGGATTTGTAACATTTCGACAGAAATACTAGACTTACAAAGTTGCTACGAAGTCTAAATGATCTTACTTATGAAAATGCCTTGTCAAAGAATAAGCTCTCAAATGGCCACTGTTGATGCATTGGTTCTTCTGTTAGCCCCAGATACTCATTTAGTACCTAACATGTGGTAGGAAGGTAGAAACATGTGACAGATGAATGAATGAATAAATGAATGAATGAATAAATCGGTTGAAGCAATGATTCTCAAATGTGAACTAGCATCAGAATTAGCCAGAGTGCTGGTAAAAACCCAGGTTGCTGGGTCCAAAGGCAAAGTTTCATTCCATAGGTCTGGGATATGGCTCACTTTTGCATTTCTAACAAGCTCCTGAAAAATGCTGGCAATGCTGATCTGGAAAATACAATCTGAGACCCATCAGCTTAAAATAATCTTAAGCAAGTTCTCAATACCAACTGTTCTGTCACCACATCACCCAGCAATCAATGTCTGTTTTGTTTTGCACATTTGGTTGCCCCATCTTGAAACTGGCCTTTTAAACTCCAGAATATTCCACACTCTTTATTTACCCACGTCTTTACTGAAATGATAGGTCAAAGAGAGAGTCAGCATTACTTGGTTAAATTAGAAAATATTTTATCAAGTGTGCATTCCAATCTTTTTTGTGAACAGCACTTTGCAACTTAAAGAAACAGACAATGACAAGAGCTAAAATGATACCCACAATGCCATATCATTAGTTTGTATTTCAATAAATGAAATGTAATAAAATAAAATGTGAAGTACCTAATAGATACAAAACTATAAAAAATCATTGATAAGGATAATTTTTTAAAAAGACATTACTGTAAGTTAAAAGGTGGGATTTTTTTTTTTTTTTTTACTTTTACGAGAGACTTTAATTTCCTCTTTCTTTAAGCCTCAAAATAAATCAGGAAGAGAGATACCATTATCATCACTATTTTACAGAAGAGAAAACTGAGAATGAGTGCCTTTGAGTGACTTCCCAGGGATCAGTGATCAGAGGTCCTTTAAGAGGTGGAATTTTAATGGCAGTAGTGCATTGTCTCCACTGAAATCTACAAAGACCTACAGTCAATGTATTTAAATTCACTGTGCTTGTATTAGTCTTCAAAAAGATTACTTTTTTACTACATGGAAAATGATTATCAACAAAATTCTAAAATGGTTTATTTCATATGTTTTTACTGGTAAATGCCTGTTACGAAAACTATAAATAAAATTTTTAAAGATTGAGAAACATTTAGGGCCCCAAATTGACTATAAAGTATATACATATATCAATCACACATTGCACATTGACATTTCATTATTATAGGATAATTCCAATGTCAAGGAGCTGTGATTTTACGTCCTCAATGATGGAGGGGTGGAAAATTATTTTCTCTCTATACTTTCAGGTTCTTGGGTGAGACCCACTATAATAAAACACGGCTTAACAGGAAAATAAAAAAACTTGATCACATCTATACCTCCTCAGTTTCTCCTGGGTATTTCCCATGTGTACAGGAAGTATACATGTTATTAAACTTAAACACTATTTGTTTTTTCTCCTGCTACTCTCTCTTTTATTCCAGGGGAGTCTCAGGTAAGAACCTAAAATTGTAGGGGGAAAATCACTTTTCCCTCACCATACCAGGAAAACAATTCCTTCCTGAAATGGTCCAAGTCATAACCTTAAATACCATCTTTAGTTAAAAACAGAAGAAGATCCACCCCTATGTTTATTGCAGCATTATTTACTACAGCCAAGACATGGGAGCAACCTAAATGTCCATCATTAGATGAATGGACAAGGAAAATGTGGTGGAATATTACACAGCCATAAAAATGGATGATACTGTGCCATTTGAGGTAACATGCATGGACCTAGAGGGTATTACACTAAGTGAAATAAGTAAGACCAAGAAAGACAAATGCTGTGTGATTCCACTCATAAATGGAATCTTAGGGCGCCTGGGTGGCTCAGATGGTTAAGCGTCTGCCTTCGGCTCAGGTCATGATCTCAGGGTCCTGGGATCGAGTCCCGCATCGGGTTCCCTGCTCAGTGCAGAGCCTGCTTCTCCCTCTCCCTCTGCCACTCCCTCTGCTTGTGCTCTTCTGTCTATCTCTCTGTCAAATAAATAAATAAAATCTTTAAAAAAAAATGGAATCTTAAACAAAATGCATAAACAAACAAAAAGCCGAATCAGAACTGTAAATATAGAGAACTGGTAGTTGCCAGAGGAGGGTAGGGGGATTGAGCAAAATCAGTGAAGTGGGAGATACAGGTCTCTAGTTACAGAATGAGTGAGTCACGGGAATAAAAAGCAGAGCATAAGGCAAACAGTCAGTGATATTATAACAGCAATGTAATGGGACAGGTGGTAGCTACATGTGCATTGAACAGATCATAATGCATAAACTTGTCAAATAACTAAGCTGTAAAAAACAAACAAACAAAAAAAACAGGCACAAATAAAAAACAACAAAACAAAACAAAACCAAAAAAAAGAGAAAAAAGATGATGCGGGGGGGGGGGGTGGGGAGTCAGTTATGGGAGGTTACCAGAAAGAACACAGAAAACAAGGGTATGCTTGCTATGCAAATTGAGTCCTTCCCTTCTACACTGATAAGAGTTTCTAGAGATTTAGAGAGATCTCTGCATTCCTGGTACAGAGAGAGTGAGATGACTTTACAAGTGGAGATTTCCCTTATAAATGTAAATGTATCTTAACAAAAGGGTAATTTCTACTCTCCTACTGTGTCTGCTGCTTCTTAAAAATAACCAGCTCAGAATAATCTTAATGCCAAAGAAACATATTCTGGGGTGGCAAATTCTGCTCCCCTTCAATGAATATGTTGGTTACAGCACTATGTGCAATAGCTTTTTTCCATTTCATTTTTCATTCTAAACTCGGACACTTAAAGGTCAAAGTGGATGCAAACTCATGTCATGGGCTGATACCACTGTATAAGCAAGACGATAATATAGAAGGTATCTAAATCCACTTTTCGGTTTTAATGAAGAAGAAAGTGAATAGATCCAGGACCTGAAAGATGATCCATGCACAGTGATTCTGAGCTATACCTCCAACCCTTTAAAGTGGATGGATAATAAGAAAAGTATTACATTTTAGGAATGTTTGGTTCCTTTAAATCTCCAAACGCTGTATGTTTTATTTTCTTCTGAAGTGTCTAGCAATCTTTTATGCTATTTTGGACTAGTCGATGTTTATTTTTGTCATAAGAATATTTAGAACCAAAGGACAAAAATGAAAATGATGTTCTCCCTTTTAATTCTAAACTGTGAATGTCTGTGGATTTCTAACCCCATCTGTCCTTTACAAGGCTGTTCCCGTTATCAGTGAGAACCAGCCATCAGGGCAGTTAGTTATATAATCTCCCTGAGCAGCCTTAGAGGCAACATTCTGAGGAAAAAAGTGGCATGTCATTTCTCTTTCAGGGAATTTTCGCTTTGCACCCAAATCACTGATAGCATGTAAATACTAGTACCACGAATGTCAGTGCAACAGATGGGTACTCACAGGTATTCTCTACCTTATCAGAAAGGAATGACCCAGCATTCCTCCTAAGGAGAGGTTTTCACAGATTGGTTAAATACATGGGCTTGGCAATCAAAAAGATCTGCCCTTAATTCTTAACTCTACCACTTCCTAGTTACATGATCTTGTCCAAGTTTGTTAAACTTTCTGGAACTTTGTACTCTAATCAGCTTAGTGGACATAATAACACAGACTTAGGACTTTTGGGGGGGTAAAGCTAGTGTGTAATTTGCACAATATGTTTGGAAACATGGCCATGTTTTATTCACTAATTTATATCAGGATAACAATAATTCCATAATTCATTTTTGTTAATAACTCATTCCTTTGACAAAAATTAATTATGAGATTATCATCATTATTTGGGTATAAATTAGTGAATATAACACAGGGCTTATTTAATAGGAAAAAAGGTAATAAACTATCAAATGAAGATAAACATTTATTCTAAATTCCATTCACATACGGTGATAAGAAGGGTGGGCATTATTTAGAAAAGCTGATGAGGATACTTAGACAGTTGTGAGAGACAGAAACAGTGCTGTGACAAGGAAGAGGAAGAATGTTCAAAGCAGAATAAAGAGTGTGAATAAAGTGGGAGATAACATGAGGTAGTTCATTATTAGCAATATTACTAGGTTATTAGCAATATTAGCAATATTAGCAATATTACTAGATAAATTGAACAGATTTCAGCACACTTGCCTCTATTCTATTATTTAAACATGTGCTTTGTTGGGGCGGGGGGCGAGTGAAGAGTAAGCACAATAATTTTTTTAAGGATTTTATTTTTGAGCAATCTCTACACCCAACATGGGGCTCAAACTTACAACTCCAAAATCAAGAGTCACCTGATCCACTGACTGAGCCAGCCAGACACCCCCAGAGAAAGCACAATAATTCTGATTTGATTTTAGCAAACACTAGGAGAGTCTAAAGTTTTTATACACATTGACATTTGCTTAACACTGTTAAAGAAAAAAAATTATTCTGACACTTGTTAAAAACAATGAGGAAGATGATTCAGGACTAATGCGATAGATAGCTGTCAACACTATGGCCAAAGAGAAGAGAGATGGGGCTCAACCAGAAATACAGTAGAGACAGGTGAAGATTTACAGCCAACTAGCAGATTCATTTTGGGGAGTAGTGTAGGGAAAATTGCTTAAAGGAGACATCAAGAGTGGGGGGGATTCTTGCAGAAGGCAGGCCAGAGTGACAAATAACAAGGATGGGGGATGAGGAATTTGATAAGATATCCTCTGCAATGTGATATGAAGGGTGGGGAGATTCTCACAAAACGAACCTAAAAGGATCCTTACTACAACTGACTGGGCAGGATGAAGATAGGGACCAGGACAAGGCCTAGTCAAAAGAAGGTTCAGAGGATTCTGTTTAAAGTTTGGTCAAGCAGAGTCCTATCAACACAATCACCCTGTCACTAATTCTTGTTTTAGTCTTATTAGATTTACTATATTCAACTAGCCTTCCATTGAAAATGTTTAAAATTTGTAAATCAAATAGAAGAACCCACACTACTGCCTATCATAATCTCCTATTGCAATAAATTCAGATATCTTTTTAAAAATTTTTTAAAAGATTTTGTTTATTTATTTGACAGAGAGAGACACACAAGCAGTGCGAGTGGGAGAGGAAGAAGCAGGCTTCCCACTGCGCAGGGAGCTTATGCGGGCTTGATCCCAGGACACTGGGATCACGACCTGAGCCAAAGGCAGACCCTTAACTACTGAGCCACCCAGGCGCCCCTATCTTACTTCTTTTTGATGCTAATATAAGACAAAAAGATGGTGAATCATGAAAATGATGCTATTTTCCTGCTTTACAAAGCAACCACTAAATAAAGGCAAAGAGAAAGAAACATTTTTCCAGTTGTTCCACTGCCTTTTTAAAGCCTGTATCATGAACATCTACAAAATGAGGCAAAAAAAGGAGAGGACCGTGGAATAATAATAAATCGTAGCTACTCCAAGCCAAATTTGGAGTTTTTAACGGAGTCCGAGGATGTGGGGCCCAAAGCTATGCAAGGTTGTAGAGGGACTTAGCAGGAATAATTAGAAGAAATTAGGACTGTAATTACCCAGAATGAAGCCTACAGCTAATACCAGGGAAGCTTGCTTTATCATAGATATTTCAGACTAGAGCTTACATTCTAAGGTCATATGAACTCAGTGGGGAGGCATTTGCAGTTACTGCATAATCTGGCAATTAGTTAACTTTCCAAAATATAAAAGACCATTAGACTCCAAGTTCTTAAGGGTAGACATCATGCCTTATTCTTTGAGATCCTTGGACTTATAAGCATTGTCTTCCTTCATTAATTCATATACACTCACTTAACATTATTGCAAATGAACACAAACTTCAGGCTCTGGGGTATGGATACAGACATGAAGTATACAAATCTCTGTCTACTTGGAGAGGACAGATAATGGAATATCCACAATATAGTGCAACAAACTATTACATTAAGGATATATAGAGTGAAGTATTAGAAAACAAGCAAGGACTATATAGAGATCAAAAAGGAAGAGCAGGGTATTGGAAGAAGTCATCTGATCTGACAACAGGAATTAACTAGGAAATAAAGTACATTTGTAGGAGTTACTACTGATGGGAAGAGATTCATTTTTAGAAGGAAATTTGAATGTATACACTCAGAGACTGTGCATCACCTGGAGAAGTCAGGAAACTGAACGCATCATGGCATGGATGAACCGTAGATTTCATATGGGATAGAGAGACCGAAAGTGAGTACAGGTTCTGGGAAGTTGAACAAGGAATGCCATGGATAAAGAGTTTGAACTTCATTCTGAGAAACTTTACAAGATTTTAAGCAGGGTGAAACTGAAAGGGAGACCAGTTAAGACATTTCTTCAGTAATCCAAATAAGTGATTATTGTGAGAGCCTTAACGACAGCATTGGCAGGAAACACAGAGAGAAGTGGCAAGGCATAAAAGGAATTTTGAAGTAAAATTTATAAGGATGAAAATCACTTAATGTAGGGACTGGAGGACATTCTAGACCACGGAAGCCAGGTTTCTGGGTTTGTCAATTTCCATCTTTCTAATACCTTGCCCATGCTTAGTACATAATAGGTGCCAAGGAAGTGTTGGTTTTAAATGTGCAAAAACTAATTATATAACATTGTTGATTTGCTGAGAAATTTTTCCTAGTACCTCTTCTGAGTTCAAATGCACCCACTGTAGACAGTTTCTATACAAATGAGCAGATTCTCACCTCAAGTGTTTAACTCTTTACTTCTCTGAGGACTTACACTAGGGCACCTGACTCTTGATGGGCAGACATTCAGAGGAGCTAAGAAATACCAGGGGTTAATCACCACATGGATATCCCTCTACCTTGATAAATGTGCCAACTTCCCTATTCCTTATTGGAACAGATGTGAGATCTATTCTACACAGTACCTGAAAGTTTCTACAGTAGGACTGAGCTCCAGTTGCCCAAAGCAGCAATCCCTTCTTAACTCATCCCTGATTTTCTCCCTTTCCTATCTCAGTTTCCTGACTTTCTTGCTTTTACTTCCTGGGCTCTCTTCTCAAATAATCCACAATGTCGTGCCTGAGTTCCGCTTCTGGGTAATCAAATTTAATATAGGAGGGAGGTGATTAAGTAGACCTTTGAGAGAAAATTGGAATCCTCTTTTCACCACCACCACAAATATTAACACAATAATATAAATTCCAACAGGCCCTTAAATGATGGGTTTGCATTTTTTTTTCAAAAACGCTAAAGCAAAGAAAAATAAATCCACCGAGAGTTGCCACATGAGATAGAATAATCTTTCTCAAATAATAAACAGAGAACATAAATTATATTGTTACCACACAATGAAGAAAGACTTTTGGAAATAATTTCACTCTCCTAATACACTACCCTCAACTATCTCAGGCCTGTCTCTCCTTTGATCCAAGTGATCTTTTGGCAGCCTTGTTCCAGGTGGTGTTATTAAGCTCAGAGCCAGGGTACAAAGCAGAAATCCAAAGTCTGTTGAATTTGCTTAGCAGCTCAGGGATTTTTCTCTCCTCGTCCCGTTTTCATCCTTCTCAAGGGTAAATGAATTTCACTTTGGACCAGTGGGTATCCAGGTATTAAAGTTAACTTCAACAAATTCTTCGGATTTTTGACAAAACACAGACTCACAGCACTCTTCAAGGTTAAAGAAATCAGTTGCTCAGAAGACTAATCACAGTGATTAAGCACATATTATATTTCTCAAATGCTGTGCTTGGTTCTTCCTTAGAAGCCGTAACGAGTGATACATGAAAAAGATGCAAATCGAATATACCGCATGGTGATTATAGTTAATCCTGCTGAACTTTATACTTGAAATTTGCTAAGGATGGATCTTAAGTGTTCTTACCACACACACACAAACGATAACTATGTGAGGTGATAGATGCGTTAATTAGCTCGACTGTGATAATTATTTTGTAAGGTATATCACATTTTAACCTTAAAAAATTCACATTTTACAGCAAAAATATCTACAGTTTTGATTTGTCAATCATACTTCAATGTAACAAGAAAAATTTGTTTAATTAAAATAAATTTTTAAAATAGAGGGCCTGGCTTCAATCAAGACATCATCAATGATGTAGAATCTCTGAGATAGTGTTCTTACTTCTCACACACAACTGAAAGGTACTGTAAAGATAAGGGATTAAAATATATAAAAGCTCTTTATAAATTATCTATCACCATATATATAAAATAGTACTATTTGTAGGTTCTTGAATCCAGGCTTAGGTATTTGAACGAGTCCTCTATGCAGTGAAGTTCTGGTAAAATGTTTTAAGAATGGTACAAAGATAATTAAATTGATTTTTTTTAGAAAGAGAAATATAGCAGGAGCAGATAAAATGAACAGTTCTTCAAACAGAGAGATTAGAGACAGCAGAAAATTATGTTTTGTAATTCTTTGTGTTATTAGGTAAGAAAGCCCTTAACGAAGATCCTAGCAGTGGGCAAGGAGGAGAAAGAAATCTAAATGTTCCATTAGAGGAAGGAATGAAATGATTTCAGAATTATTTAGCTAAAAAAGATGAAGGAAAAGAGAAATTGAAAACAGCTCTGTGTTTGGTCAGTGGCTGAATAATGCTGCTTTAATCAAAACAGGAGGTTGGGTTGGGAAATACATTTCGGATGAAGGGATGCATTTACCTCTTTTACACATTTTACCCTTGGTAAAGTTTTACACTTCTCTATTGTTCTGAATATTGTAGGGGGTACGCAAGGGCAGATAGGCCCAAGATAGGCCACTTAACATGAACGTTATTTTGAGTTAAAAGCAATTAAGACCCAGCAGATTCAGAAAAGGCTCTTTACCTCCCCCTCAGCAGCCTGCTTGTACCAAGAAGAGAGCTACTGAGGGAGATTCCTCTTTACCTAAGAAACCTATCTGCCTAACAGGGCAACCTTTGTTTTCTACACATCTCACCCTTCTGCTAATGGTCTCCCTTTGTATTCTCCCTTTTTCTCCCCTTTATATTTTCTGACTCCTACCCCTCTCCTTAGCTCACATAAAAGACTTGTTGCCTAATATTCTTTGGAATTTCCATGTCTGTGTGGATTACTCATATGTATGCCATTAAATCTAATTTTCTCCTTCTAATCTGTCTCATGTCAATTTGCTTCTTAGTACAGCTACAAGGACCTGAGGAGCAGAGGATATCCTTCCTCTCCCAAAAGTATTAAGGATTTAAGCTTTGTTAGATAGAAAATGGCTGATGATGCAATAATATTATATGATTTATAAATCCTTTCTTTACTTAGGAAATCATAAATAACCTCTACAAAATTAATGTGTATTCATTGTCACTATTTTTAATACTGTAACTGAGATAGGGAAACTGAAGGAACTCCATGAAAAATGCCCCCCCCCCTTTTTTTTTGCTCTTTTTCTAGCTTCTATTCTTGCTAGGATCTGTACCCCTGCCTTACACGACTTATATTACAAATAATTAATGTCCTACCTAGAAGGGTCAAGATCTTAATGATTTCCTTGGACTCTTCTAGCACACTAGATAACATCTAAGGAATGACCAGACTAGGCTGTCATGTGGGTATTCCAGACCACGGAATCTAGACATCTTGACACAAAGAACCCTTGGCTCCAGGGAGTAAGTGACACGGAGGACACCTGGACATTTGTCCTCACTTTGACCAGTTCCTGGATGCCTGAGAGGACAGGTACACCAGACCACAATCCTCAGTAAAAACCCCAAACCCTAAGCAAAGATGAGGCTCCCTCTTTTTTCTAAGTCTCCCAGATGCTCTGTTTGTGGCTGCACTTTCTCTCTACCTTCAATAAGCTCTACTCTCACTTCCTGCTGGCTCAAGTTTGATTTCTATCCTGTGCTAGAACCAAGGACCCTCTTGGGTGGTCCTGCAGGACCCCCTCTCGGTCCTGGGACCTGGCCTGCCTACATCATAACTGATAACACATTACATATACATATCTGTTATGAAAAATTTTTTGTAATTTCAATTTATAAACATCATTTATCTATAAGATCCCTACGAATCAAACTTACAAAAAACACTTTTTTGTTAAAGTCAAAGTCACAATTCCAAATTAAAAAAAAAGACTATGCATCATTGCTACGTATTATATGTATTAAAATACATTTTAGAACTAAACTTTCATCTCTTATTACAATGGTCGTTTTTTATTATCTAGTTCTTTATCGAATTCTGATAAAGATAATACTATCATTGTAGTAACACATTAAAATTTGGAACAGAAAAATAAAGATGAGCTTTTAGTATCTTTCACCAATTATTCCATTTCATTTCCTAAAAAAACAAAAAAACAAAAAAAAACCTTCACCATTTTATCCCTATCCCTTTATATGCTCTTAGCTTTACTAAAATTACATCATTCAACAATATAGAGAATTCCTTTTTAAAAAAGTTAATTTATTGTTCTTTTGATATATTTGCCTCCTTTAAATATTAAAAACTATCCACAGATAGTCAATCCAAAAGTAACAAATTGGTAATTGTACTGAATTTTTGGTGATTGAAATATGTGGGGGGGGGGGTGTGTGTGGATCATTGCAACTATTTTAAACACTGAAGAGAGGTCAGAATTGTGAATTGAATCTTAATGTATTTGTATTTATATGGGTAATAAATTCTAACTAAAACATTCAGTTAAATGTGACTATTGCTATCTTTTTAGTAAGATCTAATTAATTGGAGACAACTATGTAAATGACTACATTTCCCATGGCTCAGAGTTGTGTTCTGCATTGAAAAGACAAGTCATAGATCTATTAGCATTATTTTGTTACACACTGGGTCAAGGAGGGTTAGGAAACACAATTTAAACAATTAGAAGATATGCAAGAGTAAATTTGATATTATTTCATGAAAGTAGCAAATTCCTCCAGATAATGTTGTCACTAGCACCTTGATTCAAGATGATATACTTGGAGTACACAACATTGTAAAATATTATAAGGAAACCTTTCATAAGAAATTCCTGAGTTAAATATGTTTCATATACTGTCACAGTTGCTAGAGCCAATAATTTAATTTTGTTTTTTCAAAGGCATTTTTTTAAAAATTAACATTCTTCTTTTTGGTCCTCTACCAACTATAAATAACCTAACTGATAAGCTCCAATGTACTGGAGCACTGGAATAAAGAAGAAATGACCAAAAAAAATACTTTAATGATGCAATTATTGTGTAAAAATAAATGGTCTCTATATTGATGTCATCACAAAAGTATAACACAGTAATGCACAGAATTAAACTGTGATGAATAATTCAAATATATAGAAAAATTTAGGCCCACTGTTATTCCTATATAGTAATTTCAAACATGAAAGGAAGAGTGTATTGGTTTAGAAGCTACAGGCTAGATTATTGTTTTTCCAAAGTACAGTTTTACTAAAATTATTCACTAATTCTTTAACGATGTGAACAAGCCAACAATTTGTTAGTTTTACTTCAACACTTAGTTCAAGTGAAATAATAAGGCCAGTTTAAGAGGTGCCTAAAATTCACAACCTGATAAAACATGTATTTATTACTAAAAGTAGCACTACCACTCTCAGTTCAAAATCACTCCAGATCCTTGGTATTAAATCTATTTATAGATTTAATGATAGATTTAATTTATAGATTTTTTAATGATCTATGATAATTTTTGCCCTAAAATTAGCAGACAATATATATTTGAAAAACAGCCCATAGATATGAGATTATTTTGACTTTGGTTTGTTTTATGCCTCTTGTGTTGATCTCCAACTCATATTGTTATGTTTAATCATTAAGGCAATAACCCAGAAACATCAGTGTAGAATTTAGTATTTGCTATAGTTTGCTCTGAAGAATGAAGGGAATTCGACTATTTCTAATTATTGTTTATATTTATAAATCTCTTCAACATTTTTTGTTTTAGGAGTGAATTCACAAGAAATATTCACTGGGCAATAATGTAAGAACAAGTAAAGATAATCAACACAGTTTATAATGATCAAACCAAATGTAAAGAGTTGACTAGTAACTCCCCCCAAATTTATATCCTCTTGGAAACTCAGAATGTAACCTTATTGAGAAATAGGATCTTAGCAGATAGAATTAAGGATCTCAAGATGAAATCATCTTGGATTTAGAGGGGACCCTAAATCCAATGACAGATGTTCTCCAAAAAAGAAAGAATAGGGAGATCTGGGCACAAAGAGACACACAGACCAAGAGGACAGAGACACATAAAGAGAAGAAGCCCATGTGAAGTTCAAAGCAGAGATTGGAATTATGCTTCCATAAGCCAAGGAATGCCAGGAGCGATCAGTAAATTCAAAGAAGCATGGGAGGCATCTTTCCAAGAGCCTTTGAATGATATGGTGCTGCTCACAGATGACTACAGATTTCTATACTCCACAACTGTGAGGAGATAAATTTCTGTTGTTTTAAGTGACAAAGTTTGCAGTACTTTGCTGAAGCAGCCCCAGGAAACTAATACAAATATAAGAGTACTCTGCAGTTATAAGAGGTTTAGTTGCCTGTGAATGGAATTGAATTCCTAAAGAATTTTCTTCCAAACGGTCTCTTGATTATCCATTTTTGAAAATAATAAAAAATCAAAAAATAAAATGACTGACAATAGTATTGCCAAGTAGTTTGTCCAAATTAGAGTAAAAATATAAAGTTGGTTATATTTTACTGAAGTTTTACTGCTTTTTTGTTTTTGAGCTTCACTGCTTCTGAGAATCTTTAAGAGCCAGATTTAAAGAACATTTATTCTATGAATTTTCCAAAGACACACAGTATCTTTTATTTTTTTCCTTTAGAGCTCATAAAATAAACCAACTATTTGATTATGTTGGGGAGGAAGAATTTCCAGCAGGAAGTCAAGGGACAAGTAAAATGCTTTTCCTGAATCTGCTGGGTTTTGATTGTTTTAACTCAAAATACTGTTCATGGCAACATGGCTCATCTTGGGGCAGCCTGTTTTGGCCCATACAATTGTTAACTGCTAGATAGTGGAACTTGAGAAGCTGAATCAATAAACCTATCAATGCCATGATCACATCTCTCTACATTTTACAATTATTCCTAGTAATACAAAGTTTAGATACAAATCTAAGAGTATGTTATAATTGAGGATTGGAGAAAATGTAGTTAAAGCTTATGTCAATCATAAAAATAGGAAGAGAATCTTAATTCCTGGTTCTTTTGTTAACTTCTTGAAGAAAATTAATTTAAACTTTTGGGTCTTCTACTTTTCTTCTACATTTATTTATTTATTTATTTATTTATTTAAATTAAATTAGCCAACATACAGTACATCATTAGTTTTTGGTATAATGTTCCTATTTAAACAAGAAAGCTATAGGACTTGCACTCTGTCCTATAGAATCAATATAGCTAAACATAGAACATTGTAGTTTATGATTTAGGAGTCTTGAACAACTTCAGTATGGAAAAGTGACATGTGACTAAAGAATAGGGGCCTGGTGGAGGGTTATATAATTTTAATCTACACATTAACATCCATATTTTAACTGTTAAATGTCTCATTTTCAGCATCTACATCACAACAGTCCTGTGTGGTTGACAGAGCTGGTAGATATCTACTACTGCTAGCCCAGCAATTTACCGCCTGTCAGCCAGGCCACGGAATCACCTGTCCAAGATTACTGCCCAACTGCCATGAGCTGAGTTAAGAGTTAAGGCCCATATTGGCTAGTTCTTAATCCATAGTGCTTTTGACTGTAACATTTACATTATAAAGGAAAAAATACTGTGAAAAAATCTATGGAAAAAAATTATGCTAGCTAATATAAAAGGGCTGAAGAGTAATTTTGAGCATAAATTAAGATTTTGATAGTATTTAGGTGGGTTTACAAAGACAAGTTTCAAGTGAACATATGTTTTGCTGTTTTAGCCTAGAAGATGTAAAGAAAGCAACAAAACAATGTAGCTTTAGAAAAAATCAAGATAAAACATGATTTAAGACACTTTTTATGAACTAATATTGATGATTCCATTTGCTTCCATGATGCTCAATTAGTTATATGAAAAATGGGTAGAGTAATACCAATAACCACTCATACTTACCATATATATATTTTCAAGAACTTAAGTTTCATTATAACTCTTTGTAGTAGGGTAAAATATTCTCCCATTATACAGATAAGGAAATCAAAGAAAGCACAGATTAATTAAAAAAATTTCCTTAGCTCACAGCTGATAAATGGCACCCTTATATTCAAATACAAAGTGCCTATAGAGGTTTCTTGGGCTTTGGAGCTATATGAAACAGTAAAACCTTGACATATAATGTCTATTTTATAGTTTAAGAATTCTGCAATTCTTTCATTAATATACTTGTTGACTCCATTTTTATATGGTATTAGGGATTAAAAGATGAGTAATGGAATATTTATCACTGTAAAGTCAGTGTAAGCTTAAAATCACAACATTCGGTATTTAATAGAACAGGCAATTTTTCCTATCACTTTTAAGGAAGAAAACATTTTAGATATTTTTCATTGTAACTACTGTAGCAAGGCACTGTAGTGACTGCAATTAATTTTGATACTGCTATTATTGTGAATATTAGTTTTTTTTTTTTTAAAGATTTTATTTATTTATTTGTCAAAGACAGAGAACAGAAGCAGGGGGAGTGGCAGGCAGAGGGAGATGGAGAAGCAGACTCCCTGCAGAGCAGGGAGCCTGATGTGGGGCTCGATCCCAGGATCCTTGGATCATAACCTGAGACAAAGGCAGAAGCTTAACCGACTAAGCCACCTGGGCACCCCTGAATATTACCTCTTCAAGATAGGAATAAATGATGGAACTATCATATCAGAAACAAAAATGAAATAAAATGAATACCCAATTTTGTAAAATATTTATGACTTTTGACTGTGAGGAGACATTTTACTCATAATAATGGGATGCTCTTAAGAGAACTTAGAAGTTTTTGTCAAAGAGCTGTAAACTTTGGGGCACCTGGTTGGCTCAGTAGGGCAAGCGTCCAACTCTTGATTTCGGCTCAGGTCATGGGCTCAGGGTCATGAGACTAAGCCCTGTGTCCAGCTCCTTGTTCAGCCTGCTTCTGATTCTCTCTTTCCCTCCCCTAGCTTGTGCTCACTCGTGCATGTGCGCTCTCTCTCTCTCTCTCTCCTGCCCCCCTACTACCTGAATAAATAAATAAATAAATTTTAAAAAGAGCTGTAAACTTCTGGGAAACAATACATAAACATCTATATGCAGGAATATAACAGAGGAATTTATACACAGGATAAATAATTTTTGCATGAACCTTAATAAAAGCTGAAGCCCATATTCTGGAAGCTTCTTTAATTTTCAAAAACTCTATTTAAATATTTTTGGCTTCCCTTGCTTGATTTAGGTCTGTAGGAAAGCTGTACTCCAAGTTAATCACATAACAACATAAAGGAGGTCAGTTGTGTATTGGTAAACCAGGTGCATAATTAAGCCTGTGCTTTGGTTCCACTGTTTTGATCTTTCCCCACTGTCTTATATGGACCCTGCAAGACTGTGTGCCAACATCTGCCCATTAGTCCCTGAAATCTGTCTTGCCATTTAATGAACGTTCTCATCTTCTTACTGTTGTCTTTGTATTTGATGAAAACATTCATGACACCTAAGTAAACATCACATTATTCTGAACCACTACCCCCTCTACTCACAAATACACCGATGCACACACATAATGAAACAAAAAATAAGAGAGTTTTTTCAGTTTTTTTTCAGAAATTCTTCCTAATTTTGTGTTGGAGGAAATTTTGCAAAAAGCAAAGCTTCTTTGAAAGAACTTCATTTAATGCCATCCGAAATCCACAGGCATTCACCCACTAGAAAGCTCACAGTTTCTCAGGAATAATGGCTGTAGCTGATTATTTGACTATACTTAAAAAAGAATTTAAACAGAGTTTGATATGAATGGCCATTGACTTAGAGAAGACCTGTTCTTTGTCCTTCTGTTCCGAAGGAGAACTAGCAGTCACGGTTTAATTAAAATGAACAAGTCAGCAGTTGTAGATAAGTAAAAGAGAGAGGCTCACATTAAAATGAACTGAAGGAGTGGTATGGGGTGGGAGGGATGGGGTAGCTGGGTGATAAACATTGGGGAGGGTATGTGCTATGGTGAGCGCTGTGAATTGTGTAAGACTCTTGAATCACAGACCTGTACCTCTGAAACAAATAATACATTATATGTCAAAAAAAAAAAAAAAAAAAAGAAGATAGTAGGAAGGGAAAAATGAAGGGGGAGAAATCGGAAGGGGAGATGAACCATGAGAGACTATGGACTCTGAGAAACAAACTGAGGGTTCTAGAGGGGAGGGGGGTGGGGGGATGGGTTAGCCTGGTGGTGGGTATTAAGGAGGGCACGTACTGCATGGAGCACTGGGTGTTATATGCAAACAATGAATCATGGAACACTACATCAAAAACTAATGATGTAATGTATGGTGATTAACATAACATAATAAAATTTTAAAAAAAATGAAGTGAAGGTATCAAATATCTATCAAGCAAAAAGGTATTAAGGTTTTCATCCCAATGACCAGTGCATGCTACATCCAAATATCCAATACATCCAAAATACATATCTTGAACAAACTCTTTCACTGTTGTGCTATATTTTGGTAATAACTGAATTTAGATTCAGGATAATGTTTTGTTAATCTACCAAAATGTATGAAATATACAGTACATTACGTGTCATTTTCATCAATGTATTTGATGTACATAGTCAAATATTTCAATGTCTTAAATTTATTTCATCTAATTTTAAAATAGTCTCCCTATATCATACAGCCAGGAATGATCCCTCAATAAATATTGACTGACCAAGGACAGCAAATGTTATGAAAGAAAGCTGTCCTCTTTTCAGACTCATAGCCACTACTTCTTTCTCTCTCTCTCTCTCTCTCTCTCTCACACACACACACAATATGACAAAATTAAAAAGAGAAAGAAAACAGCACAAAAATGCTAAGGCCCATCCATAAGACCAACAACACCAAAACCAGACTTGTTTTTGCTTTCCTGTAAGGGAAAGACTAAGGTGAAGAGTAAAAAGGAAAAAAACAAAACAAAACAAAACAAAAACCCTACAGTAGCCAGGACTCAATTCATAAGGGTTTTATAAACCAAAGCCAACAACGTGAATTGTTCTTGGAAGCAAATGTACAGTCATAGCCCGTCTTGGAGCATGGATATCACATGCAACATATGGCAGATTTGTTCAAGCATATGGTATAGAAATTTACACTTGTGCAAACTTCCTCCTCCCCCTGCCATCCTTTTCTATGGGAGATTGTGTTTCTGGGGTTAACAAAGCAATAGGAATCTAAGATTCTATATTAGAAATCTATTAGATTCCTAATATAGAATACGAGAGACTTGTATGTTCAAACCAAACTAGAAAATATAGGTTGAGATGTGGTTCTAGGCACCATAGGAAAGATCAAGTAGCTACAGTATTTGGAGGCTGGAGCATTATAGACTGAACAAAATCCCAATATGTTACCTTTGATAATAGCATTCATTACATTTCTATTGTATTTTCAGAATCCTTGGAATAGGTTCCCTTTAAACCAGGGGTTAATCTGGGGTTCACAAAAGCACAAGGGCTCTGCAGATAGAATTCAGGGGGTCCCTGAACTCAGATGGAAAAAATATTTTCAGTAGGTTTAACTGAAATTGATCTCTTCATCATGATTGAGTAATAACAGTAGTATTAGCAATAACTATCATTTTTTTAGCCAATAGAAGTCACTACATTATACTTGTTGCAGGTCTCTTAAAGCATTATCTATTACCATTATGACTTCAAAATTGCTATAGTTACTAGATCTACCAATAGATATTTGTTATTAAAACATCAATAAAGACATGTATATACTCTTATATCACAAATTTAATATTTTGATGAATGCATTTTAAGTGGTTCCACTATCATCCCATTTATTTAATTCTACCCATTTAATACTGAGAGCACATATACAGTTCACCAGAGTTCCAAGAAATTGGTGACTTTTCTAAAGTTAAGGACACCTATTTTAATAATTCCAAAAACTCCAAGGGCTCACAAATGGTTGTGGGCAACAGCGACAAGACGCTAGTTATGGTCCTTAATACAATATTATGCTTAGTCTGAAATGAAAAATCTGATAATTATTTGAAATAATAATACTATGAATGATGTATCAGCGATCTAAGCTTTGTCACTGTCTGTGAAATTTATATGTTTCCGAGCAAGTCAGAAACTTGGGAAGTGCTTACACGCAGTAGTCTCATTGTGTGAGAGAATGAAGAAAAGGGTAAGGTTACATGTGTGCTACTAAAATTCTAAGTGGGAAGATTTTTATAAAACTGTGAGCACACACCCAATGGACCTATGCATACCTACAAGAATGGAAACACACATTCATGTCAGAGAATTTCAATCCCCCATTCATCCAAATGTGAATATCTGCTCATTTTCATAGGAATCATTTCTGGGTCAATCCCTAAAGCAAATTTTCAACTGTTCTTATTATCACACATCCTTGACAGTTTAAACTATAAAACTGACATTCTAATCTTAAACCTATATACATAAAACTGACCCTTGAATTTTAAAATTCTACCCTCAAAATTGATTTTATTCTGCTGAGCTAACCATTTACATTGTCATGAAAATGCCAATTGACTTTCAGTGTTTTATTTATTTTTTATTTCATTGCATAGGGCACTTGAGGAAGATGTGGGGGTTTTTTGTTTGTTTGTTTTTGGGATTTTTTTTGTGTGTTTTTTTGCCAAAGGGTTTTAGCAAATTCTTTTTCAGTAAATGTGTTTATTTTAATCTCAGTGACCAGTGGATTTAATAGCACTCAGAGGGAATTGTAGCCGTGTTCTGTATAGGCAAAGGGCCCAGAAGAATTTACCAAAGTTTCAGAACAAAGCCACAAAGAAACCAGCTAAACAAGATTATTATAATTGTCTTACCCTAGGTTCACTGGAGAACAGAGCCTGGGGTGCAAGTTTACTGGGGACTTTGGAAAGCAGGAGTACAAGAAAAGTGATGACACAGAGAAGAGGGAGGGCCAGTACTGAGGATATCAAATGCCAAACCTAAAGAAGGCAAAGACCAAGAGACCACAGAAAGCCTTCAGCAGGCAACAAGCTGCATTATAACATAGCCTCAACAAGTTCTAAAAACCAAACTATAATAAATATAAATAAAATCGTAGATAAGTATACCATAGTTTAATGAAAATCAAATATAAAGAGAAAATCTTAAAGAAGGCAGATGAAATGATACATTACCTTCAAATAAACACTAAGACTTAAAAGCTGGTTTTTCAATGGAAAATACAAAAGCCATGAAATGACAGAAAGCCATTTTTAAAATACAAATAACTACTAATCTAGAACTCTCTATACATTTAAATTTTTTCCATAATGAATATGAAATTTAAATTTTTCTAGATAAATGAAAGAGAGAGCTTATGACCAGCAGTAGCACACTATAACATATGCAAAGGAACTTCTTCAGGCAGAAGGAAAATCACCTTAGGTAGAAATATTTGTTCCTGGAAATGCAGGAACAAAGGAAGATAACTACATAGGGTTAACAGGTATTGTTATATCAATTAATAGAGAATATTATACATAATGTTCATTGTGTGTCCTGGTATTAAATATGTATGAAATTAAATATATGACAATATTGTTCAAACTTTCTAATATTGTCTGGAAAGTTTAAAAATACTAAATTATAGTCAACTGTAATAAGCCACCAAAAGAAGAATAAAGAGATAACTAATGACCTAAAAGGAAGGGTCACTTGAATTAAAACAAAACAAACCTTGATCTTTCCAAATGTAGGCAAAAAGGAGGGTAAAAAAACCCCACTAATAACACTAATGGAGAAAATTTTAAGAATAATTTCTTATGTCTAAATTCAAACATACCAAGAGAATGAGAAGACAAGCCACAGACTGGGAGAAAATATTTGCAAAGGACACATCTGTTATTCAAAGAGAGAACTGTTAACCAAAACACACACAAAATTCTTGAAAGTCAACAATAAGAAAACACACAGCGGGATTAATAAATGGGCCAGCCAAAGACCTAAACCGACACCTCACCAAAGAAAATATCCTAATAATCATACAAGCCTATGAAAAGATGCTCCACACCGTCTGTCATCTGGGAAGTGCAAATTAAAACAATAGTAAGCATCCCATTATACAGGGATGCCTGGGTGGCTCAGTCATTAAGTGTCTGCCTTTGGCTCAGGCCATGATCCCAGGGTCCTGAGTTCGAGCCCCACATCAGGCTCCCTGCTCAGCGGGGAGCCTGCTTCTCCCTCTCTCTCTGCCACTTCCCCTGCTTGTGCTCTCTCTCTCTCGCTTGCTCTCTGTCAAATGAATAAATAAAATATTAAAAAAAAAAAAAGATACCACTATACACCTATTAGAATGGCCAAAATCCAGATCACTGACAATGTCAAATGCTGGCAAGGAAGAGGCCACAACAGGAACACTCCTTCTTTGATGGTGGGAGTGCAAAATGGTACAGCCACTTTGGAAGACAGCTTGGAAGTTTCTTACAAAATGAAACAATGACTCCTTGGTATTTACCCCAAACAGATGAAGGCTTTTATCTACACAAACACCTGCACATGGATGTTTATAGCAGCTTTATTAGTAATTGCCAGAATTTGAAGCAATCAAGATGTCCTTCAAAAGGTGACAGACAAATAAACTGTGATACATCCAGACAATGAAATGTTATTCAGTGCCAAAAAGAAATGAGCTATTAAGCTGTGACAAGACATGGAAGAACATTAAATGCATATCATTAAGTGAAAGAGGCCAATCTGAAAAAAAAACTACCTAGTTCATAATTCCAATTATATGACATTCTGGAAAAGGCAAAACTAAAGAGACAGTAAAAAGATTAGTAGTTGCCGGGGGAAGTGGGGGAAGGGGAGGGAAGAGAGATGAACAGGCAAAGCACAGATTTTTTGGGGGCAGTGAAAGTAAGTTTGTGATACCATAATGACTGATATATGTCATCATACATTTGTTCAAATACACAGAATGTACAATACTAAAAGTAAACTGTAATGTAAACTATGGAATTTGCATGATAATGATGTATCACTGTAGATTCATCCTTGGCAAAAACTGTACCATTCTAGGGGTACCTGGCTGTCTCAGTCGGTAGAGGGTACAGCTATTGATCTGGGGGTCATGAGTTCAAACCCCATGTTGGGTGTAGAGATTACTTAAAAATAAAAATCTTTAAAAACAAAACCACCCTACCATTCTGGTGAGTGATGTTGATAATGAGGAAAGCTATGCATGTGTGGAGGCAGGGGATATAAGGAAAATCTCAATACCTTTTCCTCAATTTTGCTCTAAATATAAAACTGCTATAAAAAAATAAAAGTCTTAATTCTTGTTAATTATGTAAGGCCTATGCCCAACACAGGGCTTGAACTCACGACCCCAAGATCAAGTGTCAAATGCTCTACTGACTAAGCCAGCCAGGTGCCCCAAGTCTTAATTTAAAAAAAATTATACAAAAATTGGAAGTAGACAAGACTGACTACTAAACATGTCCAAAAGACAGTTGATGTAACAATATTTAGGTCAAACAAAGTAGACTCCAAGGCAAGACTCTACTACTAGAGGCAAAGAGAGACTTAATCGTTCAGACCTAGTGGATATCTATATCTATCCATATCTATTTATATATATATCAACTGATGAGGAAGCAGAAGGCTAGCTGAGGACAAAGAACAAGCTGACACCCTGCACTTCCCCTCCTGGGGGGGATATGTGTGACATTCATCCAGGAAGCTCCCAACTGTCTTGATGTTCATGCCTTGCTAGAGGGAAAAACAACCTTAACCTGACAATGGCAAGGCCTCCACTATCTTGTGAGTCTTTAGCATAAGAAAGTTCTTTTGAAAATCTCCCTTTGTCCTTACCTCCCCCCAACCCCATAGTACGTAATGAATTGCTCCTTACAATCCCAGTGCAGCAGCTCTTTTTGCCCACGGGTCCTGTCCCTATACTTTAATAAAACCACCTTTTTGCACCAAAGACGTCTCAAGAATTCTTTCTTGGCCAATGGCTCAGGACCTCACCCCAAAACAATGCACCTATATTCCAAAGCCACATCATATGGCGCCCAATGTGGGGCTTATATGTATAATGCTTTAATCAACAGCTCCTAGAATATATAAGCACTACTGGAACATAAACCCAAACTGACCATATTCTGGGTCATAAGGCAAAGCTCAAAAAGTTTGAAAGGACTGACAAAGTTTGAGTATTCTCTCCAACCAAAGCAGAATAAAACCAGTAATGAAAACAATTGAAGAAAGGCTATCCTTAAATGTTTATAAATTAGGCAATATTACTGCTAAATATTCTTAAGATCTTTTCAGACACAGAAATTTTATAAAATTCAATGCTTGATAATAATAAAATCTCTCATCAAACTAAAAATGGAAGGAAACTTAAGTCTAATAAATGGAATCTATTATAATACAACAGCATAAGTAATCCCATGCTTGCTTAATATTAAAATGAAGAGGCTGGAAGAGCTGTGCCATTATTGAAACTGGGAACTCAAGTCCTGGCTGGAGGATATGGCAGGTAATTGGACCAATCACCTAGGACCACCTAGGGTTGAAAATGAATCACCCTGAAGATACTAGAAATCTAAGCCTGTGCTATACAGGAGTGAGTTTGCATTTACACCGATCTCTGAGGGCAGGAAATAACAGCCAAAGAGTTAACATGATAATCAGTCCAACATTGTTGACATTTATAGATAACCAACTAAAGCTCACCATAATGCCTCCAAAGGCAAGAGAAAAAATAAAAATCCACCTTAAGTATGCAATAAAAAAATTATAGCATTCAAGGAAACCAAGCCATGATAAAGTTGGAAGATTGAATTAATGCTCTGAAGTTGGGTGCCTGGTGGTACAGTCGGTTAAGCGTTTGACTCTTGGTTTCAGCTCAGGTCAGTATCTCAGGATCTTGAGATCGAGCCCCACATCAGGCTCTGCACTCAGCACAGAGTCTGCTTGAGACTCACTCTCCCTCTTTCTCTCCCTCTGCTCTCTCTCAAATAAATAAATAAATCTTTTAAAAAAATATTCTGAAGTAGAGATATAATAAAGCAATCTGAAAGGCATTTTAAGATAACTGTGCTTAAACTCAAAGAACTTAGTTGTCTATCAATCAGTGACTGGAGCTATAAACTATGGTACGTTTGTTCAGTGGGACACTATACTGTGTTTAAATGAGGCAGCTCTATAATTTCGTGAAACATTCTTTAAGATATAGTGTCAGGATAAAAAGACAGGTGCAGAAGAGTGTTATAGTATGCCATCTTTCTTGAGAAAGAAACACACACACACACACACACACACTCGTATCTTTGGAAGGAAACATAAGACACTGTGAACTGTGTTTGCCTCTATAGAAATGAACTGAGTGACCAAGTAATAGGAATGGGAGGGAAACCATTTGTACAGTGACTGTACCCTTTGAATTTCATTTCTTGTTTATGTATCAAGTACAATTTTTTTTATATCACTGAAAATGAAAATAAAATGTACAACATCGAGAGGATAGTTATAAAGCCAAGTAATGGCCGGGAAAATTGACCAAACAATTGATTTTGTGTGTGTGCCTGAATCATCCTTTAATATTTTGTTTGAAAGGCTCTGAGAGGCAATATTTTGAGCTAGTCACTGCTCAATTGTCCTGGGAACTCTGGAAGCAAGGCTAAGCACTGTCCCTTACAAAACCCTAGCTTATCCTACACACAATATGTGTGGAATGAAGCAAGTTTTAAACCTAACTCCCCCATTTCTCCCTTCATCAAAAAGGTAGCTGATAAACTAGGTCTTTTCCCATCAATTATTCTTTGTTACCAGGGGCCCCCAGGCATCCTAAAAAATTGTATTGATGGTATGCATTATTGCAGAACTAATTTCCAAATGCTTGCAAGTTTATACTAAGAGGGCATACTAAAAGAGGTAGGGATTTCATGTAGCATATCTCCACGTTCCACGCTAATTCCATAACCTTCCACTTTTCTTCTGTTAGCTGAAGAAAGTATGGTCTTTTTCTTGTTGCCAGTTCTTTTCTCTATTCCCTTGTAACTACTGTTTGAAAGACTAAGGATAATTATGAAATAGCTATGAACAACAAAAAATTATAAATGGGTCATCCTCAGGGCTGAGTTTGGATGAGGATGAGTTTTGGTAAATGAAAGGAAGGAAGTTCAGATATTGGACCTGCTGCCAGTGAACTCCATTACATCTTTGCTTTCATTTGTGAAATGGTTTCATGAGGCAACAGATCCGAATTTTCCAGACATCAGAGGACACTTGTGTGCTATTGGTGGGAATGTAAGTTGGTACAGCAAACTGGATGGTGCTTCCTCAAAAAAGTTAAAAACAGAACTGCCATATGATCCCACAATCCCACTTTTGGGTATTTATCCAAAAGAATTTTAATTTAGGTCTCAAAGAGATATCTGCACTCCCAGTTCACTACAGCATTATTCAACATAGCCAACAGGTGGAAACAACCTAATGCCCATCACTGGATGAACAGATAAGGAAAATGTGGCACATACTTGCAATAGAATATTACACAATATCTAAAAAAGAAGGAAGTCCCACCAATTGCAATAACATGGATGGACCTGGAAGACATTATGCTAAGTGAGATGAGACAGACACATAAGGACAAATACTGCAAGATTCCATGAATATGAGGTATCTAAAATAGTCAAACTCATAAATACAGAGAGTGGAATAATGGTTGCCAGGGGCTGGGAGGAGGGAGAAATGCTGGAGTTGCTGTTAAACAGAGTGCATGTTTAACATAGCGCATACAGTTAACAATACTGTGTGATGCACTTAAAATTTTACTAAGAGGGTAATTCTCATGTTTAGGGTTCATAAGAACAGTTTCTCTGGTAATAATAGAGCCAACAGCTGTCAAAAGAAATAAGCACAATCACTATGGAAATCAAAAGCTGCATTTGAAATTGCTAAAATCAGGGGCAACAGCTCCCCCTCCAAACTGGTGTATTTTCAAATATGAAAGTCCTTTATGTTTAGCCATTAGGAATTTCAAAGTCAAAGCAAAGGTTGATGTGCTGTTGCCCTATAAGCCAGAATTTCCTTGAGCAGATTTTTTGGTAGGGTTACTCCTACAGCCCGCAATTCAAGTGTTAGCAGGGGGCTGACTCCTGTCAGAAAAAAGAGAGAGCTTGAGCAGAAAATCCACACATTGTCCCCACAGCCTGTTCTAGTTGATGTCAGCTTCAATGTGACACTGCAGTCACTGGGGAAAAAAAAAAAAAGTTTTGACCTCAAATTATTCCGAAATGCAATTATTACTGTTGGGAAAAAAAAAAAGTTTCGGTAGTTATTTAATATCAAACATTTCTTGTGAAGGTTTTTGGAAGCAAGGGCGTTTTACTTGTTGTTGTTAATTTAAGCCACCTCAACAAAAAAATCTTCGTTTTACTAAATGCCTGTTCTAGGACAAGCACTTGTCTAAATATTCTATATATGCACTGCTTCTCTAACTTTTTTTTTTTTTAAAGATTTTATTTATTTATTTGAGAGAGAGAGAGAGAATGAGAGACAGAGGGCATGAGAGGGGTGAGGGTCAGAGGGAGAAGCAGACTCCCCGCTGAGCAGGGAGCCTGATGCGGGACTCGATCCCGGGACTCCAGGATCATGACCTGAGCCGAAGGCAGTCGCCCAACCAACTGAGCCACCCAGGCACCCAAGACTAGAATTCTTTTTTTTTATTTTTAAAGATTTTATTTATTTATTTGTGAGAGAGAGAATGAGAGAGAGCACATGAGAGGGGGGAGGGTCAGAGGGAGAAGCAGACTCCCTGCCGAGCAGGGAGCCCGATGCGGGACTCGATCCTGGGACTCTAGGATCATGACCTGAGCCGAAGGCAGTCGCTTAACCAACTGAGCCACCCAGGCGCCCCTTCACTAACTTTTAATAATAACCCAAGGGAAGTACTATTACTAGCATCATTTTATGGATAACAAACCTGATCAAAGAAGTTAAGTGGCCTGGCCGAAGTTACATTAGTAAACCAGGTATTGAGCACCAGACTACATAATCACCAAATTTTAATTTTTCTGGAACAGCACATCACATTGCCAGACAAATACTTTTTCATAACTATATATTGTCAGTTTTGCTTAACCAGGTAAATTTCATTTGCCAGTGGGATCAAAGTAAGAAGAATGAAGAAACACTTTTTAAAATACAGACAATACTTTAGGAAACATATGCTAATCCTTAACTATATAGATTGCCTTGAGCTTTATTTGTTTGTATATTTACTTGTTGATTTTCTATTGTCTTCACAAATACAGAAGTCCTACGAAGAGAAAGAACTGTTTGTTCTCCAAAGTCTCTGTGTCACTAAGTGACAGGAACTAGCACATGGTAAATATGAAATAAATACTTGATGAATGAATGACTTAATGAATAACAGGATAACATATTTCCTGTTAGTTCCTTAACTTGCACTTTAATGAACACTGTACATATCACTTAGTACTTTTCCCTCTCTCTCTACCGCAGATATTAGTATGCTATGAAAGTAATTTACTTCATAAGCATTTCCTGAATTATTACATTAAATGGCACATGTTTCGAAAAATTGCAGACTCTTCCCTTCATCTGTTTCTTCCTGCCCTTATTTGCTCCTTCTTTTGCAATTTTCAAAGTGAAGATCAGGAAATTGAGATATTAATGAAAGGTACAAGAGAACAGAAGACAATGGAATGCTTGCCAAAAGACTGGTCCTTAAGGAATCGTGAGCAACAAGCAGTTACAGACTAGAACAGAAGAAGCCCGTAGCAGGAGGTGGAGAAATTTTTAATGACGGTCAAGTTTAGGCTGCATAGGAAACTAAACAGATGGTGAGGAGACCAACAGAAATGCTTACTAACAATGGGTTTCCCATCCACGGTTGCATATACAGCTCCACTCAATTGGACGAGAATTGCTACTGTAGCAGAAGAAGCCGATCTCTATCTGATATTCAACAGCTATTGTAGAAGAATGGGGATTCTTGCCTTGTGATCTCTGAGGTTTTCCAGGAGGTGTATTTGTCCTATTTTTCTATTGTCAAACAGCTAGGTAGTTGGGAGGGTAAATGAACAGCTCTCCCATGCACTCCGCTGAAAGGCATAAGGGAATTTCTCCCAGGCTGCCAGGCCCTGGTAACACAGGTGTTAAGAATTAATTTCTGGTGACTGTAAGACCTACATTCTGGGAGAAAAATTAAACACACACACACACACACACACATATGCTGGTCAAGTATCAGTAATTAAAGAAAACTATTTCTGCAGCATTCATGATGGCCATCTGGAGTTTCTTTGACCTTTTTCTTTAAGAGTCAACCGAGGCATAGCCATTAGGCCCTTAAAAAAAAAAAGACATATTTTCACCATACATTGTTGACCACACAACTGCACTATTAGGCTGTTAAAAAATCATAAGGAGTGCAAAATGTTCTCCTACCTTGCCTAGCAGGAACTGAACTATAGACAGAAATACCTGATGGGTTTCAAGGTGACATGCAGTTTTCCAATCATGTCTTCCACGGTGCGTTATGTGCACGTAGCTAGTCACCTAAGTGATGGAATTAAAGGACTAAAGTGTCATTTCAGGGACGCCTGGGTGGCTCAGTCGGTTAAGCATCTGCCTTCAGCTCAGGTCATGATCCCAGGGTCCTGGGATCGAGTCCCACATCGGGTTCCCCGCTCAGCAGGGAGTCTGCTTCTCCCTCTGCCTGCCTCTGTCTCTCTCTCTCTGATAAATAAATAAAATCTTAAAAATATATATTTAAAAAAAATAAAGTGTCATTTCATTACTTCACCTTTTAGGATCCAATTTATCCAGCATTTTTTTTTTTAAACCACTAATTTGAAGCTCAAATCTTTTACAACTCTCAGAACAGATGGCACAGCCATATTAGCAATGACACTATATATACACACCAAGTGAACTGGTGCTATTATCTGGTTAAGTGACTGTCAGCATTTCCATTACAAACCCCAGCTTTCAAGGGTCTATAATTCAGATACTTTAAATAACATCTGGCTGAAACTTGGTATATAGAAATGATGAGTGTTGAGTAAAAATTAGTATAATTTTGTGAATGTGTAAATACTTCTAGAAGACTCAGCTTGATCAATCGAGTCCTTTTTTTAAGGGCTGACTTCCACTTATCAGTATATTTTGGGGGTCCTAGCACATGCCATTCATTTACTCAAGTCAGTCATTCATTCATCAAATATTCCACATTTACCATGTGTCAGGCCTTGTTCTAAGTGATAGAGATATTCTGGAGAACAGTGTTTCCTCTCCCTACAGGCATTATATACTCATCACGAAAATAAAATATTAGCAAATAAGTATACCAATAAATCAATCTCAAGCCAGTATGCACAGTTAAGGATTAGAGTACGTCTCATAAAGTATTCTCAGTATTTTGTTTTTTAAAGAGTTGATTTATTTATTTGACAGAGAGCGAGAGCACGCACAAGCGGGGGAGCAGCAGGGGCAGAGAGAGAAGCAGGCTCCCCACTGAGCAATGAGCCCGATGTAGGACTCCACCCCAGGACCCTGGGATCATGACCTGAGCCGAAGGCAGACGTTTAACTGACTGCAGCACCCAGGCGCCCCATCAGTATTTTAAATAGTATATCTTGGTCCTTCTAATCTTTAATTTCACTGTTGAAAAAATTATCTCAATCACTGTTAATGGGAATAAATTCAAAGCACACCACCAAATAATTTTAGCTGCCACAGAAGTTTCCTCAACTGGTATCACAAATTTTAAATGGATAAAAACATATTTTAAAAACATAGAAAATGGGCTTTAAAAACAAATCACATCAGTTTTAAGGTAACTGATGTTTTAGCACCAAAGGGGAAAGAGGTATTCAGGTTTTGCAGGTCCCGAGGCTTATACCACTGGGGGAGTCTTCTTGTATGAAAATGTAGCTCCAGTAACAAATCAAAAACCTAAGTATAAAAGTTAATATCTAGATTAAGAAAGGAATAAAGGGTTACAAATTGATAAAAGCTTCCATATATTTCAACATCCAAATATCCAAAAATTCAGGTCCCAGATAGAAGCCCATGTAAGTGACAGTGTCTAAAGCTTTCATTTCACAATCTCCAAGGTAAATTTGTCTCTGAGTAAATGAATCGCCAAAAGTCAATATGGTAAGTTGATACCAATCTTAAAACCAAGGAATTTTTTAAAAGCTAGATGCAAATTTGAAGGAAAATATAAGACATACCAAATACTGATTGAATTTAAGAAATAAGAACCAAACATTTAGGCAACTTAAGAGAAATCAGAAGGAATCACATTTGTAAACATCTGTCTGCTGCCTAAGATATTTTTTCCCTGTAAAACCATGTTTTTCAGACAACGGTCTGAAAACTTCTGTTTTCAAGCCCAGAATATTGCTTTCTCCCTACTTGATAAATTAATTTCATGGAGGGGCGCCTGGGTGGCTCAGTCGTTAAGCGTCTGCCTTCGGCTCAGGTCATGATCCCAGGGTCCTGGGATCGAGCCCCACATCGGGCTCCCTGCTTGGCGGGAAGCCTGCTTCTCCCTCTCCCACTCCCCCTGCTTGTGTTCCCTCTCTCGCTGTGTCTCTCTGTCAAATAAATAAATAAAATCTTTAAAAAAAAATTAATTTCATGGAGCAAACCCTGTCTATTTTGGGCACACCTAAGATAAGGATCCTAAGGCCATATCTCATTTTGGTGAAAAAGAACATTATACTAAGCTAAAGGTCAAGTGCATAGGAGTGATGAATGATCATGGGTGGCCCACAAACTCTACTTGTTAAAGACAAGGTTGTAGAGGTAAAAGGCCAGGGTTGGGATACAGAGTCAAATCTATTTTTTTACACTTACTAGATTAGAGTCCTGAGGTAGCTGGATTTCTCTCTCTAAATTTCAGTTGTTTTATCTACAAAATTTCAATAATGGTGTCTCTACTGTAAGTATATTTTCAGGCTTAAATGATAGTCCTATGTATAGAGAACCATGCATAGAGTACAAAGTCAACAAATACTAGCTTCGCCTCTGTCTGTACTTTCAAGGAGTGTGAATTTAGAACAGGTGTAGAAAAGCAAAATATGTTGTGTATAACCCAGTGTTCTTTTTGGTAGTGTCCAATCACCATAAGGTGATCTCAGCACTGAATGATAATGTCTCCTATTACAAGAGCATCCAGAGACTTACTCTATCTTCTAAAAAAAAAAAAAAAAGAACAAACATGTCTACATCTATGTGCATTACAGAATTATTTGTTTATCATGCAAAATATCCTATAGGTATAATGATCACAGTTCCTTTGTTCGAAGATATCCCATTAGCCAGCCAATTATGTTGGTGATCTGTCAGTCCCCTTTATCGCCCAAATGCTCCCTGCTCTCCAATTCATATGAACCTTTAAGAATGCCATATGTTCAAATTGCCTCACTCTGTACTTAGTCCCTTTCCTACTATTATCCCCATCTGTGTAACTGCATGCTTTGAGGAATGAATACTTGACTTTTCGTTGGTTTTTAAATCCAAGTTACTACCCGGTTTATTTACATGTGCTTTCTTAATTGCTTTCTTTGGGTATTGGTTTCATGTTTACTTGACTAAAAATCTTGGTTGAAATGGTCTGTTACGAGAATATGTGGAAAGTTTCCAAGTTGCCCATCTTTTTTTTTTTTTTTTTAAGATTTTATTTATTTATTTGACAGAGAGAGACACAGAGAAAGCAGGAACACAAGCAGGGGGAGTGGGAGAGGGAGAAGCAGGCTTCCTGCTGAGCAAGGAGCCCGATGTGGGGCTTGATCCCAGGACCCCAAGATCATGACCTGAGCCGAAGGCAGACGCTTAACGACTGAGCCACTCAGGTGCCCCTCCAAGTTGCCCATCTTATTCCTGGTTTGCTGTAGTAAGGATAACACCATTTGTGCCTCAGTATGGTTGACAAGACACATCCTATCTTTGTTCCTTTATCACTGCAGAATAGTTCTCAGAACTCTACATTTTCTAAACTTTTATTTATGCTATTTGGCTTAGGTGAGGAAAAGATTTAAAGCCTTTTAATTAATGAATATTTAATTAATGAAAATCAATTGTCATTAATAACATCATTTTCATTAATTGTCATTAATAACATCATTTAATGTCAAGTAATGGCTATCCGGCTGGTAATGAGAGGTTACCAAAATGATGTAATGGTTACTGTTACCCCTGAAAGGTTATGGTAAGCCCTGAGAATATCTGATTAACTTGATGTTTTCATTAATATCAGGATTGGTTCAGTATTTGCTTTAGAACTGATTCTGACTAGGGCGCCTGGGTGGCTCAGTCAGTTCAGCATCACACTCTTGGTTTCAGCTCAGGTCGTGATCTCCCAGTTGTGGGATAGATCCCTGTATTGGGCTCTGTGCTCAGTGCAGAGTCTGCTTCAGATTCTCTAGAGCTCCCTCTCACTTGCGGTCTCTCAAATAAATAAAATCTTTAAAGAAAAATATTGATTTTTGACGGTCTCCTCAAACTGACACATATTTATATACCTCTGAAGAATGGGCTAGTGTATATGGTAAAGATACAATTATCTAAATGCTCACATTGCTTTGGATCAAATTGTATTTTTGGTTAAGGACTTATTTTTTTAAAGATTTTTTTATTTTTATTTTAAAGAGAGAGAGTGAGCTGGGGGAGGGGCAGAGGGAGAGGGAGAGAGGAAGCAGACTCCCCACTGAACGGTAAACCAGGGCTTGATCCCAAGACCCTGAGATCAATACCTGAGCCAAAACCAAGAGTCCGATGCTTAATCAACTGAGCCATCCAAGCGTACCTTGGTTAAGGACTTTCTAAAGAGGTCTAGCAGAAGAACTTTTTGTGGGGTGCCTGGGTGGCTCAGTCACTTAAGGATCCAACTCTTGATTTCTGCTCAGGTCATGATCTCAGGATATTGAGCTCGAGCCCCACAAAAAGCTCCACACTGGGCGTGGAGCCTTCTTAAGATTCTCCCTCTCCCTCTGTCACTTCCCTGGCTGTCCCTGTCTTTAAAAAAAAAAAAGAACTTTTTGGCATTGTTCTACAAATGGAGGAAGTTTAATAGAATGCTTTCATACCTTGCCCCTATCTTATGAAAAGAGTAAATGATTTAATGAATGATATTAGATTACCCTTCTGCAGCATACAAGTGAAAAAAAAATAGAAAAGCATGTTGTAAAGCTATTTGGGTCAAGATTCTCCCTAATTAAAGGTAAAGGTTTGTCTATATATTTCAGAATACACAATTTCTAAAAGCAGAGTATGGAGGACTTCAGAAAGAAAGTCTAAGAGTTGAACACAAACTTTAACCTTATTTATGAGTACCCTTATTAGTGGATAGGTGTGAGATTCATAGAAATAGTATTATTTTGCCAATATTTCTCAAGTTGGAGCTCCTAAGACACAAGTCAGGGAATGCCATATAAACACAAAACTCACACTAAGTAGGATACGTCTTTGGTGAATATTCATTCTTTCAGAAATGGGGAGGGGGCTGTCAAATAATTTAATATATGTCATTTTTTTAAAATTAACACATAGATGTTATTAAATACAATGTAAAGTCTTTTTGATTAAACACGAGACCTCAAAAATATTCAAGTCTGGTGGTGAGCCACCAGATCCACTGCTGCAAGGGGAACCTGGCCATTCTCTGCTGTTCCCAGTATTACCTTGGCAGAAATGTTTTAAAAAGTATGGCGTTATAAAACTTGAAGTACCATTCCACTGTCTCTCTTGGCAAAGCCTATCCAGAAGGATTTTTCAAGAAAAAACATGTTCGGCCATAAGGAATTATACACAATTAAAAGGAGAAGGCAGAAACACAACGCAACATTGTATATAATGCCTTTCCATATCTTATCACTGTCATGGATGTATGCAAACAAAGGGTAGGCAGGGATCGTGACACAGATATATCAATGGAAAGTGACAAGTAATGCATATATATTTTTATACGTCCTTTATTTGAACCATATATGAAAACTTACGTGGGACTAATTCATCATCACTTTACTTATTGTGATAATTAAAGAGTAAACAGTACCTGAATTGAGGAAATTCTGAAATGATATTGTGGTTAAGTGTTCATGAGGCACTTGGACATAGTTAACAGGCTGAATGCATAATGCAGGTTACTAGAACTTTTTAATAAGATATTGTTTTTCTGGTAAAGTAAAATTGAGGAAGACAGCATAATATTATTATACAACAACACTCGTTCATTAGAACCTCAGTCATTGGAAAGTAATGATAATCTGAACTATGCTGTACTGATCTGAGCTGGGCTTTTACACTACTTAGGAAGACAGTAAAAATACCACGCAAGATTTCATAATAATAGACGAATATAAGGGGAGAAACATCATTGATATTTTATTGCCAACATTCTAATTACATAATTAATTCTGCCCAATAAAATCACGGGTTGGCAGCAATTTCAAAATTTTCATCTTGTGTGCATAAGCTAGAGATATAATATTGCATTTCTAAAGGTGGTTATTTGTGTTAAACTTTTCTCCAACCCAGGGGCGCCTGGCCAGCTCAGTCAGAAGAGCATGCAACTCTTGATCTCAGGGTCAGGAGTTTGACCCCTAGGTTGGGTACAGAGCTTACTTAAATAAATAAATAAGGAAACCTTAAAACAAAAGCAAAGACAAAAATGAATTAAACGAAAAACACACACACACAAAACCACACCAAAAAAACCAAAAAATCCAAGAAAAAAAACCTTTTCTCCATCTCACAACTTCTTTTTCTAATTGGTCTAAGATACGTCAGTCATATTTAGTGTGACATCTAAATCCATTCATAAGAAATTTGCAATAATTATTGTCTAGCATTATTATAACCTCTGAATGAGTATGTATGTAAAGTTGTAGCTTACCTGTTGTTTGTGTACAGTTATGTATAATTTTGACTAATAAAAGACAGAAAGAGGTAAAAAAAAGACTATTTCATAGTTATTAATTTTATTTAGATCTCTCTTGTTATGGACTACATATATGAAATTATTTCTTAAAAGCTTTGGCATCAGTCCACTCACACTATTCTCATTCTCTGTCTCCTCCTCTTCTCTCGAATTTAAAATGAAAATAATTTTCAAGACATATATTGCTAAAAATAAGTCAATGAATAATTGAATAAAATGATCAACACTTAAGGTACTTAGGGAAAAAACCCACAAAATCCTGCTTTGCCTTTTCTGGCTTAGCAGATCAACATAGAGTTGCAAGGCTCCTATAGGGGGAGCTGCCGCACTATTAATATGCTGAAGACCTGGCCTCCAGTGAGAGGACTACAATTTTAAGCCTACTTTACATAAATAGAAAAGAAATAGTAAGGGCTTATTAACATGTAATTGTGGAACACAATTTTTTTTTCTTTCTTTATAATGTCACAGATGTCAACTGAATGTTTCTAAGGAAGTTGATACTACAATCTGTTGGTAAAACATGGTTACTTTTTGTTTTGTTTTTAGAAGATCATAGACCAGGTGTCAAAGCAATGCATTAAATGTGGGCTGCATTAATACATGAAAAGACAGATAACTTTACAAAAGAATAAAATGATAACAATTTCAAAGGAATGAGGGACAAAGGAGGGACAATTCCCCCATTCTTCCGCACCAACAGCAAGGGGAAATATCATAATACAATACAAATTTTATTAAATTTATGTCAAAACTTAATGGCCGATCCTGGAAATGTGGTTTTGTAACAAATGATTGAACCATCATGAAGGGGAGAGAGAAAGTAATTAAGATGAGATTTGTCAACTCTTTTTTATATTCTGAGAAGCACCAAGCTATATCTTGCTAAATTTAATTAAGTTCTGATGGAAGCCTTAGTGTCTTTGTTTCCTGACTCTTAGCTAAGGGTTATGAATACTAATTATTTTCAGTTATTGTTTTCAAGAGAATCTAACAATATAAAGTATAAATCAGTTATTAACAAAAGAATACTTTAAAATACTAGATGAGTATAATAATGCTAGTGATGAACTGAAATAAAATAATTTGAAGATTTAAGGCAAAGTTCCTAGGGTTACAAAAAGTAGTCAATAAGGACATTTGAAATCCAGCAAAGCTGTGCTTATGCAATAAAACTATATCTTTTCTAAAATTAAGCATCTAAATGAAAAATATGGTATCTTTTAATGGTAAAATTTATGGAAATTGCTTTGTTTGCTTTCCCATTTTACCGAAAGAATTGTAAATTTGTTAAATTTCTTCTTTAAATTCAAGAAAAGTATTCAATTTTATGGTCATGTTTTTAGATAACAGAGTTGGTTATACTACAAAAGTTTAAATATTTACAATGCGTTATACCTGGATGATTTATACAGACTATGAACAGACCATTTACAATATTTCTCTAAAGCTTTATTTTTCCCTTTTACAGTCACTAAATTCAAGGCCTGAATCAAGTTCATAAATTACATAAATTATTGGTTAGTACAGTTACTATTGCTTTTTCCACATACTAAACTCTTAATCATAACTTTTATAATGTATAAATTGACAGTGAATGGGCTAAAAGCTTTTTTGACCTCAATCAATTTTAAGTGATTAATTATTCTGAAATTTACTACTTTGATGACAGAGAACAATACATTTGAAAGTTTTTAGCAATGGCACGGCATGATTCCTATTGAGGATCTGAAAGAATATAATGCATACAACAATGAAAACTGAGTTTTTAGCAAAAATATTTTTATAGAAATAGAAAAATATATTTTTTACATCCTTTGCAGTTTTACTGCTATCAAAAAATCTCACTGATGTTATTTCTCTGAAACTGGAATGTATCAAAAGAACTACTGAAAGTTGTAGGATAAATGATGATTTTCATCTATAGGGCTGGTTTACACTACCTTTCATCTTAAGAATTTCAGAGTCCTTAGCATGTGAAATGACTTCCTGAATAAATCATGCATGCACTCAACTTGATTTGAAACAAAAGAAGAAAGTGATATCTGAGGTTAATCAATTAGTTAACTTGAAAAGTAGTATTATTAATGTAACAAATGTTCAGTGAGCATTATGCCTGGCACTGTAATAATCCTTGGAAACAAATAGTCCAGTGAGATACCATGTTTGCCTTCTGCTAGACAGGTCTAAATACATATCAAACATAAGGATCTGGATAGGGAGAGAAGAGCCTTGCAAAACTCAGGGATCAGTATTTGTACAGATAACATAAAACTCAGAGATCCCACTAGAGAAACAAAGAAAGAAAGAAAGGTATTCACGGAGAGCTTTCCTAAGGCAATCAATGTTGAAGTATACTTATAAGTGCAAATATAATTTAATCCCCCCACCCCCCGCCCCACTGTTCTGATGAGACACAACATACATGGGCATAAATTCACATGTAAATATTTTGGTTAAATATAGAGGGAAAGGTCAAATACCAATCTATAATCTCTAAATTCATTAATTCAGTTACATATATTTAAATGTCAAATATTAGAAGATACTATTTTGAAATATTTCTTTATTCCACTCACAGTTAATGAAATAATTTTATTAAAATGCTTCAAAGCCAACACCACCATCAATGTCCTCCCATCACGAAGCCTTTTCTGGGTCCTCTAACACTGTTGGAGAGCACAGACTCACCACTTCAGTCTACGTAATTAGAGACATAGCCCAGTGTTGAATTTGCATTTGGTATTCGCACTGGAAAAGTTAACTGAAGCCATGAGGGCCCATTTGCATATTATGGAGACTTGAAAAAAAAAAATCCTTTTGGCTTACTTATGTGATCTCCACAAAATAACTACTTCTGATAATTCTCTTTATTATTATTATTATTATTATTAAAGATTGATTTGTTTTGGGTGTAGGCTTGGAATGAGGCTTTGCAATTTTTTTTTAAGTAAACTCTACCCCCCAATGTGGGATTTGAACTCACAAGCCAAGATCAAGAGTCCCATGCTCTACCAACCAAGCCAGCCAGACACCCCTGATAATTCTTTTAAAAGTAATCTTGAAAAGATTTGTTTTTAGTGTCATTTGGCAATATAAATATTGACATAGGAGGTAAAAATGTTCTATTTGATCAAGGAGGGGTGGTGGGGGAGGAGAGGCAATTGCTAAATGAGCATTTGTCAGTTAGGTGGTACTTAAAAAATGTTCCCAGTGTGAAAGTTTTGGGTGATGTTCATTTAATTTTTTTGGAAACTTTATTTGTTGGTATGCAGTCTGAATTTACAGAAAGAAAATATAATAGGTGGTATTTCTCTTTTTTAAAAATGACACAATGTTTTGGTTGTTTTTTTTTTTTTTTTTTTCTTTTTTTAGTGGAGCATGTTTCAGGAGTGAGGCTATGGCACATGCTGCAAACAAGAGAGCTGTGTTTTACTACCGGTGGTACAAAGAAGGGACTGCAACACGGTAAAAAGTCAAGTGTGTAGTGACAGCACATAAAACTGGAAAGGTCCTTGGGGCCCTTGTGCACCATGCTAAGGATTTGGAAGTGTATGGAGTTGGCATTTGGTTGTAGTGGGGTTGGGAAGAGGTATAGGATATGTTCCAGAAATCACTGCACATGGTCATATTCAAGTGATTTTTAGGAGTTAAATTAAGTAGAATCAGGTGGAATAATCCATTAGAAACATACATCTAAACCTATCAAGTTTGAATCCATTCAACATTTTATCCCAACATGATATATGTATTTTGGCAGGAGCTACTAGAATGCCTCACTTTCAAATATTCCCACAATACAATTGCCATTCTGGAATCATAGATGAAGCCATTAGTTACATAGTGGCATTCTGTGAATTGGGGGGGGGGGGGGCAGAGGTAAGTATATATACATTCTAATATAGATTGCTGGCTTTGAATTTTGGAAGGACTAATATGAACGCCAAAGGACTTCTCCCAGCTAAATTGACAATTTTGGACCTCATTTGACTTATTTCTCTCTTTGACGAGTCGGCAACACTTCTGAGCTACAACTGAGCTTTGAGTCCCTTACCTGAATGGCCTTCTGCCTACTGACATATTCATATTTTGATGGCTAGGACAGTTATCTACCCAGTTCCTACATTTATATTTTTAGGAGAAAAATTTACTTGTTTTTCTCCATTTTGCCATGGTTTACACATAAAGACTGAAACAAACTTTCTCACATATTATGGAAAATATTTGTGGTACAATTTGGGTAGAAAATAGTGAAAATAGCTTGTAAGAACACATATCCCAGTTCCTTTCTATTTACTTCCCGGTATGTTTCCTACATAATGGATTGAGAGGCCTTCTTTCAGCATCTATGTATCTCCTGGGGATTACTGGCTCCCCAAAGAGGTCCCGTGGCTTCTTTGAGATAAACACAGTTAATGAATATATCTGAAGTTGAACTTTTTTTTTTTCCCCAGCCATCAGTGGGTGTGTAATTCACCATTTCAAAATGCAGTGACTTCAACCAACATTTAGTTTGCTCACAGATCTGCAGTGTAGGCAGGGCATGGCAGGGACAGCTTGAATCTGTTCCATGTGGCATCAGCTGCTGTGGCTCAAAGACTGGAGCCAGGAATAGACTGAAAGCACATCCCCTCACATGTCCCAGGCTTGCGCTTGCAAACACCAACAGCAAAGAGCTGGAACGGATGAGGCTTCTTTGGTTTCTCTCTCTGTCCCTATGTGGTCTCTCCAAAAGGTCTCTCCAGCATGGCAGCTTCGAGGTAGCCAGAATTCTCAGATGTCTTGGGAAGCCTGAACTGATTGGTGATCCAAGGGAAAAAGAGTCTGGCAGATGCTTATCTCCTTTTAGGACCCAGCGTCAGAAGTCATACATCATTTTATTCTATTCACAGAAGCAGACACCAAGCCCTTTCCAGCCCATTGTCCCAGGTTCAAGGGGAGTTGAAAATCATACGTTCTCTTGGTGGGGATGGTTCAAGATTCTAGTCATTTAAGCAAAATACAATCTGGCAAGTAGTTGTAGCTGACAAAATTTTTCTCCTTGGTCCAAATAAAGTCAGTGCCATCATACTGAACACTGTAAATGAATGGTTACTGCATTATAAATGGGTGTTTTGCTTGGGAAAACTGACTAGATAAATATTGCCATGCAGTCTAGATTAATACAAAATATTATCTAGGACCTCAAAATAAAAACATTGGAAGTAGAGTCACGAAAGCAATCCAAGAGATATAAAGCGGATAACCCATTAACACAGTTTGAGAAAAATATATTCGAAAAGGCTGCCTACCCCTTTTAAAGCTCTAAATGGACATATCCTTTTCAGCAATTAGAGAAGTAGCCAGAACACTAAAAGCGCTCTTCAAATATAAAGTATAGGATCTAGAAAATGCATCACTTCCATGTCATTTATATTTCATTTTTAATTTAAACCTCAATCAGTCTTCTTTTCCTAATTTGATCCATCCATTTCCCACTCTCTACAGTACAATACTCATTTAAAATAGAAGCCCTTTTGTAATAGATGGTTTTTCTAAGAGTAAAATAACTTCAATTATAAGGCCAGAAGAGGGAAGGTTGAAGTTAAACGCTTCAAATAATTCCGTATTAAGTACCAAAGAAGAGGAAATTGAGAGTGCTGACATGGCAGAGCAGAGGAAGAGATATCAAAGGAGAATCTTCTTTAACAATTACTGCCTGCCTGATGATTTCTGCATTAAGATCTACTGGATTGGCTGTGACACCACACTATCAAACAGCCAAACTGAAAAAGGAGTCATTTCAGCACATGCGTCATCTTAGAATTGTTCCTAAAAATTTAGCCACAGAGTGGTCTTGAATTATCTTCTTCCAATAACTGACTCAAGTTAAAGTGGCAGACACCTTTTCTTCACTGACCACACGCTCATGTGCACATGTACTTCTCACTGATCACTGACTCGCTTCCTCTACTGTTCACCTAGCTCAATGCATCTGGGTTCTTTGCATCTGCTTTAATATTAAAAGAGCCCCTATTGGTATCCAATAAAACAATGGAATATATATATGGTATCTTGATCCCTTAAAATAATATTCTCTTAGAGATTTACATCTGCTGGGAAGCACAAGGGGAGAAATGTTGGGGGAAAAAAGCGAGAGTGAGAGGCATAGGTATGAGAAGAAAAATGATTACTTTCTTTTCTAACTCAACCAGTAAAATCAGACCACAATCTCTAATATATTAGAATGAACATTTTCCCATACTCCCCAACTCCGATACTCACTTCTCCTGATGTGGGGAGGGTGACTAACACTGTGGAAATGTGTCCTTTAGTGGGTACAGTTAATGCACAACAGGCCTCAATCTTTCTTTCTTTTTTTAAGATTTTATTTATTTGACAGAGAGAGACACAGCGAGAGAGGGAACACAAGCAGGGGGAGAGGGAGAGGGAGAAGCAGCGTTCCCGCTGAGCAGGGAGCCCGATGCGGGGCTCGATCCCAGGACCCCAGGATCATGACCTGAGCCGAAGGCAGATGCTTAACTGACTGAGCCACCCAGGCGCCCCCAGGCCTCAATCTTTCAAGCTGTCTGCACTAACCTGAGTTGGAGCTGACAGGTTCAGGTAACAGGTTAGTTAAGTGTCTGCTCAGAAGACTCATCTTAACTCTCCTTGTGTGGATTCCTACGGGGAATGGTAGACTTGAAGAAGAAGAATGTATGAGAAGGGCACTTTGGCTTCAGAACTGCTGACAACTTAGTTCTAGTGGATATAAAATAGTAGCAAGTGATACTTAATTTTACTTTCCCTAACGCAAATGAGCACAATATTCACGCCTTCATCTTTGTTAAATACCTTTATTACAGATCTTATAGACTGTAATTAAAATACTTATAAGATATTTATAGATCTTTTCATGATATATTCCAATAAAAAGAAGTTCTTAATATCAATATTAGAATTTATCTGTCTTGGGACACCTGGGTGGCTCAATCAGCTAAGCGTCTGCCTTCGGCTCAGGTCGTGATCCTGGGGTCCTGGGATCAAGTTCCGCATCAGGCTCCCTGCTCCGTGGGAAGCCTGCTTCTCCCTCTGCCTCTGCCTCTCTCTATCTCTCATGAATAAATAAATAAAATCTTAAAAAAAATTTATCTGTCTCTACTTTTACAATTAACTTTTTACATATGGTTGGAAAGTTTCCTTATCCTTGAATCATAAAGATAATTCTCCTGTATTTTCTTCTAAATATTTTGTTCTTCTTTAACATCTGAGAAATTAATCCATCTAACTAGGTATTTGTGTGTGTGTGTGTGTGTGTGTGTGTGCGCATGCGCTTTAAAGTAGAGAATGTTTTTGTTTCTTAGACGAAAAGCATCATTTGTTCCATTAATTTAAAAGACCATCTGTTCCCCATAGATCTTCCCTGGTACCTGTGCTATCAATTCATTCACATACACACACAACACACATGCACACTAACTCAAACACACTTGCTAGCACCTTTCGCTTTTACATTGTTTCAAACAACAGTTTTTCTGTAACTACAAATACCACACTGTCTTTACTGCTAAAAGCGTATACTAGTGAGTCTTATTTATTTTTTAGAACATGTTGCCAATTCTTTGGATTTTGCTCCTGCTTGTAGATTTGTCAAGCTCCTTCATGAAACATATTAAGAATATTATAATCTTCATTGGAAATATATAGAGCAATTTGGAGAATGGGCACCTATATGAGACACAGATTATATCCATTTACTTAAAAAGCAAACCTCATAAAACTCAGCCATCTTTTGACACTTATTAGTAGGTAACTTAGATTTGGAAATGAGAGTATCTTTTTATTTATATCTTTGGGCTGCTTGTTACACGACTTTTTGTTTGTTAATCATCTATTTGGTTAAATTCCTATATTCTCTTATTTAATTCTAAAAAATACATTCTCTCATTTTGGGGGTATTTTATGTAGACACTCAGATCTCTTGCTACAAATGATAGTATTCTTTCATCATTTCTAAATCACAAACCAATAATATATTTTAGTTCTGTTATTATACTACCTAGACCCTACATAAACTCTGGGGTTAAAGTAATTGTTTTGGGCATCTGTATCTTTTTTCCCCTCCAAAATGAAGAGCGAATCATCATTAAGAATTTTGTTGGCTGGTGAATTTGCCCAGATATTCGTTGGGGCAGAAAACAGATTGACACTCCCTAACCCTTTCTTACTCTGTGGCACAAAGGAAAAGTACCTTTCTCAACCTTCCTTAGGGTTGTGAAGGGGTCCTATTATGGAATTCTGACCACTAGCATGTGGAAAAAAATCAAGTACATAACTTCCAGTCATAAATCATGACTTCCAGTCATAAATCAGCGTGCAGTATCATCCAAAGTGCTGCTTTGTGTGTGTATAAGGCTGGAAGCAGGAGACACCTGAATGTCAGTGCCATAAAAGAGAAGGGGCAAAGAACCTACGCCACCGTGTTTCAGTCTAGGTTCATCATTCAACAGTCTCTGAGGTTGAGATGAATGTGCAGGTTTATGGGAGTACTCACAGGAAAACGTCTGTGGCAGGGAAAAGGAGAAGTTGAGAACAATGGAGTCTCCATGGAAGCTTCCATTAACGCTAAGAAGCACTGTAAGTGGGCTCACTCTTCAGTTGTCCCAGCCCTTATATCCACATGTCAATCAGGCTTTTGATGCAGGCAGCCCTGGAAATGGGCATGATCTTGGGGCACAGCACTTCATTAGCTGAGGCAGTTCCAAAAGAGAATGACAATTTAGAGCTCTGTAGCAGTACCACTCACAGCCTCTGGGGAAATAGGCTCTAAAGGTGACTCTAAGAGGTGGATCACACCACCTACCTGCTTCAAAGAGAGATGTCTAAAGCACTCTGACAAGAGTGAATACCAAAAACCTAAATAATCATGTTCAATTCCAGAGATGTAGGAGTTTATCCATGTCCATAGCTGGGGTTAATTACCCTACCTGGTATAACAGTTCAAGGAAGGTTCTTTCTATTCCCTCTTGGCTCAAAATTTTTTAAAGGATGAATGGTATTGAATAGAAAGTGTGTTCAGCTGTGAATTGAGTAAGACTGTTGAATCACAGACCTGTACCTCTGAAACAAATAATACATTATATGTTAAAAAAAAAAAAAAAAGATAGTAGGAAGGGAAAAATGAAGGGGGGGAATCAGAGGGGGAGACGAACCATGAGAGACTATGGACTCTGAGAAACAAACTGAGGGTTTTAGAGGGGAGGGGGGTGGGGGGATGGGTTAGCCTGGTGATGGGTATTAAGGAGAGCACATACTGCATGGAGCACTGGGTGTTACACGCAAACAATGAATCATGGAACACTACATCAAAAACTAATGATGTAATGTATGGTGATTAACACAACATAATAAAATTTAAAAAAAACTAAGAAAAAAAAGAAAGAAAGTGTGTTCAGCTAATTTTAGGTGGTCTTTTCTTTAAATTACCATGGGGAATTGATGTTCCAAAATCAAGCAACTCTTGTACCACTTGTTTGAACTCAAATTGACTACTGGGTATTATTTGTATACATAACTAGATGTGATATATTTATATTAAGTTTATATTAAGTTTATGTAATATTAGTTTTATAGAATGACATCATTAGTAGTTCTTATTTGCCTATACTCTTGGTACGTTACAGAAGACTCCAAGTATCTTTTGGTTAAAAATGGGGGGAAAATGCCTATAATTTGGGGTTTGGTGTTTTCTTTCTGAAGAAAAAAACAAGACTATTCAACTTCTCCAACGACTGTAAGAGATTTCGGTTATTTCATTTTGGAGACATTATTCCTTCATGTCTCCTTGAGTCAAGGATTTTTTAAATTTACAAGTTACATTTTCCTCTTTTTAAAAATTTGGTATTTTTATAGCCTCTCATCACGTTCTCAGTTTTTATTCCCATGGTTAATTTTTGAAAAATATTTAATACAAAGCTATTTTATATTCTTCACCAGATGATCCCAACATTTCAAGCCCCTGAGGGTCTAAATCTGTTATGTACTGCTTCAGCTGATTCTCTGTCATTGCGGCTTCTCTATTTTTGGTGACATTTGCTTGTGAGGATATACATGGCTGATGACTGTAATGATAGGACCCCAAATTCAGACTCAGAGGCCAGAACCAAATTGGGATGTCCTCTCTTCCTCTGAGGATGTTTGCCTACCGTGGACTCGCAGGTTCTGCTCCTCTACTTTGTAGAGGACCCAAGGGTCAAACCTGTATTCTTAGTACCATGTACTCATAGATTTACCATTTATTTTCAGCACACTACCCCCTCCCTTTCCATTCTCCTCCCCATTAGAAACCCCTTACTTGTTTTCAAGTCAGCAATGCATCAAGTCAGACATTTGTTGCAAAATATTATAAACAACCATAAAAGGGAAGTAAATCTATAAATACATCATCATTCGTAATGACGGTTTCCCCATTTCTATAGTAGAAACAATTAAGAGAGAAGGACAAACAGAAGTAATAAAAGTGCCATCCTCACTGCGGCTGCAACCATGGCCACTCTATCTTCCACCTCTTTAATTATACAAGGCCAGCTACTCGTTCAAACATATGCTGAAGTCTCACAGATCTAATTAAATAATGACAGTAAACGCAGAGCCTTTTCCTTCTCCTTTCCCCTCCCCTTACTTTTCACATCAATTCTGTTGTAAAGCTAGGAGGTTGCTTTACAGAAAGCTGGCTGAGTGAGGAGGGGTGTGATGGCACGAGCAGTCAGAGTCTAAGCAGACCCATATGGGTATCTATCCGTATGATGGAAAATGGCCGGGCATAAGGGGCCACATCCTGAGCAGAGTGCAAATGGCATCCATACATGTGAGCAGTCATGAGCCAGTGTCAGAGCCCATGCGGGGTTAAGAAGGGCTTCCACGTGGGGGAAGGTAGTCCAGTGAGACGTTTCAGAACTGGAGTAAAGAGGTCCTCCATGAGCGGATGCAGGCCAGCCAAGTGCCAGGGCCCCAGCTGGGTGAGGGGGCAACCCCCACAGTGGATGGCCCTGTGCAGGGTTTGAGAACAAGAGAAGGAAGCAAAGTCTTGCAAGGAAGTCAAGTTTGCCATCTGGTGTCAGATTCCAAGTGGGGTGAAGATAGCATTCACGTGTATGGGAGTCCAGCGTGGGAAGTCAGAGACTAAGCAGAGTAAAGAAGGTGTCAATATCCTGAGAAGGAGCGTATCAGAGCCGGACTGCAGTGAAGTGGGCATCCTTGTGGGTAAGGAGGGGTGTGATCAGCCACATAAGGAGGGAGGAATGCAACTACATATGTGGGGGGACAGTGGCAGTGGTAGCAGATTGGTTAGATACAGGGGATTTTATCAGATATTGAATCTATGAAGGTTAACAGGAGCCAGGATTCTCACTGGTGAAGAAATAATTTACAAATATGAAAAGGGAGAAAAATGGAAAGGGTCCTATGATTTTTATATATACCTGTGTCTGTATGCCTTCTATATGTAGGTACATATATACACAGGTATACATCATGTATATAAGATATATATTTCATACATATTCACATATAAGATAAATATTTCATGTATATTCATATATATAATATCATGTATAGGACATACACCTTGGAGCAGTGACCCACACAAAAGCACCAAACTTTTGGCATCCATATTTTGGCTTCTCAATACCGATCTCCACTAGAAGAAACCAAAGTGTTGGAAGATGGATGATTCTATGCTTTGGGCAGAGAAAATACAAGATACACCTGGAATATCCTGTTCTGTCAGGTAATAGGAAAGTGGTCCAAGAATGATGGGGCAAGACAAAAAGATATAAGTCACAGAGGCTTCTTTTGGCCAAATCTGAGCTCAAGATAAATAATAATAGTGGATAGTAAGACATTTAATACAATAAGAAATCTGTCTCGGGGAGCCTGGGTGGCTCAGTCGTTAAGCGTCTGCCTTCGGCTCAGGTCATGATCCCAGGGTCCTGGGATCGAGCCCCATATTGGGCTCCCTGATCAGCGGGAAGTCTGCTTCTCCCTCTCCCACTCCCCATGCTTGTGTTCCTGCTCTCGCTATCTCTCTGTCAAATAAAAAAAAAAAAAAAAAAGAAAGAAATCTGTCTCTATGCTTAAATAACTGAATAAATAAATAAACAGGTATTTATTTCCATAATTTCAAAGTACCTTCCCCAGAAAATATTTAGTAATTAAATAGAGGAGTAATTTTGCAGGGCCTAGAAGATGACATTTTACTCAAGAGAACAAAGTGAGCATTATCAGTAATAAGTGAAATCAAAACTGTCCCCATCCCTATAGGAAATATTGAGAATAACAGAGCATCACTTACTAACTTGAAGATAATTCTAAGGAAATGTCAGAGAAACCCAAATTGAGGGCAATTCTTGGCCTGTAATCCTCAAAATGAAAAATCATGAAAGTCACAGATAGAAGAACAATTTCAGACTGACAGAAACTAAGAAGATATGATAAATTGCTGTAGTATCTCATCCTGAACCATACCCTTTTGTTATAAAGAACATCACTGGAACAACTGGTCTATGAATCAGATTTGAAATCAGTTGGTGGTCATCTAAAAACATTAAAGTTCTGACTTCAAAACAAGGGCATCCCGTACATCACCGAATGTTTTAGAGGGGTTAGGATATCAGGTTAGCAACCTAAGCTCTCATAGTTCAGGATAAAAGAAATTATTTGTTCTTGTAACATTTACTCAAGTTTGAGATTATTTAAAGTAATTACGCAAAGGGGCGCCTGGGTGGCTCAGTTGTTAAGAGTCCGCCTTCGGCTCAGGTCATGATCCCAGGGTCCTGGGGTCGAGCCCCGCATTGGGCTCCCTGCTCAGCGGGAACCCTGCTTCTCCCTCTCCTACTCCCCCTGCTTGTGTTCCCTCTCTCGCTGTGTCTCTCTCTGTCAAATAAATAAAACTTAAAAAAAAAAAAAAGTAATTACGCAAAAAAAATCATTGTATCATTTGCAGATAGGTGTGCCTGAAATGTAGTACGTAATCAAGAAATATTTATGACGTGATTTGATGAATGAATTGAAAGAGAATGAAAAATAAAGTTTTTTTGTTACAGTGAATTGATACACTTGGAAAATGAATAAATTGGAAGGTATGCACTGCACATTTGAAAAGAATGAAAAAAATCATATTCAACATATAACAATTAGGTTATAGCAAACTTATCAAGAATGCACATATTGGATATACTTTAAACTATTTATACACAGAGCCTCTATTTTTGAGATTGCAAGAGCATTGAAAAGAACAACATGATCAAAATAGCGGGCATCAATCACTGTTAATCAGCTTCTACTTCCACTCATTTGTGGAAATTCATTAAAATCGAAGTGTTTCAAAATGGTTCCAGGAGCACGTGGCCTAGAGGGGAACTCATGTACCTACGGTGGCAATAGTGATTATTTTCCTACAATGCTGTGGTTCACTATACTCGGAAGGTTTCCTCTTTCGCTTGAGGCTAAGAGGCATTGCCAATTTTGTCATTTCCGCCAGAAGTTCCTGCTGTATCCATGCCTGCCAAAAGCAGTGTTTCAGCGGCTGGTGCTTGCTGATGCTTGCAACATGTTGGCTAATAGCTGGTATCGAGAGTGATTATGTCCGAGATGAGATTATTATTTCTTATCAATGGCAAAGTCACTAACATACCAATATCATTCTTCAGAAGACATCACTCAATTTCTTCAGAATCAAAAACTGCTCTAACAACTTCTTGTTAACACGATCTACTTATAAACAACCTGCTTCTTGTGTTAATTCAATTTTAGTTGATTTGTTTTCTGATCACTAGGACTTATGCTAGGATGTAGTCAAGAGTTTAAAAGGTGGGAAAGGAGCATAATCTAAGTTGCAAATGAAACCCCTCCTTCTAATAAATCTCCTTGCTTTGAGCTCACTATGCAGAACGTTTTTCTTTTCCGTGTGGTCTCTCCAAAAAAGCTAACGGATAAGGCTACCTCTACCTACGCTTTTGATATGCACAGATATGAGTAAACCTGAGTCATAAAGTTGTGACTCAAGAATCACCCTAGTACACATGAATGCCCTTTGAGTTCATACACAAATGTTAACATATGCACAGTTTACTACCTGATGGCTCAGAAAAGTATACTCAACTCCATTCATCTGGATTGCATTGTGAGTTCATTACCCTCATTTACACTGTTAAAGGCATCAGTGGCTTTAGGTAAAACTTGTACCAAATTCCAAGAACATCTTGGAAATTCCATGAAATACATGGCCTCTTATTTCAAACTGTCTTCTAAAATCTCATTTTTTTTTTTAAAGATTTTATTTATTTATTTGAGAGAGAGAGAATGAGAGACAGAGAACATGAGAGGGAGGAGGGTCAGAGGGAGAAGCAGGCTCCCCACCGAGCAGGGAGCCCGATGCGGGACTCGATCCTGGGACTCCAGGATCATGACCTGAGCCGAAGGCAGTCGCTTAACCAACTGAGCCACCCAGGCGCCCTAAAATCTCATTTTTTATTTTACACTTACTATAAACATATAAACAGAAAACATACCATGTGCTATTATATCAGATAATTATGAAGTGTACTTGTATAAATACAGTCCACAAAGTTGTAGTCAAACCAAATTATCTATATTAAAAATTATGCACAACTGACAACTTTTAATCTTTTTAGTTAAAGCAATTTAATACCCCTTTAAAAAATTATTTCATTAGTTGGGAAAAATAAATTTAGCTCCTTTATTTTAATGAAATTAAGCATCACATGTCTATATAAAATAATTTAAAATTGGGACACTAAAATACACAAGTTTTAGTATCCTTCAATATATTGAGCTAATGTAGGTTTGACAAAGAATGGCTTTTATTACTTCAGTAAATAGCATGATCATGGAAGAAGTTTTATCTTTTAAGAAAGTTAGTAGTAATTAAACATGTACATTCGATGAATAATACAGTTCCTTTTAAGAGAGGATCTTCATTTGTGACACTTGCTTAGATGCTAATGTATAATTTAAATTCTTTGGGGATTTTCAAATAAGGCAGGATAAATAATACACTGATATACACTCTCATCCTAAAATAAAAAAATGAAACTCGCACAACTTCATGAAGAGAAACCACTCCAAAGCAAAAGATTATCATTAAAAATGGGGAAAGAAAAATGTTCAATTCAAGGTTTCCAATACAACATAAGCAACAGCAATTACTTGACAAGATAACAAGGGCATGACAACACTCATTATTTTTGTGACATCATCCTTTTTAAATGATAATTCACTTTGGTAATTTTAGTTTAGTTTTTTTTTTTTTAAACATCCTGTCTCCTGTGGTTTACATTTTTATTATTTTTTATCTTTTTTTAAAAAAATTTTATTTATTGACAGAGAGAGACACAGCGAGAGAGGGAACACAAGCAGGGGGAGAGGGAGAAGCAGGCTTCCCGAGGAGCAGGGAGCCCCATGTAGGGCTCGATCCCAGGACCCTGGGATCATGACCTGAGCCGAAGGCAGATGCTTAACGACTGTGCAACCCAGGCACCCCTATTTTTAATCTTAATGTACTAGATGGATTATAAATAATAATCTGCATGCATATATATTTTATCTTTTAAAATTAATAATGTAATTTAGGGAGGGGAAATTTAAACATAATAAAAACATACTGAAATCAGGAAAATTAAGAATTTTTGTAAATGAGCTTTTAAATGTTCTTCTGTATTTTGCCACACCGAACTATGGGCTGCTTCTTGGGAGAGAGGATAGATGAACATCCAGGAAGTTCTTTTCTGTTTCTTGACCATTTTCACTTTGTCCATTAAGGCATTTATATCCTCAACCATTTTTCTCCAAATTGATTTTATGCTCCATTATATATTAATAATCATGTAGTTAAGACTGTCTCATGTGTATTTTCTCTCTCCCTTTAAAGGTTAATATTTGCATCAAGTAGATTTTGAATATTCAGGCATCTGCATAAGAGTTGTTATGTTTCCTCTTATTCCCAGCTAATTGAGATAACATCTTTGTATTAAGATCTGAGATTTGCTCAGAATCTCTACATCCCTACTTCTAAATACAATAAAAATTGGAGGCTTTTGGAATATGTTTTTGGTGGTTAAAGCTCTGCCTGGGACACCAGTTAGTCTGATTATAGCCTATAAAGAAATGCAAAGAATGAGACAAATACATTGGACTAGTTAATATCACAAGCTTCTACGGCCCAAAGGTAAATAGCTGCAACAATGAGATCATTTATTTCCTGGCTTTTCAGACAATATGCTTTATAAACCCAACCACACCTCTTGCAACTGGGAATACTGTGGTGGAAAGGAAAATAAATTGGTGGAAGAGAAAAGGTCGGGTCCAGTTTAAAAAATCATTTGAAACCTTTTTCTCTGACATTTAGTTGATCTGGCAACTAGCTTCGATGTACAATGGAGACCGTCAATAAGATACCCTAATACCCTGTTTACCAAATGGTCTCCATTTTTAACATACCTGATTTCCAGAATCTAGGATTTATGATGAGGGGTAAAGGCCTAACAGGGGTGTGCAGCAGGAGGGATCCCAATTTCTAATCACAAAGTTCCTCCCTGGCCATTTTTCTACATGATTTTTACTGCAGGTAATAGATGGTGAGAGGAAGCTACTCTTGGTATTTCAATTCTCTGTAGGATGACTTATTCTCTATGCCTTACAGTTATTCCCTGAAGAGCTGGGAATTGGAGAATATTCCAATAAGCAAAAGATTTCCTGAAAATAATCCCTTGCCCTGTTTACAGTGTCACGTGACGATACACATTTGTCCCTGTATACATAGGTTTCCTCCCCCCCACTTGCCACCTGATTTCTTTTTGTCATAGTAAAATATACAACACGTAAAATCTACCATTTCAACCATTTTTAAGTGTACAGTTCAGTGGCATTAAGTTCATTCAGAATGTCATACAATCGTCACCAATATCCATTTGCAGAACCTTCTCATTCCAAACAGAAACTCAGTAGCCATTAAACAATAATTCCCACTTACTCTAAATGCCAGCATGGGGCAACCATCATTTTCTTTCTGTCTCTATGAATGTGTCAATTCCACATAGCTCATATAAGTAGAATCATGCAATCACCTTTTTACGTTCAGCTTATTTAACTTAGCATAATGTTTTTAACTTTCATGCACATTGTAGCAAATATCAGAATTTTATTCCTTTTAAAAGATGAATACCATGTCATATACACACACACACAGACACAAATATATGTGTATATATATGTATGTGTATATATGTACATACATATATGTAAATACATGTAAATAGATATACAAATATATACACACATGCAGGCATATAAACACACTAAACATGGTCATTCGTTCATTTGTTGATGGACATTTGTGGTGTTCCCACCTTCTGGCTATTTTGTATAATGATGTTATGAACATTGATGTACAAATATCTGTTTGAGTTCCTGCTTTCAATTATTTTAGGCATATACCTAGAAGTTCAATTGCTTGATCATATGGTAATTCTATATTAATCTTTATCAACAACTACCATCCTGCTTTCCCTAGTGGCTGTACCATTTTACATTCCCATCAGCAATGCACAAGGGTTCCAATTTCTCCTCAACTTCAACATTTGTTAATTTTCATTTTTTAATGATAGCCACCTTAATGTATATACACTGATGTAACACACAATTTTAAGCTTTCTCACACTTTACAGGGTTTATAGAGTTCTTTTTTAAAAAAAGATTTTCTTTATTTGAGAGAGAGAAAGAGCACAAGCAGCAGGGAGGGGCAGATGGAGAGGGAGAAACAGGCTCCCCGCTGAGCAGGATATGGGCCTCGATCCCAGGACTCCGATCATGACATGAGCCAAACAAAGATGCTTAACTGACTGAGCCACCCAGGTGCCTCAGGGATTATAGAGTTCTAATGCTAATGTATATGGTACTTCTATTTTCTTCCTCATATTGCCTCATGAACATCTACTATTTCTTGAATACTAAACTCTACTAATATTTGTTAATCGAACATTTCCTAATCTAGGGTCCTATTCCTTATTACCTTGAGGATAGCGAGGAAACTCAAGATAATTATCAAACGCTTATTTTAATGTGAAAATAACACTATTCCAACAGGCAGGTAACAGAGAATTTAAGATCTATGAAGAAAATCATGGAGAGACAGCTAAATAAGAAGCCTAGGAAAAATATCCAGCTATCATTATTCCTTCACATCTAATATTTTAGTAACTCAATACTACTAAAAGGACAAATGTGATAGTAACTTTATGCTTGTTATTATAATAAGAAGAATAAGTTATTCTCTTGTCATTAGATTAACAAAGCAATCTTCAGTTTACTTTTATTTGTATCCCTATTCATTGTCTTGAAAACACAGCTGAAGCCAAAAGACATGTTTTACAACTAGGCTACAGAGGAAGTTCAAAGATTAGGAGAAATGCTGTCCACATTGCCCCATGGTGGCAGGAAATGCAAGGGCGTAACATCAGTGGAAACCTTCAGATCTGGCAGGTTCCAGATTATCTTAATGGCAATTACTTCTACTTGCTGCTTCCCAGTGGCCCTCCCTAGAGTAGTACCTAAAAGGAAAAGGGAACCAGACACAATGTGGGGCATTTATTAACACACAAAAATCAGGTAACAGACTATAACCATGGAGTGTCACCAGCAGAGTGTATTCTCCCCAACTGTCCCCCCAACTGGGTTCTTCCTAGGAGTCACAAGATTAGCAATTGTGATTAAAGCCTTCTTATGTATAAAAATAAAGGTGATGTATTTAAAAGCACACTGTAAATGTTAGAGTTATATGCAAATATAAGGTATTATCAGCATATTTTAGAATGTAATAAGTAAGATATTCTTAGGAAAAAAATAAGGCTTTTTAAGTGTTACTGAAGTGTAAGTTATTATAAAGGGTAGATGTAATTATATTTTTGAACAAACTGACCAATCTGCTTCAAGATAAGTCTGCTATGTTCAAAACAAGGGGGAGTCTATATTTAAAAAAATTAAATATAGAGCATTTATTGATTTAATGAGATTTTCTATTTTTAGAAATTAATTTGAATATACAGTAGCTATGATCAAATATTCTAATTATATTAATTTCTAAAGTTAAAATGATATTTTACCTAATATTTAAATCACTTCTTTTTATGTATACAGTAATATCTATTCTGCTAAACGTAAAAAAATGCCCACTAGATTGGTTAGGCATCCTCTCCCAAATCTACTTTAATTTTCCAGGTAATTTAAACTAAAGTCAGTTTGGAAATAGTGTGTTGCCATAAAATGCTGATTGCAAGTGGATACTAGTGATTATTTCTCAAACTCTCTTTCCCTGTGGGAGAAGAAAAAGAAGCAATTGATTTTCTGTTGGTTTCACTACTTGGTAACAATTGGAAATAGTTTGGGAGCTAATGAAGTTACAGATGCTTTAAACTTGTCATTCTGAGCATTCACTGAGGAGACTGAACATAATAGTGAATCTTGCATTTAGAGCGGTTAGTCTGTTGAAGAGTATATAAATAAATAATTGATTAGTTAAGAGCCACCAATTGACCTTTTTTTGCATTACTTGGACTGTAGAAACATTAATTATAAAACTTCTAGAAAGAATCCATATTGTATATTTCATCTTCTCATATCTCAAGGAACTGTGGTAATTAATTTAAAGTGTCCAGAAAAATAAATCCATAATATTACCAAAAGAATGGAAAATAGATCAATGAAACAGAATTGCCAGGTAAGACCAGAAACATCTATATGTGAAAGATGAGTATTTGATAAAGATGCCATCTTAAACTAGCAAGTAAGTTTGATGCCGATTTAGAGAAAAGTAAATTAAATAAGGATGGATCTGTAACTTACACTATTCATAAAAGTCAAGATGCATTAAAGACTTAATGTAAAGAAAACAAATTAAGTGTAAGAAGGAAGACAATGCGAGGATCTTGAGCTAAGAATGGATTCTTTAACAGCAAAGAAAAAAATTTAGAAAGGAAATCATATAAACTTGACTACACTAAATTTGCTTATTTGAATGGCAAAAGACAGTATAAAATTATAAATCAAGATCATAGGATTGTATTTGTAAAATATTTCACAAACACAGGATTAGTATCAATAATATGCAAAATAATACTATAAATCATAAAAAATAAAACAACCAAATAGAAAAGCAGACAAAATTCACAAAAGGTGGGCGCCTGGGTGGCTCAGTTGGTTAAGCGACTGCCTTCGGCTCAGGTCATGATCCTGGAGTCCCTGGATCGAGTCCCGCATCGGGCTCCCTGCTCGGCGGGGAGTCTGCTTCTCCCTCTGACCCTCCCCCTTCTCGTGTGCTCTCTCTCTCTCATTCTCTCTCTCAAATAAATAAATAAAATCTTAAAAAAAAAAAAAAAAAAAAAAAAAAAAAAATTCACAAAAGGCAATTCACAAAAAGAACTTCAAAGAATAGGGAGAATAAATGATCTGTAACAGATTAAAAGATGTACAAGCAGTAAGGGAAATTCAAATTAAAAAAAAAGATAATATATACCATTGCTTTTAACCCATCAGAGTAGTATACTGTTACAAAATCTGAAAATAACATTATTTATACAGTTGCCGAGGAGTAAGATCTCTCCTAGACTACTGTTGAGAGTGTAACTGGCACTTTGGTAAAATTATTAATCATAAAAACACACATAGCTCATGACTTTGGAATTTCATGGCTCCTTGTTTGTAAGGATAATAACTCAAACCTACATGAAAAACATTTCTTTTTTTTAAAAGATTTTATTTATTTGAGAGAGACAGAGATAATGAGAGAGAGCATGAGCTGGGAGGAGAGGGAGAAAACAGGCTCCCTGCTCAGCAGGGAGCCCATCATGGGGTTTGATCCCAGGACTCTGAGTGCCCCACTTTTTTTTTTTTTTAAGATTTATTTTAGAGACAGAGCCAGAGCTTGAGAAGGGGTAGAGGGATAGAATCCCAAGCAGACACCGAGCTGAGCATGGAGCCTGAGGCAGGGCTCAATCTCATGACTCTGAGATCATGCCCAGAGCCAAAATCAAGAGTCAGTGGCTCGGGGCACCTGGGTGGTTCAGTCAGTTAAGTATCTGCCTTTGGCTCAGGTCAGGATCTTGGGGTCCTAGGATTGAGGCCCGCTTCAGCTCTCTGCTTAGCAGGGAGTCTGCTTTTCCCTCTCCCTCTGATGCTCTCCCTGCTTGTGTTCTCTCACTCTCTCTCTTTGTCAAATAAATAAGTAAAATCTTTACCAAAAAAAAAGAGTTGGTGGCTCAAGCGAGCCACCCAACCCAGGTTCACCTACATGGAAAGCATTTTTAATTCATCTTTGTAATAACATAAAATGGAAGCAATGTATTTGTCAATCAGTAGTGGAAGAACTAAAAAACTCGGTATATCCACACAATGGAATATTATGTAGCAGCTAAAAAGAATGAGATGTAACTCAATAAATTTGAATATTTATCTCCTCAGGACACACCATCTACTTTAAAAAAGTATGTCACATGACCCACATATGTAAAACTCAAATAAAAAACCAAAACATCAAACACTATTATCTCTATGACATATTTTATATGTTTTAATTTCATAAGAATATTTTATTTCTGTATATTCATAAGTATGTGCAAAATGATGGTATATGAAATCAATAAAATAATAACTATCATGATTTTAGTAGTACAGATGGATAATAAGCAGGATAAATGAAAAAACATACAGCAAATTATATAATGATAAATGGTAAGGAAAAATGATAACACAGGGAAGGATAACAGGAATTGTGAGAATCAAAATTAAAAAATTAAATTATGTTGCCAGAAAAAGTATCACTGAGAAGGTAATATTGTATAAAACTTTCTGGAAAATGAAAGAGTGAGCCACAAAGGTATGTGGGAGGAGAGCATTCCAGGCAGAAAGTACAGGGCTCTGAGATGACAGCATGGCTGACATGGTCAATAAAGGACAAAGAAGCTGGCCTGGTGGGAGTAGAATGAGTGTAAGCTATATAAGGTCACAAAACTATATGACAGGGAAGGGGCACGTATCAGAAAGATCCTTGATTATCACAGAAAAACCTCTTATTTTTCTCTGAGGCAGATATAACCCATTGCAGAATGTTGACTTCATGAGTGACATCATCTGACCTAATTTTTAACATGTGTCTAGACTGCTCTCCTAAGAATACACTGAAGGGGAAAAGATAAAAACTGGAGCAGTGGTCAGATTATTGCAGGAGACTGGCCAAGGGATAATGGTAATTTATCATAAGAATAGAGAGGGTGAAGCAACTATAATTTAAAGGCTGAATCTACAGGATTCGCTACCAGACAGGAGGTGGGATGGGAGATACAGTAAAAAGTCAAGTATGCCGCCCAGATTTTTGACCGGAGAAGCTGGAAGGATGGAATTGCCAGTGACTGCAATGAAAAAGAAAGTGGAAAAGGAACATCTTTGTATAGGGGGTACAGGGTCAACATTATACATGTTAAGTTTGAAATGCCAGTCTAAGTATCACATATAAGTGTCAAAAGTCCAGGCTAGAAATACACATAGAGGAATCCATAGGAGAAAAAATGACATTTTGAGTTGTGTTCTGGGATGAGGATCCAGGTTTTGGTGACAAATGGGTGAGTGTAGATAGAACAGAGGTCCAAGGACTGAGTCTGAGGGCAAGTGAACATGTAGAGGTCAGGATCATTGCCTAGGAAAACATAACCTAGAAAATGGTGAGTTGATGAGCCAGAAAGGAAAACAGATAGAACAGGTATGTGTGATGTCGTGGAAACTAAGTGGGGGATAGAGCATTTCTGGAATGAGAGCTAACCATTCTTCCAAAAGCTACTGATAGAGCAAGTCATATAAATAAGAACCTGCCACTGGATTTAACAGTGGAAGTTTTTGGTGACCTTGATATAAGAAGTTTTTGTAAGTTGAAAAATGGGACGCTCGAGAGAGACTGAAAAGGAGAAAAGGTAGAGACAGCAGTATTAAAAACAAAACAAAACAAAACAAAAAACCAACCAACCAACCAACCAACAACAACAACAAAAAAACTTCAAGAATCTTGCTGTAGAGGGAAGGAAGAAAATATGGTTGAAGCTGAAGTTAGAAGTAAGGTCAATTTAGAGAGAATGATACCCTGTTTTTATGCAGATGGAAAGGACTCAGCAGACCAAGAGGCTTTAGGAGGTAAGATTCAGGAGGTGAACTGCTTGACACTCTGGATAAGGGATATGATTCATTTGTGGAGGAAATTGCCTTACCTGAGTAAATGGACAATTCATTGATAATCTAGAGTGCATAGACAATGATAAAGGTAATTGGGCAGACATGGTGGTGGTAAAGAAAACTTGTGTTTTGTTCTGACTGCTTTATTTTGTTTAGTCAAAGGGAGGGTATACAACATCATCAGATGAGGGTGATCATATAATAGGAGGTGTTGAGAATGTAAAGAAAAAGAAAGAATTAGAAACTAGTTCCCTAGGAGAGAATGGACTGGGGAAAGATAGTATGATTGTTAGAAAGCATTAGGATAACATAAAGTGAGTGACAATGAATTTAAGTGGGCCTAAACACCATGGTATATAGTTTGCTCCAGCTATATTTAACTCTGTGGATGCCATCAAAGACTAAGCAGAAGACTGGCATTAATCAGCCACGGTATATCTGAGAAGGTATGACTGAGAGAAGGGAAAGAGATTTGGGATCTGTGTAAGGAAGGAAGAATAATGATTGAACATGGAATTTAAATTGGGCTTACAAAAAGGAAGTGAAGACAAGAGGGACATGAAAGACAGGAAAAAAAGTGATAGAATCAATGAATTGGAGGCACAGTGATAGTTGAGGTGAGGGAGTAAGTTGGAAGATAGCAGGTGGTAATTGAACAGCGGAGGCTTGAACTGGAATTCTGAAGATGATGTACTTACTGATAGTCACACATTCGATGGTCATTAGTTTAAGGTTAAGGCATGATGGAAGACAAAAATCACTGGATAAAATAAAGGGAAGGGACTGAAATTTGAGTAATGGAACAGTCATCAAAATGGATATTGGAATCTACTGTCAGCTACATTTTAAAAAAAATTATTTATTTATCTGTCAGGGAGAGAGAGCATAAACAGGGGGAGCAACAGGTAGAGGGAGAGGGAGAAGCAGGCTCCCCGCCGAGCAGGGAGGCCGATGCGGGGCTCGAACCCAGGACCCTGGGATCACGACCTGAACCGAAGGCAGACGCTTAACGACTGCGCCACCCGGGCGCCCGTGGGAACTCCATTTTTAACAGCAGTAGCACTCCACAACATGTCAATGAAGCACGAGCTAACGTATTAGTAAAATAATAGGCATAAGCCTGAGGAGCTGTGAATAGCTGCTATCAGAAGTAATGGATACTCTGAACTAATGACATAAATTTCAAACACTGTAGTACTTTAAGAAGAGAGAAGGAGAATGCTCTGGAAGCAACAATGAAGAGCAATACTACAAGGTAAGAGTACAGGAATATAGGAAGAGTATAGTGACCAATTATGAGGGTATCAAGGGAAGCAGTGTTTTTACCAAAAAATGCCTAGTTTCAGTTTAATTAAGAATGTAGCTTTTATTTGAGGTATAATTGACATGTAACATTCTATTAGCTTCAAGTGTATGACATAATTTGATATTTGCATGCATTGCAAAATGATCCCCACCATTATTCTAATTACTGCCATCACAGGATTGCAAAAAAAAAAATTTTAACTGTGATGAGAACTTTTTTTACTCTCTTAGCATCTTTCAAATATGCACACAGTATTATTCACTGTAGTCACCCTGCTGTACATTACATCTCTGTGACTAATTTTGGGGAAAGTTGTACCTTTTGATCCTCTTCACCCACTTCACTCACCCTACACCACCTTTCCTTTCTGGCAACCACCAACCTGTTCCCTGTACATATAAGCTTATTTTTGTTTTGTTTTGTTTTTAAGATCCCACAGATAAGTGACATCATACAGTATTTGTCTTCCTCTTTCTGACTTATTTTACTCAACATAATGCCCTCAGGGTCCAACAATGTTGTCACACATGGCAAGATTTCATTCTTTTTTTATGACTGAAGAGTATTCCATATTATATATATACCACATCTTCTTTATCCATTCATCCATCGACGAACACTTAAGTTGTTTCCGTATCTTGTCTATTGTAAAACAATGCTGCAACGAAAATGGGGGTTCATATATCTTTTCACATTAGGGTCTTCATTTTCTCCAGATAGATACCCAGAAGTGGAATTGCTGAATTATATGGTAGCTCTATTTTTAATTTTTGGGAGAACATCCATACTGTTTCCATAGTGGCTGCACCAATTTACATTTCCATCAACAGTGCACAAAGGGTCCCTATGATGCTTCTTGTCAACACTTGTTATTTCTTGTCTATTTGATAATAGACATTCTAAAAGATATAAGATGATAGCTCACTATTGTTCTGATTTGTATTTCCCTGGTTTTTAGTGATGTTGAACATCTTCTCATTTGCCTGTTGGTCATCTGTATGTCTTCTTTGGAAAACATGTACATTGAGGTCCTCTGCCCATTTATTTATGGGTTTGCTGGTATTTGTTTGTTTGTTGTTTTGGCTATTGAGTTGTATGGGATCTTTAGATACTTTGGAGGTTAATTCTGTACCAGATATGATGTGCAAACATCTTCCATTCAGTAGGTTGTCTTTTCATTTTCTTGATAATTTCCTTTGTTATGCAGAAATATTTTAGTTTGTTGTAGAACTATTTATTTATTTTTGCTTTTGTTGACTTTGCCTTTGGAATCACATCCGAAAGATCACCATGACTGATGTCAAGGAACTTACTGCCTAATTTGAAGAGGAGGTTTATGGTTTTAGGTAGAAAGAAACTTTTTGAGCACAAGTTTAGAATACAGCGGATTTAGCTGATAATTGATCTTGAGGTACACAGGGTAAAATGAAATAACTTTGGCAGGGGGAAAGAAACATATGTTTCACTGCCAACCCCCCAAAATGCATTCTCTTCTTTGTGCTGCCATATACCCCAGGAATCTGACCACTATGGACCACATCACCTGGCTTCCTTGGGTTTGGAAAAGAGGCAGTACTGTTAGGAGACTGAATAATGAGAGTAAAGAGAGAACTGGGGTATCCATTCTTTCCCCCACACTCTCCCTGTTTCAGGCCATTGTTCTGATGATGTCTGGTCCTATTCATCACGAAAACTCTGATTATCCTCCTTCACTGCTGGAGCTTTCACTAAGCTCCTTAACTACTCCTTTCTTCCACAGTCCTCATGGTTAATGATTTCTTTTTGTTGTTTGTCTCTGGGTACACCAAATTCTTCTTGATCGCCTTAACTCTACTCAGACCTCTGTAAACTGCTCCTTCATCAAATCTCTTCAGCTAAAACATCTGAGTGGTATTCTGTTTCATGATAGGACCCTGACTAATTCAGGCTATAATAGAGGGTCAGAACAGAACTATGCACAAATTACAATTACCAGGATGACCAAGGATTCCTATGGTGACTTCCAAGAAAGAAATAAAGCATATGAAGAGATCACTGTTGATCTTCTCAAAGCAGAAAAATCTCTGATTTGTTAAGGGGAATAAAAATTTGTGGGTTCTTGCCAGGACCCTGCAGAATTCTAGGTTTCTAATTGACTCCTGTTTCTGGAGACATGCAATCCTCCAGGGAATAGTTAATACAAGTGTGTAGGTTCTTTATTGACTTGCTGGTTGACATTTAGAAAACGAAAAATTAAAACAGTATATAGTCTGAAAGCACAAAAATACAATGCATGAAAATAGAAGGCAAACATTAAGCCATTAAATGAATGGACATTATGGGGTTTAATGTGTATTATTCACATATGAATGGGGACAAGTGTTCTTGAATCTGGAGAGAAGTACAAAGCTTTATAGGAAAAAAAGTATAGTTGTGTAACATATTTTGAGGCAATAGCACTTTTGAAGTGCTTTTCTAAACATCATGTAATGTAAAGTCCTTCTAGTTCTAAACCTGTATTTTCAAGCAATATTTGAAATAGTAAAACCTGGAATGCAAGGGCATTCAAAGATTTATTTAAAACTTGTAATACTGGTATCTGAGTTGTAGACCAGGGAACACAGAAATAGCAGTTACAACTCCAAACTAGAGATGAGGATAGGGTCCTGACATGGCTGACCATTCACCTGCTCATTCCTTTCTAACTTTAACCTTCCTATCTTTTTCAAGGCATGCACTCAGGGTAATTTGTTCTTTGGGACCAGTTCTGAATCTGAGAAGGAATTCTAATGTAATAAGAATAATTTCTACTTGAAACTTATGAAAATCAATCTTTTTTTTCTTTAGTAGCTACAAAGCCCAGTGTATTTCTTGCAGTTTATATGTAAGGACTGTTATTCAGATCTAGTTTGTAGATTCTGCCTGTTCATCCAGAGTTTCCATTTTTACCTTTGCTACAAGACAATGTGCTTGGGTTCCAGATCATTGGTCCTTATTCTCCTAGCTTAATGTCTCTAGGTTCTGCTACTCCATCTTTTAGATGCTGGATTTAATGATCCTAGACAATTTCTTCATGACTCTAGTAATATTTTTTATTTGTCCTCTGATCCTTGTAGTGCATAGTACTTATGAGAAACACTGTATCTGCCCCCTCTTTTCTCTTTCTACAAATTTAATCACCTCATACCCTTTAGCCCTCCTGGTGACTGGTGAACTCTGTTGTCTTACTAGTCAAGTCTCCAAATAATATGATGCAATGAAATTTTCTATGGTTTTCAGAGATATATTGGTATTTCCCAGTTGGGCACATATAGAATTTAGTTTTACTAAATGAAGTTATTTAATCTAATAAATTTAAATTTTTTATATATTGACCATCATAAAGAACAAAGAAGAATTTCATATGGATAATTTCTGGCATGAAATCAGCAACAGGAACAGTGTTCCTGATAATGACATTGATTATTTGTATAACTGAAAAAATCTCACTGCTTCCTCCTTTTATGCTTCTAGGAATAATACTTGTGTGCTTTAAAACAGACGTATATGCCAGAGGTTCATTTCCAAAGATATTTCATACCGTGTTTTAAGTTATGCCTAGTAGAGTCTCATACAATTTTGATTGGAAAGCACACTGAAGTGGGTACACTGTTAGTATATGGGGAAAATGTAATATATGTAAAAAATAGGTAGAGCTGATACAAGAAAAATCATAAGTTTTAGAGGAGAAAATCACTTTGCCTAAATTGAATGTGGAAAAAAAATAACTCTTGAATTTTATTTCCACCATATATAACAATCTGCATTGAATTGAATCTATTTCTACCCCATGACTTTGATTTGTTCTCCCTTTCACCTTTTCTTGCCTCTTCTAACTTCCATGACCTATCTGAGGATTTTTGCAGAACTAATCAAAAACAATAATTCTGGAAAACAAATTCAATTCCTTTCTACACAGAAGAGGTATACATATAAATGCCCACATGCATATTTATCTATAAATTATCTTTAGCAGTGTCTCTGCTCACTCTCAGAAGGGCAACATTAATCAGTAAGCAGATCCATTGTTACTGACTAGCCCAGATCTATTTAGTGCAGACTCTAAAGATACTCCCATTCACCATGTTCACTGTACTTAAATAACTACTCATGTTCAAAACAGCACTCTGACTTCTATAGTCTTCATTACTCTTTTAATTATTTCCCTGAGCATTCATAGGTTCTAATTACTATGGGATCCATAAGAATGACTGTAACTCCACCGTATTTCAGTATCTATCCATTCTTCTTTAAAATGATATCACATGTTCCACCCCTGGTAACTAATATTCCAAAGGGACTCAAGAAAGACCAGGCAAAATTCGCAGAAGGGAAATTAAAATGAGAAAAGTTTGGAAGAAAATTTACCTCAATATACCATGATGCCAAATTTACTTGGCGGTGAATCTAATAAAACGAAACAAGGTGAAAAATGTTGCAATCATGTTAAGGCTGTCCTGAAATGTGAGGCCAACTCTGCTCAATATTCACAGCAACCAATCACCTCATGAACTCAGAGGTGACACCCTCCGCCTCCACCACCACCACCACACTCACACTCACTCACACTTACACACACACACACACAGACACTCTAGCAGGCACACACCTACTCAAATTCTTATTCTTCGCCTCATGGTTCCAAGCCAGGCTCATATAAACCTATCCAATATAAACCTTACACCTTTTCCACTTTTATCCACCTCACAAATGGAATGGGCGTTCTCTTATCAAAGCAGAAGACCTTAACACATCCTCAGTGCTTCTGCTATTTCCTGGGAAAATTCACCACTTTTTTCTTTAAGGAGACTCCAAATTTATGGACTAGGAGATACATTTAATGGGTTCTTACATAATCCTATCATGTTTCTTTCACTAGAAACACCTAGCATACATTTGCTTTCCAGTATTTAATGTTATATTCACTGACGTTTTTTTCCAATACCATTTTTGTGACTTCTTTTCACTTTTCCCCATTGGAACCCATTTAAATGGCAGAATTAGTCCTTTTTTTATTTTCTGGCTTTCAGGTCAAATTCTATGAGCAAGTCAAACACATATAATCACTAGGCTAGCATTGTGAATGTAGTGAAATATTTCTTCCAGAGGGCTGATTTTAATTATGATTCTATTTAAAGGATATCAGTAACATGGTAAAATTTACATCCACTATTCTTCTCTAAAATAATAGGGACTTCATGGCTTTTTTTGTTTAAATCTGTTTTATTATTTCCTTTGAAAGATGTGTTAAAAATATTCAAATTCTACTGATAACCCCTACCAAAAAATTATATTACTTTGTTGAAAATTACACTTAATATTTAATCCATGGCAGGTGAGTTACTATGATTATGACTAAATCTCACTTTTAAAATTTCATAATTTCCAGTCACCAGGCACACAAGAACAAGCCGTGACATATGCATTCTCCAAGATAGGCTTATCAAACATTGAATCAAAACCTTCCCTCCTACTCCTGAATTAAATGAATTTGATACTATCAGAGATCTTAAATAACAGATTTCCACTATCGTTAAGATGTCCCAGTTTTCTGTGAATGATCATTTGCAAGTCATGTTATTGAAAGCAGTACTTACCATTTTAAAAGCAATGCCATCTTCAAATTTACCCTTTTATCAATACAGAGATTTTTCACCATGTATTAATAGCAATTTTGATAAAAGTTAATTGATATACAACTAAAAAAAATCTTCTAAGCACCCCCCCAACTCATTTAGTTAACCCCACAACCCTGTGTGTAAATAATACTGTTAGTTCCATTATACAGACAAGGAAATTAAGACTATAATTAAATTACCCAAGATCAACCAGGTGAAGACACAGGGCGTAAATATCAAATGCTTCCTCCTGTATAACATCTATATACAAGCTTCTATGTACTTTACAGGCAACAGACAAGATTGAGGTCATAAGGAAACAGAGACGCCTAAATACTGAGTGACCAACTATCTTGGTTTGCCCAAGACTGTATACTTTCCTGGCATGTGCAACTTTCAGTACTAAAACCAGGCAGATCCTGAGCACAGTGGGATAAAGTGGTCACCCTAAAATAATCTAATAAATATGAAGTTGTAAAAACAATGCTTGACTCATACTAAGTACATTTTATTGATTAATAAGCCATCTGGGAAACAAATCTCAAAACTATAAAGCAACATTTTTTAGCTCACACTTCTGTGGATCAGTAACTTAGGTTGGGCTCAGCTGGACAACTCTGCTGGTCTTATCAGGGTTCACTCATGTGACTGGAGTTACCTGGCCTTACTCACATGTCTGGTGTGAAGTGCTGGCTATTTATGCTGGCTATTGCCTAGAATGACAGGGGTGACAGAGAATGTATATCCAGTAATATGGCTTGAGCCAATTCATTCGTCAACAGTCACAGGACTCCCCAAAGAAGGAACAGTGCTCTCAATACTTCCTCACAGTTCTCTCATAACCCCTTAGTCAATTTACTGTCTACTCCCAAAAGACTTTTTCTCAACTTCTTATTTCTCCTTAAATATCACTCCTTGTTCTAGCTCTCAGATGATGACCTTGTTACTAAACTATCTGAGAAAAACAGAAACGATCAAAATAAAACTTTTTCATTCTTCTCCTATCAAACTGCTGTCATTGCCATTAATATTGGTAGAAAGAATGGACTGTCTATGCATCCAATGACAACCCCTTCTCTTGCTGTATTGAATGCACTCACCCTTCCCAACTTAAAAAAGGTTGCTCAATCCCTATGGATTGGAAAACTCAATTATCATTACAATTGTGATTCTCCCCCAAATTTATCTATAGATCTAACACAATCCTTATCAAAATCCTTGCAGGAATCTTTTTGGGTAAAAAATTGACAAGCTGATACTAAAATTTATATTAAAATGCTAAGATTCATAATAACCAAAACAACATTAAAAAAGAAGAGCGGGGGTGCCTGGGTGACTCAGTCAGTTAAGCATCCAACTTTTGGTTTTGGCTCAGGTCATGATCTCAGGGTCGTGAGATCAAGCCCAACATCTGGCTCTGCACTTGGCATGGGGTCCAGTTGAGACTGTCTCTCCCTCTCCCTTTGCCCCTTCACCCTCTCAGTCTCTCTAAATAAATAAGTAAGTAAATAAATAAATAAATCTTTAAAAAAAAAAGTTAGAAGGCTTATACTTCCCTGTTTAAAACTTACTATAAAGCCACAATAATTGAGGCATTGTGGTATTGGTCTAAGGCATATAGATCCATGGCCAGATTCATGGCCAACTGATTATTGACAATAATTTGATAATAATGGACAACGAATACAATTGAGAAAAGATTGCCCTTTCAACAATCTTTTTATAAAACAACTAGATAGCCACATGCACAAGATCAGTTTAGACTTTACACCATCCACAAAAATTAACTCAAAATGGATCATAGATCTAAATATAAGAGCCAAAGTATAAAGCTTCTAAAGAACGCAGGAAAAAATATTTATGAATTTGAGTTCAGTAAAGAGTTCTTAGATATGACAACAAAAGCAAAATCAATAAAATTTTGAAAAATGATAAATCCAACTTTTGTGCTTCAAGCCACACCATTAAGAAAACTGAAAGTTTTAGCCAAGATGTGGAAAAGCTAAAACCCTAAAACAAGCAGTTTAGAATGTGAAATGGTGCAGCCACTTTGGAAAAGAGTTTGGTGGTCCTTAAAAAGTTTATCATAAATTTATCATGCAACCCAATAATTCTACTCCTCGTTTCTACCAAAGAGAAATGAAAACACATTGAAGACTTGCATACAAATGTTCATAGCAGCATTATTCATAATGGCCCCAAAGTGTAAACAATACACATATCCATCAACTGTTGAATGATAAACAAAATGTGGTATTTCATGCAATGCTCCTGTGATATCAGTCAAAAGGAACAGACCATTGATGCATGCTACTGCGTGGAAGAACCTTAAAACATGCTAAGTGAAAGCAGCAAGATTCAAAAGGCTATGCATGTCATGATAAGGAATGTCCAGAAAAGGCAAATGTATACACACAGAAAGCAGATTAGACTGGAGATTAGAATGGATATTGATTGCAAATGGACATAAGGGATCTTTCCAGAGTGATGATAAGGTCTAAACCCAGATTATGGCAATGGTAGCATAAATAAATTTACTAAAATCGTTGAACTGTACACTTACAATGGGTGAATTTTATATTATATAAATTATACCTCAATGAAACTGTTAAAAAGGATTTGTCAACCATAGAGAACTCCGGAGTAGCTAAGGGGACAAATGAGGAGATGAAAAGACAAGGAAGAGGGAAGGATCCTGGGATGATGGCTGGATTCTAAGGCCATAGGATAAAATATGGCCAGTGGAAAAATCCCATGGGCAAATATGGCCAAGAAACTTTAATAATGTTTAAATCATGTTCCATTTCCAAATTTGCTAATGTGTTATGAGAATACAGATAGTACAGCATCAATTCTTCTATTCCTTACATCAATGCATCTTTTATTTTTTAACTAGCGAAATCTTTTCCTTTCCCTCATGGGCAATGAATGTTTCATTCATTCCCTGTAACTGAGCATAGGCAATAATGCCACTATGATGTTCTTTGGGGGAAAAAAAGATGCAAGATGCAGAAATTTATTCACATCTCTTCTACTCAGAGGTAAGAATTTTGTAGTCTGGCTCTGTAAAATTCAGATGATTGTTCCAACCTCACAACTAGACTTAGGAAGAACCTCCATCTTGTGGCTCCCTACATTTTTTTTTTCCTAAGATTTATTTATTTGAGAGTGAGAGAGAGAGAGAGAGAGAGGGAGAGAGGAACAGAGATAGCATGAGAGAGCAGGGAGGAGAGGGCAGGGGAGGAGAGGAAGAAGCAGGCTCCCCACTGAGCAAGGAGCCCGACGTGGGACTTGATTCCAGGACCCTGGGATCATGACCTGAGCCCAAGGCAGACAACTGAGCCACCCAGCTGCCTGGCTTCCTACTTCCTATGGGGAATTAGTTCTTGACCTTTGTGTCATGTTCCTGAAATACACAAGAACTAATACAAATGTGACCAACATTCTAACTAGAGGGGTCATGAGATACTATGGCAAGAGAACTCATGGATTTGCTCTTGGGTCCATCACTGTTAGTCCCGTTTCTATCTTTATTTGCTCGGATTCATGTTATTACTGAATATACTAACAGACTGCACTGGAAGTACACTGTGCTTTGCCTAACATAATATTAGTAGAACAATTCAGAGTGATTCTCCCAAAAGAGATGAATTTCTCATCTTCTAATATAGTACCAACACAATGCTGTACTACCACATACTGAAGGTTTATATAGACCTATGTTTAAATCTCAGCTCTATTACTGGTGTGCTGTTTATCTTTGGAGTAGTACCTTCATCTTGTTTAAGCTCATTCTACTCATATGCAAAAATGGGGATAATTATATTTAATTCATAATGAGTTACTATGAGGCTCAAATTAAAAGATATATCACAGTGTGTTGTATATAGTGGACAAATGGATTTACAGAGATCAATTTATTAGCTGTTATTGCTCCATATTTTCCTTATTGACATAGTCAACATGTGATTTAAAATTTAGCTCACCTCCTTAGGGATATTCTCTTTGGCAGCCCTTTATTCCAGTGAAAAATGAGAAATTATGCATCTATCCATCCACCCATCTATCCCTACCTATTAACTGACTCTCTAAATATAATTTTAAAAGTGATGTTTAATATACTTAAAATATGAATATTTCCAATAAATGTTGCAAAGTAGATAGAGATTCCTCATATGAGATGTTACTATCAAGTAATAAGATAGATTTCAAATAATAACACAGACTTCTGCAAACAGTTGGGGAATTGATCTTATTTTAGAGACACGGTTTGTATAACATGGAGAGAGAATTCAGCAACTTGAAGTCTTACTGGGGAACTATAAAGTAATTCTAATGTATTTTTTATAGTCAAAATATATAAAATTCTACATTCATCGATGCCTCAAGGGATTTGGGTGATAAAATTATATCAAGCTATATTTCATAAACCAAGGCATTATATGTTTGGAATTTTTTTTAACACTTATCTATTGCATACCAAGGAATCTTTGGGGAGTGAGTCTGTTTAAAAATTATACATGTTATAGAAATAAGCTGGCAATTTTTTTTTTGCCTTAAGACTCATTCATAAGCTCTATTTTGCAAGTCGTCTATAATTCACATATTTTCTCCTCAGTTCTCTCTATCCCCAAGTCCTCTGTTCTTGGATTTCCAGAAAATTTCGGTGGCTACCCAATAGTCTATTCTCTCATATTAGGCTGGGCATTCCAGAAGCAGACCCTGAGGCAAGTACTCATTTAAAAATGATTTGCTAGAAAAGTGTTAGGGGAGTAGGGAAGAAGGGCTGAAATGGGGAGGGGTCTAAGCAAGGGTATAATATCAAGCAAAGCCCCAAAGAAGACAGTTTGTCTAAATTCCACAGAGTAGCTTTACAGACAATGTTGATCACACATAAGAGTTGTTTCCATCATGGCATGAGGGAGCTGGAGCATTTCTACACCTTACATCAGTCACTTATTGGTTAAACATCTCCTGGTTGGGAAGGAAGAAGGGGATAGGAATTCCAAGGCACTTCTGCCTTTTCATGAGCAGCTTTGGCAGCTTGAGGACAGTCCTCAAAGCAAAGAGATACACGTGCTGGTTACTGGGAGTGGAAGCACCTAAGTATTTGGTAAAGAAAACGTAAATGATAAAACCGTCCTAGGGCATATGTGTAAAGCACTGGCAACATGTGCTACACATCAATTCACTCCTTAAAAGAATCTGATTTTTTTGGAGAGTGCCACTGTACACAGCCACAACTAACCCACTGCTGGATCATAAATGGTCCACATGTTTATGGCAATTCTGTTTCTTTGGCCTTTAACTGATCTAAGTATGAGCATGTCCCACTTTTCAGGTAAATGGAAAATCTATGTTAGTTCTCTGGGAATGCTGTTTCTCCCAGAAAAAGTATGATCTTTCCTCCTTTGTTTTCTGCTTTAGATGTTGCCACTTGAGACTATAACTCTTGGAACTATTGTAGTCATCACATTTTGGTACGTGAAGGACACTGCAGAACTACAGACTCAACCCAGAGACTGCCAGTCTCTGGACTTCTGGAAAAATAAACAATAGATGCCATTTTGACTTAAGTCAGAGGTGTTCAATCTAGAGTGTATATACCTCTAGCTCAGGCAAAGATTTCCCTACAATAGAAAGCACGGATTGTACAAAGACAATGATTTTCAGGTCGTCAATGTCCACAGTCTTACCTAAAATGAATCTGCCTACAAAGGGCACACACATGATGGAGGTGCTGATTCTTCTTTTCCTCCCACCCCATCCTCCTTCACAACATCCTTCAGCACTTGTAAGAGACAGAAAACCTCCACTCTATCCCTAAACACTGTCCAAGATGGTAAAACCCTCCAGGATACAAAACAAAGGACCATTTGCTATAATATAATTATATTGGTTTTGGGGAAAACTGATTCTAATTACTGGATAACAAATCATTTTGTGAGGCAAGTGGTTTCTACTTCCTTGGCTTCCAAGGAATTGAGGGGAAATCTAATTAAGTTGTCAGCTAATAGAGGATTAAAATACTAACTTTTGGTTATTTTTGCATGTAACTTAGGAGTTCAGAGAGGTGAATCACTAAAACAAAACTTATTTCTTTACTCCTTCTGAACAAGGCTTATCAATGTTTTGTATTAACAAATTTAAAAATGAGGATAAGGTCTATATTCAACCTGGGCTCATCCTGGCAATAAGTAATATCCATTCAGGAATATATCAATTATGAAAAAGAAAAGAAAATCCCCATTAATCTCATTAGGAGATAAAATTTTCAATGGGTTATTTTTCATGTTTAATAATTATTTCTCAAAATTCTGTCATGTTTACATTCTTTTGATCACTTGTATATTAATTAATATCATAATTCCTTCCCCAAATTAGTTTTATATTATAGCAAATTAAAAAACATAATACTTCAAAATATAAACATACTAGTCACTGGAATATGATAGAGTAATAAATAAATGAATTGTAAGCAGAAAGTAGATCACATTACAATGAATTCTGAGGGAGAAACAGAATGGAAATGCTTATTTAAACAAAAAAAGGAATGAGGTAACATTTCCAACTATTAAGAACTATTCATTCATACTTAAGCAGATGATAATGGATATCAGGATAATAAACTATTTATATTTCATAGGAAATAACTAAAATATAATACAGCAATTTCACTTTCAAATATCACTATTTATAATTCACTATAAATTGTTTGCTCTGAAATTACTGTAATGTTGCAACTTGAACATAGCTTAAAAAGAAATGTGAAAGGGAGTGCATCATTTACAAAATACTTTTCTGGTGTGTGAGAGCAAAGTATTTTTAAACCAGTTGGTTTAAGATAAAGACAAATAGTGCATGTTCTCACTTACTTGTGGAATCTTAAAAGCCAAAGTCATACACATTACAATAGTGGTTGCCAGGGTGCTGCTAGGTGAAGGAAATGGGATGTTCTTCAAGGGTATAAACCCCAGCTATAAGATAAATAAGATCTGGTCATCTAATGTGTATCATGGTGACTGTAATTAATTAACAATACTGTATTACATACAGTTGACCCTTGAACAACATGGGTTTGAACTGACAGGTCCATGTGGATTTTTTTTACCAGCATAATATGAAGAATGTATTTCCTCTTCCTTATGATTTTCTAAATAACATTTTCTTTTTTTAAGTCTGGGTCCTTTTTATAACTGGAAGGTAGGAATGGGATACTGGAACTTGAGAAACCCTCAGTGAAGACTAAATAAACTAAGTGCAGCACACAACTGCGCTGGAGATCAATCACTGGATCAGCCATGACTGAGAATGATTTTATTGCCATCTTTTCTCATGGCCAAAAACAAGCTATAATCCTGGTCTTATGGAGACAGCATCCCAGTGGGAAAGACAAACAATATACAAACAAATGAACACATGATAGTCAAGTCCTGATTAGGGCAGGCCCTGAAGATAAAGTAAAGCATGGTAAGGAAACAGGGAGATTATACTGAAAATCAGGAGGTCAAGAAAAGTCTCCTTCTGAAAGATACTTATGAAGAGTGAACTAAGTAAAATCAAAGAATGAATCATGGACTTGGTGGAATGAGATCATCCAGAAAGAAAAAGCAAATAAAAAAAAAATTTTCACTTACTTTCTAACTTTTTAAAATGGAATCTTAAAAGATTTCTATTCTATTATTTTATCAAATTTTAAGATCTGACTTTTAATGCATTATCAATTTTGGTTTACCCATATACTCCATGCTATTTCTGCCACACTATCTCTTTAAGTATTCATAATCAGGAACACAATCATACCTCCTTATCTCTTTCTTTCCTTTAAGTGGGTCATTTTAGTCTTCTCTATCACTCACTTTTATGAATTGTTTTTCATTTCTTTATTAGTTTTGAAGTTGGACATTCTATATCTATTCTTCCATGAGTTACTTATACCTTTTGTAAACACTATAATATAGATTTATATGGAATTATATAAATATATGAATAATTTGTGTATATTTGTATGTGTATACACAGATATATTTTACATATATATAAAATATATATATATATATGTATATGCACTACAGATACATTCCTCTTCATTCTCCCATCCAATCCCTCCAACACCTTACTGAAATCAGCTTTTATTTTTAGTCACAGATTGTAAAAGAAACAAACAAAATGACTATATTATGAAACGTCAAAGATCTCAAAACAAGAACAACTTTGTCTTTGCAGGTATACTATAGTCTTGAGTGAAGTTAGTCATATATAACTTTAATGTTATCACTTTGCATTGTTCTTGCTGTTTCTCTGTCCAATCTCCATCCAATGTGCCATTCCCCTCATTTTGGAAGTGTGCAACTTCTTGATAGCATTAACCACTGAACTTGGGCTTTCCCACTGCTTACAACCTCAATAACTGAGTGATCTCCATAAGGAAATACAAATACAAATTGATATTCAGCAACAATAAAGGAAGGTAAATCGGAACAGAGAGCTCAGGTAATATCCAGTTATGTTGGGGCGCCTGGGTGGCCCAGTCATTAAGCATCTGCCTTCAGCTCAGGTCATGATCCCAGGGTCCTGGGGTCGAGCCCCGCATCGGGCTCCCTGCTCCGCGGGAAGCCTGCTTCTCCCTCTCCCACTCCCCCTGCTTGTGTTCCCTCTCTCTCTGTGTCTCTCTCTGTCAAATAAATAAATATTAAAAAAAAATCCAGTTATGTTTGCAAATGTTTCCCTCCCTCTCTCCTATGTCTTAAGCTTAAGCTTTCTTTCTGTTAAGTTTTGGATTTTGATTTATCTTCCAGATCTTTCATGAAGGTACAAGCGCAGCTGTCAGGAGGCACAAGGAATGAGCAGTTTTGTGCATAGGATGCAAGATACAAGGCCCTTTCAACTTAATGTCTCATGCTTTGACCTTTGAACCTGGTCCTCAGTGAAGGGCATTTTGGGTGAAAGGGACATGAAAGGAAGCAAAATGCTATGATAATGCTGTTATTTTAAAGTACAATATAATACCAAGATTCCTCATTATGGGTCAAAAAATGGAAATAAATTTTAGGGCTAGTTTAACATATATACTTAAGTCCTAGTGTTTGTTTATATAAGAAACCCTCATTTTTAGTTCCCCAAGAAAATACAGAAATACCCATTTTTTCTAGTTGATACCAAAAAGTTATTTTATCATATTTTCTAACAGGTTTTTTTTTGTATTGGGGGGGTGTTGTGTGTGTGATATGCTATTTCATATATGTTCTTAATTTTAAAAAACAGTCAAAATGGAAAAATGAAATCACTTCAAAACATCAAAGTTAAATTCCTGTAACCATAGTTCACTACTTCAAATTAATTTCAACATCTCTTGCAAGGGCCAAAATTCAAAGCACTGATATCAGATGCTGGTGAGGATGTGGAGCAACAGGAATGCAAAATGGTATGGCCACTCTGGAAGCTAAACATAGTCTGAAGATATGAACCTGTCATCACTGTCCTCGGTAGTCATGCAAAAGAGTTGAAAACTCATGGCCATAGAAAATTCTGTACGTTAGTGTTTATAGCAACATTATTCATATATGTCAAACAGTGGAAGAAAAGTATACTTCAGTAGATGAATGGAAAAGTAAACTGTGGTACATTCTTACAATGAAATTTTATTTAGTGATAAAAAGCAATGAGTTATCAAAAAAAAAAAAAAAGAAAGAAAGAAAGAAAGAAATGGCCTGGTTGGTTAAGTCGGTAAAGCATTTGACTCTTGATCTTGGGGTTGTGAGTATAGAGCTTACTTTAAAAAAAAAAAAAAAAAAAAAGCAAGCAATGAGCTGTTAAGCCATGAAAAGACATGGAGGAACCTCAAATGCATATTGCTAAGGAAAGAAGCCAGTCTAAAAAAGGTTGTGTACTGTATAATTCCAACTATGACATTCTAGAAATGGCAAAAATATAAAGATGGTAATATAAGAAGGATGAAGAGAGACTCATCTCAAAACATCTCTGTGAACATAATTTTTCCACATTTGCCCCATTCTTTATAATAATTGCATATCAACTATGTACTGTGATTGCACCAATATGAACCCAGAACTTTCCTTATTGATGCACATTTATCTTGCTTCAAATTATAAATGAATGCAAATTATAATGTAATGGATATTCTTGTGTGTTTATATAAATATCCCCTTAGGACAGATTATTAGATATATGATTACAGGGCCAGCCCATCAGTATTACAAAATCTTGGTAGATCTTGCCAATTGACTGCCCAAAATGTTTCAGCAATGTTCACTTCAATCAATGTGACGTAAGAGACCTAGAGTCTCTGTTTCTTTACCTCATTAGAAATGATCGCACATTTTTTTAAGATTTCTTTCTCTTTTTTTTTTTAAGTAATCTCCACACCCAATGTGGGGCTGGAACTTACAACTCAGAGATGAAGAGTCGTATGCTCTACTGTCTGAGGAATTCAGGTGCCCCAGTCACACTTTTAAATCTATGGTGATCTGAGGGTCAAAATAATCTCATTTCTGCTTTAAATTGTATTTTACTGACTTTTAGTAAGGGTGAGCCCTAGTGAAACATTCATTGGCTATTTGCATTTGTCATTTCACAATTTGCTTTGTACTGGCTTTTTTCCATGTGTGTATTGCCTTTTCCTTATTGATTTAAAGAAGTTTTGAACCATTTATGGATAGTGACCATATGTCTGTTATATATGTGGCAGGTATTTTCTCCCAATTATCTTGCCCTTTAATTTCATTAATCTTATCTTTTTGTGTGCAAACATCGTTATTTATATTATTTTCATGAAAGGAAATCTGTTTAACTTCATGAAATCTTTCTTCTTTTCTTCCTTCCTTCTATTTCTGGGTTCTATTTTCTGGAGGCCAGCTATTTATACAATGTTATAAAAATGTCTCTTCCATAACTTCTATAATACGTATTGTTTAAATTGAGTTCAACAATTTTTCTTCCAACATCATTTAATCTATATTTACTATAGCATTTCCCTATTTGTTTGAAATGTATCTTTATCATACACTGAAATCTATACTTGAGTCTTCTTTCTGGATTCTATCTTCTGCTATATCAAATTTTTCTGCTTCTTCGAATTCTACCTTGTTTCAATCGTTATAGTTTTAATTTATATTTTGGTTTAAAATAAGGCTAGTTCCCTATCTTGTTCTTTTAAAAGTATTTCTTGACATTTCTCATGTTTTTTTTCCTATTGCCATATGAACTTTAGATTCAGTTTGTTGGATTCTTTCTATAATAGAATCATCTCGGTATTTCATATTGAGATTACATATTCAATATGAATTTAGAAAGAATGGATATATTTATAAAATTGGTAACTTTAGTCAGAGAAATTTAAATGTCAAAAATATGAACAAGATGGAAAAAAACAGGGGCGCCTGGCTGGCTCAGTCGGTAGAGCTGTCTTGATCTCCGGATTGTGAATTCGAGCCCCATGTTGGGCATAGAGATTACTTAAAAAAAAAAAAAAAAAAAAAAAGATGGAAAAATCCAGAACTAATGATTTATCTTTCACATCATCCCCAGTTATGTACATTCCTAATTTCTACCTCTTGTCAGAGCCATTGTACCATGAAGCAATACGGGTAAAGTAAGCTTATATTAAGACTGAACTTATTTCAGTGTAACTAAGAAGAAACAGAAACAAAAACAAGAAACCCATAGGAACATACCTGAAAACCTAAGAATGTGAGCAGTTGACTCTAGCCAGGGTAACTTCATGCCAGACTAAAATAAAAATTCACAGGATCTTTTTAACTGTCTACCCTAAGTGTCTATAGCACTCTTGGCTCTTGAATACAGCCACAATATGTAGGTGATTTTAAGTCCTCCTATTTTGATTCTCTTCACCTCCCATTTTCCAAAGCTCTCTGATTTTATTTCTCTGATGAATACAAAGCAGATATTTTCTTGTCTATTTTAACTTTTTATCCTGAGATCATTGTAGAGCCACATACAGTTGTGAGAAACAATACAGCAAGAGCCTGTTCCTCCTTCAGGCAGTTTCCCCCAGTGGTAACGACTTCCAAAATTATAGCTCATTACGACAACCAGGAAATTGACAGTGATACAATATACTGACCTTGTTGAGATTTCCCTAGTTTTACCTGTACTGGTGTGTGTGTGTGTGTGTGTGTGTATGTGTCTCCTTGGTCTTTTTTTTACTTCAGATTTAATTAACTACTGTACATCAAGCCTATGAGTATTTTATCTTAATTACAGAATTAGTTTGTTTAACAGTTTTGCTGCAGATGTGATGTACTACATGGCCCAGGATGATCTGTCACAGAGTTTAAATATATTTAATATATATTAATAATATTAATATGTTATGGAAATTAAACCATAAGACCATGAATTTGTGACATGTGAAGTCAAATGGATCAAGAAAGATATTTCTATTTTTGAGAAAGAGGTTGGTTTCTCATCTGCTGATTTTAATTTATTGGTACGCAGTCTAGGTGATCAGCTTTCCAAATGAGTTTTTGCTTTCACATTATTCCAGTGAGACATTTATAATTAATGCTACAGAAAAATTATACTGGGTTAATATTTAGTCAGTCTTTGTCAATATGAAACAAAAGCATAAATCTAACACTAGATGAAAAAACCAGAATACAAGACTGCTTTAGAATAGGGTAAATGTTGATTAATTTACTTGCAACTACATTTTTCTTTGATGAAATTCTATTTCAGTGGCATGACTATCTTTAAATTCATTGTTTCATCTTGTCATAACTGTTATTCATTTATACACAGCCATTTGTGCTTAAAAATAAAGTCATTGCCTAAAAGGACAAGCTCTAATGTTTATTCCTTATTTTAAATCATTCTGTGGATCTCTTCCTCATTATGCTTGGCTCATCATAATGGGAAAGAATGTTCAGTCTCAAAAATATTCAAATGGAATTCGAAGAGGATCCTCCTCAAGTCCAACTGATAAGGATAAAAACTTCCTAACTAGGGAAAACATATTCTTTTTTTTTCCCCCTTGTTTACCTTTTATTATCATTTGCGGTATTATCATCTAGAATGGTTGTTAATTTCTTTTACTTGGGATTTTTCCCCTGGAGTTCTGGGCTCTATGAAATGCCTGGATTCTCTTAAATCATGGCACATTTCTGGGTACAATTTATTCAGATTTTTAACATCTATTTGACAAAATAGGGCAAAGATCAAAGAAAATATAGGTAGATCAGTTAGCATGGTTGTGAAGTTGAAAGTCAAAGAGGAGCCCATGCTACCTGGGACTCAGATCATCTTCTCTGGATTGACTTTTGCCAACTCTGAAGAGGTGATTCTATTTTGCTATTGTTAAATATGAAAGAGAACCAGTAGGGGAATAATTATCAACATCCTCATTGTTGTTACTATTTTGTTCACCACAAAGTCTGATATAAAGCAAAGTTAAAGGAAAGAGGAAGGAATGAATACATTATGATTAACATTTTCTTGAACATAGCTCCTCTATCCAGAAATAGGTCTGTTAAGCCAAACATTCTACGTCACTGTAGACTTAGTGTTACTTGCTTTTAAATTGGTATGAGAACACTTAAAGTTTATTTATTTTCCACATCTATAAAGAAGAAGATACTGCATGGAGCACTGGGTGTTATACGCAAACAATGAGTCATGGAACACTACATCAAAAACTAATGATGTAATGTATGGTGATTAATGTAACATAATAAAAAAATTAAAAAGAAGAAGATAATATAAAGTTCATATAAGCTGAAAATTTGAAGGTAATTTTACTAGACTGAGAAACAAGATAGATAAAAAATTTCCAGATAAAGGGAACAATATTAGCAAATGTACATAAGCATAAATATGCATATGAAGCATGATGACGTATATCCAGAGCAAAGAGTACAGTGCTATGAATTACCATGAAAAATAATTTCATGTAAGATAATGAAGGGCTTTAGGTACTCTGAAAACTGATTTAAGATATTAACATCTTCAAGGACATTTTGAAGATTTCATTTCCTACTTAGCATTCTTTTTTGTGTGGGTCTCTGACATTTTCTTCTTCCTAGCTATTGTAATGCAACCTTGTGCTCAGTTTCCCATTAACATTACCTTCTATCAAGGCCCCTAATGCTGCTCCTTATTTGATGGGAATTTTCGATCTTTTTTTTTTTTTGAAATCTCATGTAAGGAAATTGAAATCACAAAGGGAAATGTTAGGTGTGAAACCTAAGTTGAGCAAATGCCTGGCTAGGTGTTACCCTAAGTGAGCCGGAGTTGGAAATCAGAACAGTTCTGCCTTGATTTTCCTGTTAGATGAAGTCAAGAGTTTGGGATCTAGAAGCATTTCCATGCCCCAACTCTGCTAACTAGAAGCATTTCCATGTCCATACTTCTGGAGGGGGATCTTCCTCTTGTTATAATGAAATATCTTCCTCTGTAACTATTGCTGAATAATATGACCAAGTTCCTAGGATGAATTGATGCTGGTACAGAGTAACAGGACTAAAGGAGACACCCCAAAATAAATAAGTTGAGGGCTATAACAGTGAAAAATAATTTAATTCTAATCACACCTTTTAACAGGAGAGACAGCACAAAAAATGGAAAGGCCTTCTTTGACAGGCCTATAGAAATGATTGGCCTTTCTCAAGAAGTCAGTCATCTGCCAAACCAAGTAAATGCTAAGTCTGTAAAGTAAAAATCCAGTACTCTCTTGTCTCCTCCATATACATGGAAGAGCAAAAATAATAATGGAGAATAATAGAGAGGAGAAGCCAAAAGTGGTATAATCCAGTTCACATACAATATTAAAGTTTGAGGTTGAAAGCAATGAACAAAAGGTAAGACTCTCCAAATAAAGACAGACACTTCCATCACCAGAGCAAAGATCTCCCTTTATCCCTACTACACCCTACATTCTCACAAGGGTGCCTCAGATAAAGCTTCATTCTTTTTTGCATAAGGAGAACACTGTACTCTGCTTCAGATTAAGGGGTAAAGAGCAGGACAGACTCTACATGCTCCTAAGCCCACATAATCGAGTAAGTATCAGTATTCCATTCAACAATAAATGTTTATTCAGCATCTTCCTCTGAGCCAGGCTACTTTTTCTGGCAATGGTGAGAAAGTCCTTGCACTCATGGAACTTATATTCAAAGGAAGATGAGACCAGTGATTAAAAGATGAATATACTCTATTTAAATGTAATTCATCATGTCCTGTAGTGACCAGTACTTTGAAGTAATTTCAGGAAGATGCAGTAGCCATAAATAGATATTGCACCTAAATTAAAGTGAACCCTTATTCAGGAAACCACTTACAGGATTTAGGTCAGGAAGAAACATACTTGATGTGAGCTGCCAATTTCTGTATCAGACACAATGCAGCTGCTTAGATTAAGAATAGCGAATATTTCTGTGTCGCATAGCTTTCTCCTCACCCACCCTACAGGGGCATCTGGAACACTTTCTGGACAAGCAGGCTCTTACTAGAGTTGGAAAGGAACCTAATTCTCTCAAGGTATTTTTGTTTTATATGAAATATACTCATTATTTGGAAAGAGCTCACATTAATAATCTAAGTATTTCTATTGAGGGGAATGATTATAAATTTTAGGGTTTCTAGATTGCTAGACCAGACTCAGAGTTGGCAGGCATACATCTTCAGCAAAGGGGAGAAAACTGAATCAGTGCCAAAATGTTCTTGAAAAATATCTTTGGTGTGAGAGCTTCAAAATTCAGTAAAGGCTTTTCCCCCATAGTCAACCCCCACACTTCATTTCTGGATTGATATAATCTATTTGAGTATGATACTCTTAGTTAGGATCTCCCAATGATGAGTTATTACACACTTAACCTGTACCCTGACCCTTTTCCTTTTTACCTTGAGCGAGGTTCTTACATGGCTTTTCCACATTTCCCACCCCATCTGTTAGATTGCCTATTTTAGCTTAGCTAAGCTTAGCAGAGCTTAGGCTACGCAATGAATGGATGAGAGACTGAGAGGCCTTGCTGCAGGACAAGAAGGTAGGCCAAGAACATAAGGTGCATCTTTATTAGACACCATCACACTCTGTTGCACATTTCTCTCTTTCTTAATTTTTTTATTGAGTTCCATATAAAAATAGTTATTGAATGTCTATGAGTGCCACACATAGCATAATGACCTGTGAAGGTCATTTATTGCCTTGTGAAAGTCATACTCAGATGGCAAAATAATTTCATGTTGTTAAGCCCACAGGGTAAACATTCACTGTAAATATTTATACAAAATCGCAGGAAATTTTAGCTTAATACTCAAATACTCAAATGAGGAGCATTTACTCTACACAGAGATGGTGAAGTAGCAAACTCCAGTAGCCACAGAAAAATCAAAGATTAATTATGTATTACGAGTATACAGCAGCAATTTTAAAACAAGCCTTCCACCTGATAGATGGTGTGGTTTGTTTCTGAGATATAGATGATACGGCCAATTAAAAAATAATATACTTTGTATCAGTGATAACAAATTGTCAAGACTTTACTGAGACTTACTTTATCAGCAACTATGTAGAGTGATAAATCATCATTACCCATCACCCAATACTACTCAAGAATACTGGTAAGCTTCCTCAGAGCTCAGGGAAAATTTCCCCTTTATAATTAACCCTCATTAAAAGATTGCAGGTTATTTTCCCACCATAATGAGCAGCAATGACATAAGTGTGGCTGAGACCAGCTGTGTTTCAGGTGTTTTATGTTTGGTGTGCTGGGAGCAGTTCATTACTCATGAAGTGATGTCTTTTTTTTTTTTTTTTAACTCATTCTGTTGCATGAAATGGAGAAGTACACTTAGATTTATCATTTCTAAGTTGTTAGAAGAAAATCAAGGGAACAGACATTTTTTTGCCACTGGGATAATAAAATATATGTTTTAACATTTTAAGAAATAAAGCTTTTAACATTAAGATTTAAAATACTCCATTAGGTCACACAGGAAATGAACAAGGTAACAGGACTCCTACTGGTCAAATTGGGACAATTTGAACATTAAAAGAATAGTAATGTTAATGGTTTATATTATATTGAATATTAATAAAAAAACAGAGTCCATAGCAATACTCAAAACCAAAAAGGGGAGAGGGAAAAGATTTTCATTGCAGAAAACCACTAACTAACACATCTATATGTAACAATACAATTAGAAAACCACCAATGACCTTTGCAAAATACAATTACTGATTTAGGGAAGAATCATCAAAGATGCTAACACCATTAAGTGATGAAATGTTCATTCTTCAAACTAACGTAACAACAATAGGACAAACTGACATAATGTGTTTTGATACACTATCATAAAAAGTAAACATTACACTCAGAAATCTTTTTTTTTTTTTTAAAGGTTTTATTTATTTATTTGACAGAAAGAGACACAGCGAGAGAGGGAACACAAGCAGGGGGAGTGGGAGAGGGAGAAGCAGGCTTCCCGCGGAGCAGGGAACCCGACGCGGGGCTCGATCCCAGGACCCTGGGATCATGACCTGAGCCAAAGGCAGACGCCTAACGACTGAGCCACCCAGGTGCCCCTACACTCAGAATTCTTTTAAAAACAATATTTAACATGAATTAATGAGGAAACATTTAGATGAATCAAAATGTGGCTCATTCTACACACAACTGGCCTGGTCTCTTCAAAATATCACTGTCATGAAAGACAAAGAGTAGTGGAAAATTTCTAGATTAAAAGAATTTCAAGAGACATGACAATCAAATGCAACAAATGATCCTTGATTGGATCCTAAGCCCAAACCAAAACTCTGTAAAAAAGCATACAGAAGAAATTTTGGGAAATTTGAATATGAACTGTATGTTGATGAAAATTATTTTATCATAGCTCAACTCATTGGGAGTGATGCTAGTGTGGGGGTTATGTATGAAAATTTCCTTATACTTAGGAGATATGGGACGAAGTATTTGTAATGTACTGTTACTGTATCTACAATTTCAAATAGTTCAGTTGAGATGATACAGATATATCAAATATGGGAAAATGTTTTTAAATAGAAACCTTTTGATGGCAAATTTTATTATTTTGTTGTGGCTCTCTCAGATTTTCTTGGTTGCATGGTTAAAAATGTAGTCTTAGATACATCAGCCATTTTCCATACCATAAGTAAATTAGAAAGTGGAAAAAAAAGTTTCATTTTATCTTTAAATGCTAATGAAAAAGTTGACCATGCATAACATTTCATTCTAATAAAAAATAGCATTTTGAGAAAGAAAAGGAGATATAATCTACAAGATTTTCACAAATGAAAAGATTATTTGGAGAAAAGCAAAGAAATTTGCACTGATTGTCCTCATTTTTTAGTGCTCCATGAAGAGAGGGATTTTTGTATGTTTTATGCACTACTTTATTCAATTGTCTAGACTAGTGCTGCCACAAATTAGGTGTTAAATGATAGATATTTGAAAGAATATGGGGTTTACTGTCATCATACACATTATCTCATTTAAATTTATACAACAAATTGGGGGTGGGGGATCCCCTATTTTGCATAGGTTGAACTGGAGAGTCAACTACTAATGGGGATATAGTGGAGCAATGGCATGAGTCAAGCTCTATTCAGCTGCACAGCCCATACATACATATCAGGTGTATAGCCCCTCTGAACATCATGTAGTCCTTTCCTTTCTGTTTATAAGAAAGGAAGCAGAAAAGTAGGAATCTGCTGTTATTAAGGTACTATAGATAGTTAGCTGCAGAACAAAGACAATGCCCTATATTCTTTATCCTCATCTAAGTAGGAAATACAATCCCAGTGGTCTTTGCTAATAAGGGCAATGAGTATCATAGAGAACTGCTCTGGCTTTAGATTTAGATGCTGCTGGCTCAAATCTTAATTCTGCTCCTACTCCACATAGTTGTAAGTATTAAGTAATTACACTTTTCATGTTATTACTTCAGGATCCAAGCTAAAGAAGGATCCTTCTGAAGTGTCTCCATGATCACCAAGGCAGAGGTTGAGGGGAGCTGACGTGTCTCACACTGATACACACCACCTTGGCACACTCTCAAGGGAACGAGTCATATGGATGTTAACCTTCAAAGAGATGGGGAAGGACAATTTTGACATGGGTCTCAAAAATGAGGGAACCCAATACCAGCAATCATTTGCAATATGTGACACAAGGGTCACCTAAAATGGATTTGAAGATTTAAATGGAAAATCTAATGGGGAAAATCCAGAGGAATATTACTTTGTAGTAAGAATATTTTGTACTTAGTATCATTCTGAAGTGCCTTTTATTCAGATATTTTTAAGAATTGGAGTAGACAAGTATTGATTGGTTATTCCTTTACCTGAAGGGGTTTACTCCAATACTAAGAGATTTGATTTTGAAATAGATGATAATTTAGGAAAGAAGAAATGGTATGACAGTCATGAATGAGTCTTTCAATCTTCACAACAAACCTATAAAGTCAGGATGCTCATCGTAAGAGAAGAGCAGGACTAATGCAGTGACTCGCTCCCGTGTGCTTCTACTCTGCCACACCTCCAGTCTACCATCCACACTGCGGAGTTGGGGAGAGCCTCTAAAAATGTTGGACCAATCATGTCACTCCTCTGCTCAGTATACTACACAGGCTGCCTAACTCAGAATAAAAAACAAGGTCACAGCATAGTCTACAAGTCACAGCACAGTCTGCTTTCCTAATCCTTCACCACCCTCCACTTTCACCTCCTCATTGTTATTGCTTTCTCTCCCTCGCTCACCCTGCTTCAGCCACCTTTGGTTTCCTTGTTGTGGCTCAAATAAAATCAGCGCTCTCCTTTCTTGGTGCCTTTGTATGTGCTATTATTTGCCCATGAAATGGTCTTTCCCTATGCCAGTGGTTCTCAAACTTCAGCTGCATTACAAGCACATGGCATGGTTGTCAAAATACATATTGCTGCGCTCTACTCCTTGAGTTTCTGATTCATTAGGTCTGGGGTGGAATGCAATGATTTGCAATCCTAACGACTTGCTACTGGTTCAGGGATTTTGAGAACTTTGGCTCTATGCAGCCACATTCTCACTTTCCTGGTATCAAGTATATGCCCTAATTCCTCATGAGAGATTACCTGGCATCCTATATTTTAAAGAGACCACACACTTCAGCAGCCTTTGTTATCTTGTTCCCACTTGTTTTTCTTCATAAAACATATCTGATGTCATATATTTTAATTTTCTTGTACTTTCCCTTTTTCTCACTCATATCCATCAGACTTCAAGCTTCATGAAAGAAAGGAATTGATCTCTTTTGTACATTATGCGCCCCAAAGCCGAAGTCACTGTCTGGCATGTAGTAAGCACTCAATAAATATCGGCTGAGTTAATGACTTAGCAGAAATTTTGGGAGACCATCCCCAGTGAATACTAGAAATAATTTTTGACCCCCAAAATAGAGAGAAGGTAAATCTGATGATGATGAGGGGGGAAATGAACGATTACTAGCACCCATGAAATTTTTAAAAAGCCTTTAAATAGAATCAGTTTCTGAGTGAACAGAGAAGATAAACTGTGATCTTCATTATTTACAGATATTGACTAGGCTTATACAGGGAGCCCATTTAATTGTGGGAGTGAAGAAAGTAATCATAATTGTTAAAGAGACTGATTAAAGAAGCTTTACATTTCTAAATAAACTAAAAGTGTCCATATCATTGACTGAGTTGGGAGGGGTGTGGATTGCAGCAGTGGAAGGGGGAGAAGGATTTCCACCTTCCTCATCAGCCTCTGAGTGGTATAAATTTATATCTTGATCACAGAACTTGTTAATATAATTCCATGTCTGTCATACTTGCAAAATATGTACCTGAGCTATGATCACATTGATACATATTACAAAACTTCCCAACTGTAACCCACTTCAGACAAGAACGATCACACAACTCTTAGTATGTTCCATCTATTCCAACGATGTAAGAAATTCACATTATGTATTTTAATAAAACTTTTAATTAGAATAATTTTACATTTACAGAAAAGCGGAAAGGATAGCACAGACTATTCTCATGTACTCCACACCTAGTTTCCCCTATTAAGTAACTTTTTTTTATATTGCAGGATCCCATTCAAGTTACCATGTTACCTTTAATCATCAGGTCTCCTCAAGCTCCTCTAGCCTGTGACAGTTGCTCAGATTTTTCTTCTTGCTTTTGCTGATCTTGACAGTTTTCGGAAGAAGTGATTAGGTGTTTTGTAAAATATCCCTCAATTTGGTTTTGTCTGATGTGTTTCTCATGATTAGACTGGAATTACGGGTTTTGGGAGGAAGACTATGAAGATAAAGTACTGTTCTCATATCGTATCAAGGGTTCATGCTATCATCATGCATTAGCATTTTTTTAAAAGATTTATTTATTAATCTGAGAGAGAGAGAGAGCATACAAGCAGAGGGGAGGAGCAAAAGGAGAGGGAGTAGGAGATTCCCCACTGAGCAGGGAGCCCCCGACAATGCGGGGCTTGATCCCTGGACCCCGAGATCATGATCTGAGCCGAAGGCAGACGCTTAACCAACTGAACCACCCAAGCGCCCCTTGCCTTAATATTATTAACATTAACCTTGATTACCTGGCTGACCTAGTGGTCGTCAGATGTCTCCACTATAAAGCTAATCTTTTTCCCCCCTATGTATACTGTACTCATTGGAAGGAAGCGACTATGCACAGCCCATACTTAAAGGGTTGGAAGTTGGAAGTTAAGTGTTACCTGCTTGAGAGGGAAAAATCTATAAAACTTATTTGGAATTTTTCTGCATGGGTTATTTGCACATTCTCTCCCAGTAATTTATTCATTCAATCATGTATTGAAGTATGGTCTCATGGACTATTTTTTATACTTTGAATTATAATCCAATACTACATTGTTTATTTTGTTCAAATTGTTTGTGCTTTGGCCATGGGGAGCCCCTTCACTTAGCTCCTGTATCACTTTGACATAACATCACTGCTGTGAATTGTTTTAGCACTTCCCTATTTTATGGCCTCACAAGATGCTCCAGGTTCATCTTTTATTTTCCTTGCCCTAGTCCTAGAATCAGGTTCCTTTTTTTGGGGAATGACTTTAGAAATCAAGCACACTCTTTCTCCGGGGGAGTCATTATTTCTAGGCCCTCTCAGCTCACAGAACAAGAAAATACGTGGGTTCTAAAACATGCATACATACGTTCCTTATTTCTTTATGGATTCCTTTGTATATATAGTAAATTAAACTGGAGTTAATACTAACGTTTTTAACTCTAATCCAGGACGAAATGGATTATTCTAGCCTCTCCATTTAGTGTATCTGTAATCTCTCTCTCCAACAGTGAAAACTCAGGGTACTCCCATCCACCATCCATTTACTTAATTGTTCAATTCTGCTGTACACGTATAGTAGTGTCAGAAATGCTAATCCTTCCCTCAGGGGAAAGAACTTTATCAACCAAAGTGTTTATGCACAGTTCCTCCTGCCTTTAGTCTTACAGACTCCATGCATTTCCAAAGCTACTTAAGTCAACAACTTCTACCCACTTACTTCTTCAATGAGGTAATCTCATATATTTGTAATTCAGATTCTTTTCCTACAGTAGGCATTTCTTTCTGGGCTTCTCCTGACCTCTTAAATATATATTTTTTAATTTCCATATGTGAAGTTTCACTCTATGCTATAAAATTCTATGGGACTTGTCAAATGCACACTTCCATGTCTCCATCACTACAGCGTCATACAGAACACCCTAATACATCCCCTGTACTTCATCTACTTAGCCGTCCCTGTTCCCCTCCCATAACCCTGGTGGCAAGTACTGTACTGTGTGCCATTCCCGCAGCTTTGGCCTTTCCAGATGTAATATAACTGGAGTCATACAGTATGTAGCTTTTCTGACCGCATTTTTCATTCTTACTTAATAAGAACCTTTTAAAGATTCATCTGTGTCTTTGCATTGCTACCTCATATCTTTTTATCACTAAATATCATTTCATTATATGGATGTACCACATTTCATTTTTGAAATTTCATTTTTGAAGATCTTGGTTGCTTCAAATTTTTGTGATTATGAATACATCTGCTACATACATTCATGTGCAGGTGTTTACCTGGACATAAGTTTGCATATCAGTTAGGTAAATACCTAGGAATCTGATTGCTGGATCATATGGTAAGACTGTTCTTAGCTTTATAAGAAATTGCCAAAATGCCTTCCAAAATGGCGCATCCACATTACATTTTATTAAAAAGAAAGAAAACGCTCTGGATGTTTAGCATTTGTAGGTGGATACCACAATCATGGAAGTGGATTCATTAATAATAGTGAGCTGAATAGAGCCTATTTCAGGCCCACCCCATGGGACATTCGTCACAGAGCAGTGCCAACACACTCAATCCTAAAGTGTCCACTCAAGAATGAGCTTTTGATGTCAAGGCAATTTGGCCTGCTGCCAGATGGTGCGAAATGGCTTTGTGCATTTAGTACTGTAAAAAGTTCTAGAGCCCAGTGCTCATTATTTGCCAGCTTCTATGGAAGCTGTGTGTTTTATGTGTTTATTATTTATTAAGTTTTTATTTAAATTCCAGTTGGTTAACATACAGTGTAGGAAGCTGTGTGTTTTAATGAAGAGCCTTGAAACTCCCCCATTCTGCACTGCAGTGGTAATAACAGAAGGTATCAGTCTTCTTCACACAGAATTAGCTCCACCAGCACTCCATTCACTCAGGGGAGAAATGAAAATTTTCATTCTCAGATGTGAGTGAAATCTCAGGGAGGTTAAACCCATATCTGAATTCTGAAACCTCAGAAAATTCAGAAAGACAAGCTAGATCCATGCCTCCACTTGTTCCCTTTCCTGTCCTTTGCCCACCATTTGGACTCTTAATGGATTGAAGTCACACTACTGAACCTTCAGCATGCATCAGAATCATCTGCAAGACCAACTACAACATGAATTGCTGAGATGCAACCCTTGAGTTTCTGATCATTAGGGCCAGAGAATTTTTCTTTTCTATAATGTTCCCAGGTGATGTCAATGCACTGATCCAGGGTGAACACACTGCCCAGTACTGGACTAAGTTACTGCATTCCTAAGTTTTCAAAGTCTTCTGCTACTATAGTAACAGTTATCCTTTACATAGCATGAAGTGACACAATTTGAAATTTGTAAATGAAGTGTTATTTTACCTAAACAACTCAGCCATTCTCTGCTATGCAAGTAAAGAAGAAAGCATCTGAGTTCACTGGACTGCAATTAAACAAAAGGGAAAAAATTACCTATTTATTCATTTTTCATATGACTAACACTATCAAGTAATCCCATTATGTGCCACAGATGGTGCTTATTAGAGTAGCTTAGCTCCTTGTGATAGCTAAAGCATTGTCTATTCTCTCTGATGGTTTCCCAATTCGAGAGAACAAAGCAACAGCCCAGGTTCTAGGTTAAATTTAAGAAAGGAAATAGATTGTTTTTCCACCCGTCTTTTTGTAAGATCCCCCCTCTGGAAACTAACAGGCATCTCCATCCGCATGTTTCGATGAGCTCTTAGACATCCTGGTTTCTTCCTTGCATCTCTCTCAACCTATATACTCAAGAATTTTTTTTCAAATAGTCTTATGTAAATTTAGCAATGCTTACTTTTCTTTCTGTAAATGCTTGATTTGTGTCCTTTATTCATCCCCTAAGATTTCCATTTTACCCCTGCTACCCAAAAGCAAAATACCTCTTTCCTTGCAGTTTTATGTTCTTTCTTTTCTTTTTCAAGGCCGAACACGTCGTGTACAAACCTGATGTCGTAATATTTATTCTTTGACTAGATTTTTTTGAATCAACATTGCTTGGAAATCTTTATACATCAGAAAGTTAGATAAAATTTCATTTTCTTTACAGTAAAGTTACACTTGTTCGAAGTAATTTTATCAGTTCAGAATCATGCAAAATAGAAAAGTTCTTCTGACCTCTGTTACCCATTTTCCCAAAGGTGATTCTTGTTCTTTTTTTGTGTTTGCTTTATTACATTTTCTGTATGTAAAATGAATGCCTACATGTTTTAATTAAAAATTAAAAATTTTAAATTAAAATTGAACTATACTGGACATGCTTTTTAATCATTTCCACTTTTTATTTAAGATATGTTACATGGAATTGTTCTTCATTTTTCTTACTCTATACCTAATATTCTATTGAATGCACGTGACATAATATAGTCATTTTCTATTAATGGACATTAGTTTGTTTTCTATGATAGCATAATGCATGAATATATTTCTTTTAGAACTTGTGTGAACTTTTCTATAGAATCAATTCCTCCCAAAAGGAAAACTGGATTATATGCTTATTACATTTTAACATATATTACCAAATTGCCCGGCAAAAAGATCATACCAATCTACCAGCAACCAAACTGTGTATTAGAGGGTCTGTTACAGGCCCTGGCATGCACGTGTGCATGTGTGTGTATACATAGTAACATTAAAATTAAGATTTTTTTTTAAATCTCAGATCTAAATATGTTACTCGAAGAAATGTCTAGAATCCTGCAGTCTATCTGCCTTCCTAATTTGTCATTTTAATTTATATTTTCACTAACACTTGACCATAATTTATTCTTTATACATTTGACTTCTATGGAATATTCTTTTTTAAGTTGAAGTATAGTTGACATACAATGTTATATTAGTGTCAGGTGTACAACATAGCAATTTGACAATTCTATATACATTACAAAATGCTCACCAACAGTAAATGTAGTCACCATCTGTTACCATAAAATTGGGTGTTTGTACCTCTAATCCTCTTCACCTACTTGACCCATCCATGGTATTACATATGGCTAGATGCAAGAAAGACTGACAAAACAAGTATCCAGCATGGTCAGCCTCCATTTTGGAATGTGGGACCTATCATTAGGAAAAAATTGTGGTAGGGACTGAGATTACATGTATGATTACAATGTCTGTCATGGTGGTGAAACAGAAGTACCACAGTTTATTCAGTGATAACTTCTATCAACTTTCTATGACATTTTCCATTTTCCTATCTTTCCTGAATATTCTCTCAGCTCTCACCATAAACTTCACAGGCCCTCAATTACTTTCCATTACCTTCTGTGTTCACTGTATCTTTTTATTGGCCTGCCATTACAATACTTCCATCTTCTGCTCCCAGAATTTTGCTCATTTTTGAAGTTACATAGCTTGCTAAACATGGACGTGATTGAACTAAAGAAACTTCAAGAATGTGTCTCATTTTATATATTTAAAAGAACAGTTACTACAAGTGATAATTAAAATGTTTCATTTGGGGGTGAGGCATTAAGCCAATTATATATTTTTAAATCTTTTTAAAATATTTTTATTTATTTATTTGACAGAGACATAGCGAGAGAGGGAACACAAGCAGGGGGAGTGGGGGAAGGAGAAGCAGGCTTCCTGCAGAGCAGGGAGCCTGATGTGGGGCTCGATCCCAGGACCCTGGGATCATGACCTGAACCGAAGGCAGACGTTTAACGACTGAGCCACCCAGGTGCCCCAAGCCAATTATATTCTTATTAATATTTCTGAACTGTTCTAGAACATCCTGTGTTAAAACAAAGGTTACGTTTCTTTTTTTTTTAAAGATTTATTTATTTGAGAGAGCGAGAAAGAGAGAATGAGAGAGAGAGAGTACATGAGAGGGGGGAGGGTTAGAGGGAGAAGCAGGCTCCTTGCCAAGCAGGGACCCCGATGCGGGACTCGATCCAGGGACTCCAGGATCATGACCTGAGCCGAAGGCAGTTGCTCAACCAACTGAGCCACCCAGGTGCCCCAAAGGTTACGTTTCTAATTAACCAATATAAAAACCAAATATATAGAGTGTGTCCCATTAGAATTATAAATATACATCCAACATCAAAAATAAAAGATGAGATATTAAGTTACTGATAATTTATCTAATATACTATTCAGTCTTGTTAAAAGTTAAAATATTAAGTCTAAAGAGTAAAAATGGGAAATGAAGAATATTTTTAAAAATACACAAATTTTGGTTGAGTAGAGGGAAAAGATCCTAATATTATATTTTATTTTATTAATACAACTTCAGAAATAGTTATCTGTTACCTTTACCCTTTCTCTATTAGTGAGTAGAATATTGGGAATAACCTTGAATGTTAAGGTTTTCTAATAGGCAAGTAAAAAACATTTAATATATACTTTACCATTAAAACTCAATTAGCATTAGTGGGATTTTAGGAGTGCATGTTCTCTGTGTTTCTGAAATTTCACTTGCTCTCTCTTTCAGTTGAAATTATATGTACAAAATAAGCTGGTGTTTACACAAAGAGTCTATCAGTTTGCATACAGGTAAGTGTCCATGTTAACCACAAGGTCTAGATTATGATCTTGACCTAGAAGTATGGACGTAACTAGATGGCACTGAATACTTTTAATTACATGCTGCTTTGTAACCCACTGCTTTTTTTTTCTGATCCAATCTCTTTCTTAAGTTAGGGCTTTGAAATAATTGAATTATGATTAAATAATGATTCTTCCTGCTCTCATGCTGAAGCCTTATTTAACTCTGCAATACACTTTCTATTTTTCATAAAATATGAGTGCTGTCAATCTTACTTAAAATTAGCCTATATTATATTCTAAAAGTTGAAGCTTAGCTCCAATGCACTAACACAAATATATTATAAGTAGTATTCTAATCTGATGAATAGATTACCTTTCTACAGTTTTGTTTACCCTCAAATACACTTATGAAAATTTAAATTTTTGAATAAACATATTCTTAGTGTTCTTTGTTAATTCCTCTATATTCTAGTTCATTACCAAACTATCACAACTGACTGTGTGGTAGTAATTACAGAGTTTAAAACTATACTTTTAATCACTGTGTTCAATAAGCATTTATTGAGAAATTATGTTCAGAGTGCTACAGACCTTTGCCTTTAAGGGCTAATATATTTAGATAGCAACATACTTGCAAGTACAGAGAAAATCAAGTACAACATAGAAAGCAGATGCCAAAAAGCCAAATGAGTCCATCAGGCCACATGTTCTAAAGAAACTCAGACACTAAGGAGATAACTGAGCTTCATAGAGAAAGAAAGAACGTCATATTTTGACTTTAATTACAGCTAACTTTACCAGTTCTTTCTATGTAATAGGCATCGTGAAGTGCTCTATACCACTTCTTAGTATTTTGAGAGAAACGTAGAAAACAGAAAAGCAGATTACACATGACTCTTACAGCCAAATGTGAAGATCAAGTACAAACCAGAAAACTAGTCTATCGAGAGTAGTGTTTTCAAGTAACAGTTCAGTGAATGTAAAGATCACAGAAAACCGTATTCCAGAAAGCTCAGTGCGCAAGAAAAACACTGATCTAGTTCTCAGAGGGCTTGGGGTTCAATCTGTACATCCATTGTTCAGGTATACCACATAGGCAAACTATTTCACCTATGTTTCTCATTGCCCTCGTATAAGGCATGGCTAGTGGACTTGATGGCGCTTGATGTCTTCTGTTCTAAAAGGCCATGGTTTGACAGCAAATCATTGAAGGTTTAACTGGGAGAATGATGTGAAAAAGAAATGGCAAATATCTAGTCTGGATGTTAGAGGATAGTAAGTCTGGAGGCCAAGAGAACAATGAGCAGAACAATGTAATGTGCCATGCTTGAGGAACTGTTGTGTTCAGTGCATTATACATAATGACGGTGTGCCTTGTTAAATATCCTATAACTGTCCATTTTCTCCAATGGCTATTTTTTGTTTTGATGCTATTCAGGATTTGAGAAACAAAGTTAATATTTTGGTTTGTCTCTTCAGTTTCACAACTTTGTATTTTTAAGTTGACCTTAATTTTAATTGTGAAGTATCTCTGTTCTCCTTTTTAATACCCTAGCTTACTTTCCATTCAACTGATATTTCTATTTGAATTTTAGATCATTGTTATTTTATTATTTTGCCTACTAAACTTCTTTGAAGCCACGCTGTACTTTTAAATACAATCCCACTGTTTCTACTTCTTAATTTCCCTAATGAATTCTATTTCTTTGAAGGAATTTCTTTGCTTTGTTAACTTTATTCATTCTAGATAATAAATACCATCTGTTTTATTTCACTTTTATTTAAAATGCTTTGTATTTAGAATCACCATTCAATCTTTCCCTGTTTGTGATGCTGTTCAGAAAAAAAAAAAAAAAAAGTATCCCAGTTAGTCCCTAGAAGAATGTTGATCATTTTGTGAATGCTTAACCCAGAAAACAGAAATTTAAGCTGACCCAGGTTTCCTATGTGGTGTTGATACTGTTCTGTTAAGTTGATAAGTAAAATATCCACTATTTCTACCAATGGGATAAGCAAAAAAATGTTTGTTTTTTTTTTTTTTCTGGAAAGGTCTAAATAGGAAGTATTTGGGGCTTTGTGGGCCATAATTACAAACTCGGCTACTGGAGCATGAAAGCAGCTACAGACAAAGAATGGGTGCAGCTGTAGGTCCAATAAAACTATTTACAGCAGGTTAGATTTAGACCATTAGGTCATAGTTTGCTGACCTCTGTTCTACAATACCAAGTACTTGATAAACTTTCCTTAAAATGTTATTTCCTATTTCAAAAAGAGAGAGAGAGAGAGAGAGAATGTTTACCCATTAGATTATTTTTTTATTATAAACCTGAAAATTTTATTATTGGTATCCACAATTTAGCATTCTCATGTAACAGAACTCTTGCAAAACATGAAGTCAATACATTACTTAACATTTATTTAGCGTTAAACTTTTACAAGATGACAATTTTATACTCTAAATGATCAAAATAATAAACATCATTCTTTAGGTTTAGGAGTGAACAAGAAAAAAAATAAATTTGTTCCAGAGTTCTAAGGTTGAAATTCCTTGAATGATTTTAATTGTTTTTCCCTGTAGCATAAAAGGGAATCTGGACCACTTACATGTGTATTCCACAAGCCTGGGCACAGTGGTACAAAGAAATAGAACCTGTGTTAGTTAGAGATCATTCTGAGGAAAATGCAGTAGCCGGGAAAGTTCAAGTAAATAGTTTATTATAAGAATATAAGAGAATCTCACTGGACAGAAACTTGCAGAAAATATAACTAAGCCGATGGGGCACAGAAAATCATCAAAGGCATAGTCTCTTGATTTCTCTCCTTTGTCCTACCACGGAGTTTTCCACCCATTCTTCTTCATTATGTCTGTTTCATCATCCTCTCTGAAGCCAACTCATGTCTGAAAAGCTTTAACGTTTGTTCATTCACAATTTTGACATCTACACATTTTAGAGCTTGCCTCATACTGGTTCTGGATCTTACTTTACCAGATCTTTCACTCCGGGCATTCAGTGTCTTATAGCTAAGATGGCTGTCCCTTAATCAGGGATTCTGACTGCCTGCTGGCTGGCAATGGATTGTTTTGCTTTGAGTTAGTTTCTCCCATTCAAAATAGTGATAGTCAGGAAGGGCTGGATCATGTGACCAGATGCCAAAATTAAAGCCATTCTATGCTGAAATAAATTTTCTGAGTAGGAGCTGAGGTCAATGAAGGAAAATAGACAGATATGTCCACTACAGCCTGAGAAATAAGATTCCTGCAGTTGGGAAAGTTATTATTCTTGAAATTAAAAATGAGAACTCTTTTAATATTAGAGTTCATAAGAGACAAAGACTCTTGACATTAGTCAGTAGGTGAGGGACCAGTGAGCAGGCTGAATAAGCACATGATCTTTAAACTTGCCCAGAATAATCACAGACCTAGGAGATGAGAGGGAGGTTGTTATCCAGGGCCAAACTCTTGATGTGTGGCAATGGTGGGTTAGTAGGCATTAACAAGGAGCAGGATTTATTTCAAGAAGATGGAATAATAACGGTGGGTAAGTGACATTGAGAAGAGAGAGTATGTAGAATGTTGAAGCCATAAGCAACCTACAATTCAGAATTTTAAGATGAAGAGTGCCATGGAAGAGACTCAATTACCTCCAAATAATCTTCTAGCCACAATAAAGTGGCTTCGGTCCTCTATAACCCTTCTTTCTCCTTGCCTTTGTGCATTTGGACAAACTATCTCATTTGTTGCAAATGTTTTTCAAACTCACTCATCCTTAAGCCCTAGTGAAATTACTAGTCTCTTCTAAAACATTTCATACTTATTAAAATTAAGTTCTCATTATTGCACATTCTCAAGTCACACTGTAGGTATATGCATGTATATATACATACACAATACATATTAGGGCAGTTATTACATTATTCTTTAATGGAATGTCACATTTATCGACTGCAGAGTACACAGCAAGCTTGTAGATAAGACTATTTTATTCAACTTCATGAAGCAGTAATCGTGCAGGCACACAGTAGGTACTCAACAATAACGACAAAAGCCCATAAATTTAATTGGAGTGAACTTATTTTCACCTGGCCAATGAAGGCTATAACTAGACTCTGTGGTAAAACAGACACTGGTATCAGTGGCTTTGATAGGGTAGAGACAACTTCTAGGTCTATAATAGAATTCAGGAAGTACAGGCTCTATATGGTCAGTAGACACTCACATTCTTAAAGCAAACACAAGGAATACTTTGAGAGGTGGCAGAAGGGTAGTGGCTAAGGTTGCAGAGACAATCAGAGCCTTAGCAGCAGCAGGTGACCTAAAAAGGCTCAGGTTGAATAAAAGAAAGATACTTTGGAATTCAAAGTCATAGAAGAGGGGATGCTGCTGGGTGACATCCACCCGGAGCTGCATTGATATTGGTGCTCTTGAGGGTCTTTAGGATGGGATCTGAATTGGATGCTAGAGCTATAAATATGAGATCCTCATATAAGGGTAATTCAGGGGCTTGACCTTGAGCTCTTGGATCCCTTTGTCCATTCTTGTGCTTTCGCCTTCTGTGTACTTTCACTTCCAACAGCCAGAGTCCTACCATGAGAAGGGATTGAAAGAGCCCTCTGTAGGACCTCACCTAAGACTGTGCACATATTTAGCTTCCTCCTATTGCCTGTCCTGTTTTCCCTTCTAACTTATTTTTTTCTCCTTGGTACTATTTCTTAATAAATTACTTGCGCAAAAAATCTTTATCTCATGGTCTGTTTTTTGAGTTAATGCGATCTAAGACACCTGCCCAGAAAAAAATTAAGGCTAGTAGGGTACCTAGAGAGGGTAGTGAGGGAAAATAGCCAGCAACAACTTAAATTTGGACATAAATGACATTAGAGATTATACAGCATTTATATAAATTAAAGAGATATCCAAACTGTTTGGTGAGTCACATGAATAAAAGAATGTTTATTTTTTTCCATGCTGTACCACCAAATCAAGTAATTAAACTAGATTTTTATCAGAAAGTGTCTCAAATTCGAGCCACAATTATAGCAGTTGAGAGGAAGATAGATTGACTGCAGTTGACAAGAAGGTTGAAGCTATTACTAATGCTGAATTAACAGAACACTTGGAATACTAACAGTAATCCTCAGAACCAGAATAAGATCAACAATGGAGTGCTTATTTTTAAGTCCAAAAACCATGTCTTACTTTTATATGACTTCTATTTTAAAACAATGTTTAGTTTCTTATATTCTTGATGTACTCTCCCACAAACTTCATTAACCAGTTTTTGAACCCCTTTCCATCTTTCCGAGTTATCTTTTCAGTGGGTTCTACTACTTCCCTCTTCTGTTTAAACACTTGTGCTTCCCAGATCCCATTGTTTGCATCTCTTTCACTCCACCCTTCTTCTCTGAGGCAGTATCATTGATGATTATGATTTCCTTTCTCTTCCATAGGTTAATAACTCCTAAGTCTTTTTTTCTAGACACAATCTTTGGTCTAAATACCAAAAATATGTAGCTTGTAATTTATTCATCACATCTACCAGTTAGAAACCAGAACTCTCCTTCCAGGCCCATGCTTCACAATACTGCTACTAGACTGACATTTCTAACATTAATCCTTATACTTCTCTGTTTCATGTATTTATTCATGGCTTACAGGATAAAGTCAAACCTCCTTTTCATGTTTCCCACAATCCTTTATGATCCCGTAGCTTCCTACTCTTTCTTCGTCATCATTTGTTAGCCCCGACTCATGCATGTTGCCATAGAATTTACTGGTCTTCCAACAAGTCACATCATGTCTCTGTGCAGTATTTCAAATAATCTTGCTATTCCCTTACTCTAGGAAGTTTTATATCTTTCCTTTTGTCTTCCCAAAGAACTTGTACTTAACCTACTCATTTTTAAAATTTATGTTCTGTGAAGCCTTCTATGAACTCTATCTATACTTCTTTGCCAGACATAATTGTTTACTCTGTTTACTCTTTCTTCACAATACCTTGGTCATTGTTGAAAAAGAACACTTACAATACTACACAAAACTGTTTTTTGCATTTGTCTCATGATTAGCCTTTGAAACTCTTTATCGGTGTACACCAAGGGTACACAATAAATGAGCAACAAATCTGTTCATAATAAAGAAAAACTAAGCACTTTCCACTGAGGAATACCTTACTAATTATGAAATCGTAGGATATAAAAGTAGCCTGCTCTATGTACTAGCATCTCAATTTGTATATTGCATAGGGCTTCCATATTTATACAGCACAATTCATATCACAGACTCATCCTGAATTAACAGAGAATGAAGACACGAAGATCCATGGTCCCCACCAGAATTCTACAGCAGTGGAGAGCGAGCCTACTCATACATAAATTCTCATTGGCACAGGATACTAGACATACTGCAGAAAACACACACTCTTACTAACATATACACATGTACACATAGCAACATTCTATCCAGACCCTGCTCTGGACATCCCCTGATAAACCTTCTCTTATCTGCCAGCAGCTGTTCAAGATAGAAGCCTACCACCACCTGTCTCAGAACTAACATAGTAATGTGAAGTGGGGCTGGAGAGACCAATGTGGTTAAATGTAGAGTATGAATGTCACTTGTAGTATAAGCAGCTCATCTTTCCAGGGATGTGTGAGCAGGCAAGAGTAAAGCCCCAGTGGGATATTAATCCAGCAATGTCTACATGTTTTTAGAATTCATACAAAGCCCCTATAAAGACTTGTTGACTTGATTACAGATGGAGATTTCAGTATGCAGGTAGACTTCTGGGGATAATTCATACACTTTGTGCAAAGTGTATCCACAATATACAATAATACTGTATAACAATCAGTCACACAATTTCAGTGTCAAACAAAAAATGAGTTTAGTTCATAAATCTGCAGGAATAAGCTGATCTAGACTAGACTCCTATCTTGACTGTCCATCTGTCTGTGGTAATCTGCAATTTGGCTAGGTGGCTCTGCTGATCTTTGTTGGGATCATCTGTATTTCTGGAGGTTAGCTAGCTGTTGAATGGTCTGAGAATAGCCTTGGCTGGGATGACTAAAGCAATGCAGTTTTGTCCCTAGGTCTCCTCCTACAGCATGGTAGTCCAGGTGAGATTTTCTCCTGGTGATGAAGGGGGACAAAAACAGCAAGCAGTAAAACACAAAAGTCTTTCAAAATTCTTCTTGCCTCATATTTGCAAACATGCTTTTTTAATCAAAGCAAAACACGTGACCAAGCCCAGTATCAGTTTTGCAGATCACTCCTGAGCATGGAGAGGAGGAGGAGTAAATGAATACAGCTTTTAACAAAATGATTCCAACACATGGGAAAGTGCATGTAACCAAGTCAATGTGGTGATTAGAAGACAATTTACCAAAGGAGTACCTTAATGGCTCAGTTATCTCTTATGGAATATGTAATTTTATTTTGAATATTTAAACCCCAAACCCACGTCATTCCAGAGGTGATAGAGCTCTGTTTTCAGTTATATCAGAACGAATGGTCTTGTAAACCTTGTAATAGATGGGAAGTGTAGGCCCTGTGCCTCTCATCTCTACTTATAGTAAGTTCTGCAATCAACCTACCTCCTTACCTACCTACCTTCCTTCCCACCCTCCTGCCCTCCCTTCCTGAAAAACCCTACCCATTTTTGAGATAAGGACACATTCCTATTTACTGGATTTTGATCTGTCAATGGAATATGCATCTGTTCAACAAAAACATAACCCAAATTATGTTTCTGTAATTTTCAGAGTACTGTATCAGGAGAAAATACATCCAGATTCTATAGGAATTCACCCTGAACTTGAATTTGCATATTATGCTTTATAGCAATGTATATTCTATGACTGAACATTGAGCTAAGTTTCACTGATAGGATTTTAACTAGAAATGGGAAAACAAATGACTTGGTGTTTTTTTTCTTTTCTCATAGTTATCAGCAGGCAATCTTGTGGTCTCATTGACAGCTATATTGGTGGAGATGCTAATGATCTAAATACAACAGATGCTTGAAAGTACAGCACAAGTTAAAATATGCACCCAACAGAAATTAAAAAAAAAAAAAGTAGGCTGTTTGACACACACATAGAGAACTCTTCCTATAATTAGAGATAATTACCAATGTTAGGAGATCAAAAGCATCTTTTTTTGGTTCTTGAAAAGCTAAATATAAACTACAAACAGACACCAGCAGGTACACTGAAATTACAAGATGCATAATTTCCTATGAGAAGGGACCAACCTATTTTATAGCTATTCATCTTCTTACCATTTTATGTACACTTTTCAAAGTATACCTTAAACAAATGATTTACTACACATAGTTTCTAGCAGCATAATTTACTTTTCTTGGGTTAACACTCACTCCCTGTAGTCAAAAAAGAGAAAAGAACTGTAGTGAACTTCTACAAAATGAAAACAAGTTTCTCTATAAATACATTCCCCTTGGATTGCTTTACATGAGATACTAAGTTTTTAAACAAAATTTCCATTTCAGGATTATGGTAGAAACATTAAAGTACCAAATAGAGGTACATAGCACAACCTCTCTTTCTTACTCATGCTTAAGCTCTGTCTTAGCTTAACTATGCTATTTAATTTCCACAGACATTTTAACTGATTTAACTCCTTTTCCTATTTTGTATCAAGTAGAGAATTCATACAGTCCTTCTACTGACAAGAAAATTATATCAAACATACCTCAATTTAAAAAATGTAATAATTTATGCTTTAGGTATCATACAAACTACCTGCAAATGGAAATTTTCGCCTACTAAATGTATATATTTATTTCCTGATTCATAGAATAAAGCATCTTTTTTAGTTTTGTCCCCAATGAAAGGCAGGTATGATTATTCATCTAACACTCAGGATTACTCCTGGAACTGTTCCTCAAATCAGAGTGCTCAAGAAAGGGAGAAATGAGTACTAGGTAAGTAATTAACAATACCTTGCAGATTGCAGATAATTTGGGTTTTTTTGTAATGAGACTATGTGGAGCTTTGTAGAGTATACACATGTATATTCTTCTCAAATGTAATTAATCATCTCCCCATTTCCTGCAGCATAATTACTAAACTTCCTGGCATAACATTCAAGATCCATTTAAAATATGGCACTGACTTCCATTTTTAAATCCATCCTTATTCTCTCCAACACATTCTCTCGTGACAGTGGATTATTCACCGAGCATCAAGCATATTATTTACTTTTCTACCTCTAAAACTTTTCCTGTGAGCCTTTCCTTTTTTTCTACTCTGTCTCTCTTTTGCTTTGCACCCCTTCTTATCTCTTTTGAAATTTCTGTTCTGGGCCAACTCAGAAGTCAACTTGGGGCAACCTCACCTGGTCCCCACGTGCATATTTAAATACAGCCTTAACTGTCTTTTCCAAAGTACATTGACTAGAACTCGACCGTATACATTTTCACCCCAATTTCTATTTGTATTCCATTATCTGCATATCCATTGTTCTTACTAGGTGTTAAGATAGTTTTGCTACCTCCAATTTGTCTAGAATTCAACAGAGGGTCTTATACACATTTTATTTACAAGGGCTCAGAAAAATGTTCCACAATCCATGATGATATTGAGAATTTTTTTTTTTTAAAGATTTTATTTATTTATTCATGAGAGACAGAGAGAGAGAAGCAGGCTCCCAAGGAGCAGGGAGCCCGATGTGGGACTCGATCCCAGGACCCTGGGATCATGACCTGAGCCGAAGGCAGACGCTTAACCGTCTGAGCCACCCAGGCGCCCGATATTGAGAATTTAAATACTAGTTTACAGAAGGGGTCAGCAAACTGTGGCCCAAAGGCATACCACCTGTTTCTATAGAGTTTTATTGGGACACAGCCATATCCATTCATTTCTATACTTTTGGTGCAAAAGAAACCATGTGGTCTGCAAGCCTAAAATATATACACTGTCTGGCTCTTTACTGAGAATTTTTGCTGACTCCTTGTTTGGAGCAATCTAGATTAGTACAACCACAAGAATAAATATATACATGGGGGTACAATGTGTTGAGTTAGTCTAAGCAGCATTTATTGTACCAAGTGGCAACTTAATAAAAAATCTACGGTGACAATCAGTTTTACGTGTCAGTTTGGCTAGTATATAGTCCCTAGTTATTCATTTGGTCAAACATTAATGTAGGCCTTTCTGTGAAGTCATTTTGTAGCAGTGAAGCGCATGCTTAATTAATGATGAATTAAGATTATTGAGATAATCTAGGTGGGCCCTGAATCAATCTGCTGAAAGGGCTTATGGAAAAATCAAGATTTATAAAATGAAAAAATTTCCAGTTTGCCTTTTCCTGGTGACCCAGCCCACAGATTTCAGGTTTAATTAGCCGGCCCTCACAACTACATAAGAGCTTACAGTAAATCCCTAAATATGTATCTCCTATTGATAATGTTTCTTTGATTGAATCCTGACATATACATATATCTTTGTGACCTGAAAAAGCTCACCCTAACTACAATGAAGGAATTTCTTTTTGATCATAGGAAAGATGTATTAAAACATGTTAAAATCTAGGGGTGGCTGGCTGGCTCATTCAATGGAGCATACAACTCTTGATCTCGGGGTCTTAAGCTGGGCGCAGTTCACTTAAAAAAAAAAAAAAAGTTAAAACCTGAGGACTTCCAGGGAAGAAGGTGGACAAAGAGCACCCTAAGCTCACCTTGACCCATAGATACAACTAGATAACACCCACATTACTTTAAATAAACCAGCAAAGAGCCAGACAGGAAGAATATACTCTCCACAGGTAAATGTAAAGAGGCCACAATAGAGGTTAAGAAGGGTGGAGACTCAGTCAGGAGCTAAACAGACCCACAGGACTATCCAAAGGAAGGAGGGATACTGTGGACACAGAGAGGGGAAAGAGACGGCCCTCACACCAGGCACCCCAGACATGGGGAACTGTCATCCCCATAACATTTGTTTTGAAAAACTAGAGGGGCATAATTTCATGAGTTCTTAGAAAATCAGCTGACTAAATTCTGGGAGAGCCAGAAGGGCAAGTGGAAACTGAGTCCCACCCCTGAAAAGACAGCACAAGAAATAGCCCTGCGTGGACTACAACTGATAAATGAATTCAGTAAGGTTGTGGATACAAAACCCAATATACAAAAATACATCACATTTCTAAACACTAATAATGAAGCAACAGAAATAGAAATGAAGAACAAAACCCCATTTACAATTGTACCAAAAATAATAAAATAGCAAGGAATTAACTTAACCACTGAGGTCAAAGACCTGTACTCTGAAAACAATAAAACACTGATGAAGGAAATTGAAGAAACACAAACAAATCGAAAGATATCCCATGCTTCTGGATTGGAAGGATTAATATTGTTTAAATGGTCATACTACCCAAGGCAAGTATAAATTTAATGCAATCCCGATCAAAACATTAACAAGATTTTTCACAGAACTAGAACAATCCTAAAATTTTTATGGAATCACAATAGCCCAAATAGCCAAAGCAATCTTGAAAAAGAACAAAACTGGAGGTACCACAATTCCAGATTTCAAGACATACTACAAAGCTGTAGTAATCAAAAGAGTATGGCATTGGCATAAAAGTGGACACATAAATCAATGGGATAGAATAGAGAGCCCAGAAATAGACCCATGATTATATGGTCAACCAATCTTCAACAGAGGAGGCAAGAATATGCAATGGGGAAAAGACAGTCTCTTCAATAAATGGTGTTGGGAAAACTGGACATGAAAAAGAATGCAAGGGGACCACTTTCTTATACCATACACAAAAATAAATTCAATATGGACTAAGGACCTAACTGTGAAACCTGAAACCATAAAAATCACAGGAGAGAACAATAGGCAATAATCTCTCTGACATCTGCTATAGCAATATTTTTCTAAATATGTCTCCTGAGGCAAGGGAAACAAAAGCAAAAATAAAAAGCTTCTGCACAGCAAAGGCAACAGTCAATGAAACTAAAACCTACTAAAGAGGAGAAGGGTTAGTATCGAAAATACATAAAGAACTTATGCATCTCAACATCAAAAACACAAATAATCCAAATTAAAAATAGGTGGAGGACATAAACAGACATTTCTCCAAAGACATCAAGATGGCTGACAGACACATGGAAAGATGCTCAACATCACTTATCAGGGAAATGCAAATCAAAACCACAATGAGCTATCATCACACACCTGTCAGGATGGCTAAAACCAAAAACACAGAAACAAGTGTTGATGAGAATGTGGAGAAAAGGAACTGTCATGTATTGTTGGTGGGAAGGCAAACTGGTACAGCCACTGAAAGAGAGTACGGAAGTTCCTCGAAAAATGAAAAAGAGAACTACCCTAAGACCCAATAATTACACTACTGGGGATTTATTCAATGAATATGAATAAACTAATTTAAGAAGATATGAGCACCCCTATATTTATTGCAGCATTATTTACAATAGCAAAAGTATGGAAGCAACCCAAGAGCCCAGGAATAATTGAAAGGACAAAGAAGAGGTGGAATATACAGAAAACAGAATATTAGCCAAAAAGAAGGATGAAATCTTGCCATTTGCAAAAATATGGATGGAGCTAGAGTATAATGCTAAGCAGACTAAGCCAGTCAGAGAAAGACAAATACCATATGATTTCACTCATATGTGGAATTTAAGAAACAAAACAAAAGAACAAGGGAGAAAAAAAAAAAAAAGACAAACTAAAAAACAGACTCTTAACTATAGAGAACCAACTGATGGTCACCAGAGGGGAGGTGGGTGGGGGGATGGGTAAAATAGGTGAAGGGCATTAAGAGTACACTTATCAAAATGAACACTGACTAATGCATAGAATTGTTGAATCACCATAATGTACAACTGAAACTAATGTAACACTGTACGTTAACTACACTGAAATTAAAATTAAAAAAAAATAAGTACAAATAAAATTTAAGTTAAAAAATAAAGTGTTTACAAGCATATTGGACAAAAAACATTTTTAATTAAAAAAATAAAACGTTTAAACTTTTTTATAGGAGGGTTGAGAAGTAGCATAACGATAATATTGCCTTGACCTGAGAGAAGTAGAAAGACATTAAGATCTTTTTAACTAGGTCACCTATTTCAACCCATTATGCAATTCTCATTTCTTTTATTTGAATATGATCAACATTAACTGATTATTAACGAAAAATAGTTTACTTCTTAAAATCCCATCTAGTTCTCCTAATTCTGTGATGTCCAAAAGATGTACCACTTTTTATCAGCAGCAAATGTTACTTCCTAATTTGTTAGTAATGTCTGAATGTTCAGTTGGGGAGGAGGGAGGCAGTGAAGAAGCCAAGCATAATCAAAAGGGGAAAAAATATAAAAACAGTCATTTTCACTGTGTAATCTTGGTTTGGATACATCAGTATTCTTTTTTTTTTTTTTTTTTACGGTAAACTTTTTTCTTTATTATGTTATGTTAATCACCATACATTGCATCATTAGTTTTGATGTAGTGTTCCATGATTCATTATTTGCGTATAACACCCAGTGCTCCATGCAGAATGTGCCCTCTTTAATACCCATCACCAGATTAACCCATCCTCCCACCCCCCTCCCCTCTTACATCAGTATTCTATTTCCCTTTATGTGAAAAGACTAGCCCCTTGTCTTGGCTTATCAAGTAACCTTCCTTTATCATGGAAGCAAAGACCTGAAATATTGCTCTTTCATGACTTCTGCTTTGCAAGTAAGTTCCCCTCATTTTCTAACCCTCCCAAGCATTCAAGAGTCACAATTTTCACAGGGCATTGCTACCTCCTGTCAGGACCCAAAATATAACAATGCAGGGATATTGGGTCATTGAATCTGTTTATGTATTTTTAAAAAGTACATCCTGTTTATTTTTATTTTTTATTTTTTTTAAAGATTTTATTCATTTGACAGCGAGAGACACAGCGAGAGGGAACACAAGCAGGGGGAGTGGGAGAGGGAGAAGCAGGCTTCCCGCAGAGCAGGGAGCCCGATGTGGGGCTCGATCCCAGGACCCTGGGATCATGACCCGAGCCCAAGGCAGATGCTTAACGACTGAGCCACCCAGGCGCCCCACATCCTGTTTATTTAAAGCTAATTACATCATTCTGAATCTCATATGCAAGATCACTGAACTAAATGTCAGATTTCCTGGGATCTCAGCTTGATTTCTAAAATAATTACCTGTATGATCAGACCAGTTACTTAACATTCATGAGTCTTAAATTCTTACGTGTAAACGAGAATGATCATTTTTAAAATTTTTCTCCACAATGTTATTTTCAGTATCAAAAGAAATAATCAGGGTAAAGTTGCTAAGAGGATTCTAATGCAAAGGTGGTATTACTTTGAGGGGCAGTGTGACAAAACCTTTCAAGAATAGGATGAAAGCTATGCATATTTTCCTTAGAAAAATGCACACTTTACCATATACATGGAATTTTGCTCATGAGTATACTATGTTCACAGTCTACTGGAACCCTACCTTTGAACCAGTCCATGGACCTTTATTTAGAACCCCTCCTTTAAAGTGCTATATAGACTTAAAATACTATTATTTTATACAGATGTACAATATTATATGCAATCTAAAAGAAAGGAAATAAATGTTGCATATTTATGCTTTTCCCATTATTTTAAACTGTATTTTTGACCAACATGTTTACCATGTTATTCTACTGCTAAATGTCAGTTTCTCTCACATCACTTAGCCTTTGGAGAGGTCATAACTGTACAGTCCTCTACAGTGTAATCAACAACTGGAGAGTAAAAAGACTATTCCAAGACAAAGGTGCCATGTGAAAGCTCTCCTTTAAGCCTTAGAAATGAAAGAGAAAGAGAGGAGACACACATCACGTGGGACATAGATTTGCAGTAGCTTTTTAACAGGTTTTTGTTTTGGGGTTCCAATTACTCTTATTTGGAAGTAGCCAACTGCCTTGATTTATTTGAATTTCTACTGAGAGGCAATTGGGAAAACTTTCAAAATACAAGCAAAGCAGATTAAATAACTCATGTAAGAGAGCAATAATGAAAAGCAACATTTCCTATTACAGCTATATTGTCTTTATATTTCTTTTTTTGTTAACAGAGCCTGCCAAAATTATTAATATCAGTAAAATAAACATCGTAATACTCAGCTCATCTATATTTTGCATCAATGAAACTAAGAGGATTCCCATTTATTTTTTTTTAAGATTTTATTCATTTACTTGAGAGAGAGAGGGAACACAAGCAGGGGGAGTGGGAGAGGTAGAAGCAGGCTTCCCACGGAGCAGGGAGCCCGATGTGGGGCTCGATCCACATTTTAAAATTGTTTTAAGAATATGAGCTGAATATGAAAAGTATTAATAAGGGAAAACTTTCCCGGAGTTAAGCGTATAAAAGCCTTATTATGATGTAAATTACCCTAATTTTGTTTCTTAAAATAAACATATTTAATTATCATTTACCCACAATTTCCTCAAATCATAGTTAAAATTTTCATATCTATTCTCTGTAGATCCTTTCTTCCTTAATTAATTCAAAATTTCTGTATCCTTCACTTAAAAATGGGTAACTTTTTCTTAGCATCCAGACTTCTTAAGCAATTTAACAATAGCACAATTATTAGTAAAATCTATAAATATAAAGGCTATATGGAATAAAGAATTGATTGATCCAATTTCATGCAACTTGAACAAAGTGACTGAATTTTTTTGACTTGGCTGCTTTGTGCAGCCTAATAGAAGTAATTCTCCTTTATGATGGTTCTACAAATGTTGGCTTTATAGATGAGATAAAAATTCTTAAATAGTTGGTACAGCCACTCTAGGAAACAATATGGAGGTTCCTCAAAGTTAAAAATAAAACTGCCTTATGACCCAGCAATTGCACTACTAGGTATTTATCCAAAGGATACAAAAATGCTGATTTGAAGGGGCACATGCACCCCAATGTTTATAACAGCACTATCAACAATAGCCAAATTATGGAAAGAGCCCAAATGTCCATCAACTGATGAATGGATAAAGATGATATGGTATATATGTACACAATGGAATATTACTCAGCAATCAAAAAGAATGAAGTCTTGCTGTTTGCAACAATGTGGATGGAACTAGAGTATATTATGCTCAACAAGTCAGTCAAGGAAAGACAACTGTCATGTGATTTCACTCATGTGGAATTTAAGAAACAAAACAGATGAACACAGGGAAAAGGAAGGAAAAATGAAATAAGATAAAAACAGAGAGGGAGGCAAACCATAAGAGACTCTTAACCATAGAGAACTGAGGGATGCTGAAGGGGAGAAGGTTTGGGGGGGGGGTGTTGCATTAAATGGGTGATGGGCATTAAGGAGAACACTGGGTGTTACCTATAAGTGATGAATCACTAAATTCTACTCCTGAAACCAATACTACACTCTATGTTAACTAACTAGAATTTAAATTTAAAAAAAAGAGAGTAACAATAAAAAATTCTTTAATAGTTTACAAACAGTGCAAAGGTATAAACATAATGACTTCATACTTTATAACTACGGCATTTTTTTCCCCCATTTAAAACATATACCTTCCACACAAAGAGTAAGGAACCACTCACATGATAAACTTTAAGTAGTTCTTCTACCCCTGGCAAGATCTCATTTACCAGTCTCCCAATGTGACATGCCATTTTTAGAATCATGCACCACTGATTCCTCTTTAAAAAAAAAAAAAAAAGATTAACTTATTTATTTCTAGAGTGGGGCGAGGGGCAGGGAGATGGAGAGAGAGAATCTCAAGCAGACTCCCTGCTGAGTGTGGAGCCCAACTCAGGGCTCGATCTCATGACCGTGAGATCATGCATGACCAGAGCTGAAATCAAGAGTTGGCCACCCAACTGAATGAGCCACTCAGGCGCCCCTATTCGCCTTCTTGTTTAAAGTACATTTAATTCACAAACATTATGACCTTGTGTATAGAATGATTTGGTATACAGATATTTTGTTATAGATTTTTCAGAGGTAAAATAGAATACTGTGGCTGCAGAGATTAGAAAAATCAAGAAAAAATATCAAAGGGAAAAATGAGTCACTAGAAGACAGCCTTCACCAGGCTTACATACTTTCCAGCAACTAGTTTTACTATTTAAAAGAACTATTTATTGACGAGTGGTTTAACTTAAAGGGGATAAAACTAGGAAGTTGAAAACCATTTGTCAAAGAACAAGAAAAATTAACAGTTGATCAGATGTTTTTTGAGCTATTGCAATAAAGATATTTTCCATTAAATATGAATGATAAAGAGAAAAAATTAGGGCATCAGTAGAGAAATAGTATTTTTGATGGTCCATATGTGGCCATACTTGACCTTATTGCAGTAGCCGAGGATTCACATATATTCAATTGTGATAGCATGCAGTTAATTTACTAATACAACTGGACATACATGTCTTTAAAAATGAAGGTTACTCTCGATTTAGCCACTTGTCAGCATTATCCATAAATAAACTCTGCAATTTCCCATAACTACAATTGAATTAAATTAGTAAAAAAAAATGCTAAAATTACTTTAGAGCAGAAATACTGACCTTGACTATTACTTTCTTTTAAAACGTTATTTATATAGATAGTAAAAAAAAAAAAACAAACCCAGGTGCAATATAAGATTTATTAATTATATGCTTGGATAATTTCTTCCATTTTTCCTGTCTTTGTCTTTAATTTACAAAATGCATTTGATTAAATATATTTATATTTTCTTGAATGGAGTCAAGAATTTTAATAAAGACATCATTACCTCTGCATACTCTCCAACTCCCACAGAGACAGAATCTGTAGAATGTAAAATCAATTCTGTGGCTATAAAACAAATAGCTTAATTGAAATACATTTATTTTGGTCTGCTTTCCACAAGTAAAAGTTATTTCAGTTAACAGATGGGGAAAAGTCTGGAGGTCTTAAACCTAATACTACTCTAATAAACTCATCATAAGGCTCTTATTTCTCTAACATAAAGCAACTTAATGCAAATAAGGATACAAAGTAAATATTACTTAGTGCTCATTATGAAGTGTTAGATCCATCATCACAGCATGTGGTTCAGGACCTACCAGTTTAATCTACCAAGTAACATAACATGGGTGTGTAAATATGTGCTCCCTCAGAATCTAAAGTGTATTTCTTTTGTTAAAACCTGTAATTTTTAAGTACTTTCCAAGTGATATCCTGTAAAAAGAATGATTAAAATGAATTGCAATTATCTGTCTTTTAAATAAGGACATCTTGTGTCTTGGTACCACAAGTAAAAGACCAGATTAAATTCATGTCCATCATTAGCAGGACAATAAGAAACTTCACAAAATGCTTGTAATTTATCTTTACTCTTCATTAACTATCAACCTATGAAACTCTTGTATGTTTTGGTTCCACTTTTTTTTTTTTTTTAAAGATTTTATTTATTTATTTGACAGAGACAGACAGCGAGAGCAGGAACACAAGCAGCGGGAGTGGGAGAGGGAGAAGCAGGCTTCCCGCCGAGGAGGGAACCCGATGTGGGACTCGATCCCAGGACCCTGGGATCATGACCTGAGCCGAAGGCAGACGCTCAACGACTGAGCCACCCAGGCGCCCATTGGTTCCACCTTTGAAAATGTAAATTTATTTATAAATTCCAGATTCATTAATTGATTATGAAATCAATAAATAGGGGCGCCTGGGTGGCTCAGCCAGTTAAGCGTCTGCCTTCGGCTCGGGTCATAATCCCGGGGTCCTTGGATCGAGTCCCACATCGGGCTCCCTCCTCAGTGGGGGGCCTGCTTCTCCCTCTCCCACTCCCCCTGCTTGTGTTCCCTCTCTCGCTGTGTCTCTCTCTGTCAAATAAATAAATAAAATCTTTAAATAAACATAGATATGTTGAAAAACTCTCACGTTGTTAAAATAACATCAAATAATAGCATTTAAATAATGTTATTTATCATTTGGTGTTTACATTTGTCTAGTATAGGTAATGTGTGTATACACACACATTAATTGGAACAAACTTGTTTTAGATATTCTAATATTCTTTAGGTGACCACAAAATAAGAGAACCAAAAATACAGCACAGCTTTTCCCCTCCCACTAACTTTCCATTGAAATGGAAAATATTCCAAATGTATTTCTATGTATCAGCTTCAGAATGACTTCTATTTTGGACTAAATTACCAACACAGAGTATGTTTCAGTTCTCCTTTGCTTGTATTATTGAAATTAGCCATATTTTAACAATTGGTCTAAAAAGAAAAATAAGTATTTTGTAGGTGTAAGCATAAATGAAAGGAAAAATGTAGTAAAAGATTGAAGCCACATTTCTTTTCTTCCTGAACTAAATTTAGAAGATATTTATGATCTAGATATTCCTTGGGGTTGATAGACTATGTCATCCTAACCGCTTGGGGCTACAGACTTGGTTGCTGCTATGGCCCCATGTTTGACTGATGACCCTATTCTTATGAGGAATGTCATTAGGTATTGAAGAGTGTCACCATTCTATGAAAAATAAGGATGTACTCAGACAAAATTCTCAAAACCTATGAGGGGAAATCAACCTTCTCATGCTTCCCCTATCTGCAGGCACCATGGCCTTATGACTCAAGTTGTTCTTTCTCCCCCAGTGTGACATCAGAGGGGGTGGCTCATCTCTCATTAGTTAATTCCCCGCTCCTCCCACATAAATGATTATTACCATATTCTGTGGGATAATTTCAAAATAAAGCTTACCTCCTGCTTTGCCTGAACTCACCTTAATTAAGGTTAGGAAATCAGATACACAGTCTTAAAATGTTCTGATAAATGGCTAATGCCATTAGAATGCAACTGGAATTACAGAACTTTTAAGTATACTTGAACGTAAGAGTTTGTATAATCTAATATCACTATTTTCCACATAAACAGAATGAGGCTCTGAGAGTCGAAGTGACTTGCCAGACTGGTGCTCATTCCAAGAATCCAGTTACCTCTCACCATACTGCACCATATTATTAATTAGCTTACTCACTGTAGTTGAGTACTCTGTTACACATGTCCAAAAGCATGCTAACTGATCTTGCCACTACAGATGTACAGGGTACAGGGCTGGCCACAGCTACACTGAATATGAAGTCAACTACCTATCAAGACTCAATCAAAATACCTACGTATTAGAGAGAATTTTAATTTTGGTTTCTACTGTCATCAGGATTTTATGTATTTATGCAAAAACTCTTCTATCAAAATTAAATTACTAATTTTCTACTTACCTAATAACAATGTATGATACATATGTCCCTAAAAACGGGTATGCTTTCCAATAGAAAGACTGTTTATCAGCAATGTTACTTTCATTCTCATGAATATTCTTAAGTTCTAAGAGAGAGTGAAGTTTGAGAGAATGAAAATAATTTAATATTTACTTATTTAGTATCAATTTAAATATTTAATGTTTATGTAAATTTTAAATATACATATTTAATATAAATATGAATATTTAAATAAATTATGATTTAATAATTATATAGATCTAAATATATTAAAGAATAATTAATTTTTTGGATTTTATTTTCTTTTTAGGTTTCAGGTGCAAAGAATGCGGTTAGCCCTATTTTATCAGATTAGCAGGCTATGCAAACCCCCACTCTTGTTTTATTTCATCTTTTAAAAATATTATTTGATATCTGTCCATTTATCCTCATGTCCACTCTCACTTCCTCCCCTCCACCATGTGTATTTCCTCACCACCTTACTCACCACCATGGGCACTCACTATGTGTTACATCCTAACACATTCATGTAACCTTGACAATGCATTATTGTTTATGTGTTTTCATAATCACATATGACATGCTATATATGTCATGTTTTTCAATAAGCCCAATTTTATGATTTATTCTTGGGCTTTATGTATAGCTAATTAAGCCTTAATGCTGCAAGTGTTAGTTTTAAAAATAACCCACTTTGACTCATCTTACTTTTCTAAAATGCCTATTTTCTCATTATCGTAACATAGATATTTTCTTTTTTTTTTTTTTAAAGATTTTATTTATTTGAAAGAGAGAGAGCGAGAACGAGCAGGTGCAGGGGCAGAGGGAGAAGGAGAAACAGACTCACTGCTGAGCAGGGAGCCTGATGTGGGGCTCGACCCCAGGACCCTGGGATCATGACCTGAACCGAAGGCAGACGCTTGACCAACTGAGCCATCCAGGTGCCCCACATAAATATTTTCTAATAGAATAAGTTGGGGTCTTCACCATTTTTACAAAGACTTTATAAGAAAATCATTATGAAACAAAAGCCAGCAACATACTATATTGGAAAGAGAGTCTTGATAGTGATTCTTTAATGTTCCTTTTCATCCTCTCTAGTCCAAATCACGCAGGGTGTTACTGGGTGTTACTGGGTGTTACTGGGTGTTAGCACGTGTGGATTTAATCCCTTAAGTGACCTCACCTGCTCTCCGACTTCTCATCAGTCATTTACTGTCTCTTGACTTCTTTCTTTACACTAATAAAATACGTAGTTTGACTCTACAGCACTAAAAACTTTTAGGTTCTAGGGGCGCCTGGGTGGCTCAATCGTTACGTGTCTGCCTTCGGCTCAGGTCATGATCCCAGGGTCCTGGGATCGAGCCCCGCATCAGGCTCCCTGCTCAGCGGGAAGCGTGCTTCTTCCTCTCCCACTCCCCCTGCTTGTGTTCCCTCTCTTGCTGTGTCTCTCTGTCATATAAATAAATAAAATCTTAAAAAAAAAAAAATTTTAGGTTCTAAATTCAAAGCTATTTTAAATTATTTAGAATACTTAAAAAATATAAAACTTGTCTAATGGCATTTTAAACATGAAGGGCAGAGGGGGTGCAGCGTGCTCCACCTGCCAACATTAGTGGCATTCTTCATAGAAATATGTGAAATATAACCCTCTTGAATTTCAGGGATAATCAAACCTCGATCTATGCTCTTAACTGTCTTAACCTTGTTGAAAATGTTCAATGGTAACACATACAGAGTTAATCTTAGAAGACCACATCTGCCAGCAATTGATAAATGTTTGAAACCATTATTTCTGAGAACAATACAGATAATTTGCTGTTGTGAAACTCTTGCTTTCAAGTTCATATCCCAATATTAATACTTAAAAATTACTTGACTTTTGACATATTATTAAATGTCTGAATATTCTGACACACTGGAAGTGAGAATAATGGAACTGTTTTGTATTAGAAGTAAAAGAGAATGTCATGTCGTTGTTGTTAACATGCCATGAATCATTGTAAGGCAGGGACTGTGACCTAATTTTCATCCTTTCATTTGAGAATAATGTCTGCTAAGGTACTTATTCCATGTTCTGTGAAAAAATGAGTAAATTAATGAATTTTAATGAGTCTATTTCATGTCTTTATAAATGTGCATTTTTAAATGCAATGAATCTTACTGTCCTGAGAAGAAGAACTGTTTGGGGGCTAGGCATTCGGTACACATGATTTCCATCTTCCCATAGCACAAAGAATTGAATCAGAAGCAGTGATCAAACCATAAGTATACTAGAGCACTAACAAAGACTGTGAATAAAGAGAAGCACTACTAGTTCATTTACTCAAACACAGTGCCAGTCAGTGATCTAGTGTTTTGTTTGGACATTTGGAAATTTGTATCCATTTGTCTTCATGCAGATAGAGCATCTTGGTGGTTAATTATTTCCTTTACTTGTACATTTTAAAAACCTGTAGCAAAATCTACAGTTTTGTCCATAAATAAATACATTACAGATTAATAAAATAAATCAACTTGACCTATAAGATTATTTTTTTATTTTATTTTTTATTATTTTATTTATTTTTATTTTTTTAAAGATTTTATTTATTTATTTGACAGAGAGAGAGATAGCGAGAGCAGGAACACAAGCAGGGGGAATGGGAGAGGAAGAAGCAGGCTTCTTGCCGAATAGGGAGCCCGATGTGGGACTCGATCCCAGGACCCTGGGATCGTGACCTGAGCCGAAGGCAGACGCTTAACGACTGAGCCACCCAGGCGCCCAAGATTATTTTTTTAAAGAGTCATTCATTTATTTGAGAGAGGGAGAGAATATGGGGAGATTCAGAGGGAGAGTGAGAGGGAACAAGCAGACTCCACACTGAGCCTAGAGCCTGACCCTGAGATCAAGACCCCAGCTGAAACCCAAGAGTCAGATGCTCAACCGACTGCACCACCCAGGCACCCCAAGATTAGTATTGTTAATTCTTGACTAATTTTATCACTTTTTATCACACAATTTTATCACTAATGTGACTGTCAGGGTTAAAATAAAAAATATGACACTGTCCTACCCCCTTACCCACCTCCCATTTCCTCTGTACTGCAGGTAAATAGGTTTGAATCTTTTAGCTGCTTGATCTGGCATCTTTATATCTCCATATTTCAACATCACGTGTGCATGTCCATTTTTATTTATCCACACAATCAAACTGTAAGTTTCAACAGAAACACAGTTGTCACTTAGTTCTCAATCTTCATCTCCTCAAAAACATATTGATAAATTCAGAGAAAACACACACATGTGAGTGCACATGTACACACGACTCAGGAAGGATGCTTACATTTATTGTTTTCTTCTTTAAATAAGTGACAGATCAGCTGTGCACGCTGTTATCCCTGTTTCCCTTCTTTCAACCATCGTTATTGTCCTAGAACAAATTTTGCTAAAATCGGATATTGAGAGTAAATATAATCATGCTTTCATCAGGACTGGTGCTCTTTTTGTGCACTGTACACGTTACCTTCTATTGTCCTTCATGGTCAACTGGGAAATTCCCTATGAGTCTTTCCTGTGTCAGGACTCCTGTTCTCTGAATGCCATTTCGTCCACTTTCCTCACTCACAGGCTTGTGTAATTGGAGGGCATCCTTTGGTAAATTATTTTTAAAAGGTACAGGAGAAAAGTATTTTTGAGATATTTGATCATCTGAAAAATATCTGTTCTGATGCTTCTTTTTGTTCTTGTGTCACTGTTGAGGTGTCCAAAGCCATTCTGATGACACATCCTTTGGATGACATTCATTTTTCCTCTTAGGAATCTTATGGGAAGTTCTTTTTGTCTCCAGTGTTCTGAAATTTCATGATGTTATTTGGAGAGGGGGCCTGTTTTCATCTATTGTACTGGGCACTCAGTGGATTCTTTTAGTTTGGAAATTAATGTATTTGAGTTCGGGACAATTTCTTGAAATATTTGCTTATTTCCTCTCATGTATTGCCTCTGTTTTCTCTTTCTAAAAAGATTATTATCCAGCCATCAGGCTTCCCAGAACAATCCACCAGTTTCCTACTTTTATTTTCTTTGTCTTTTGCTCTACTCTTGGGGATTTGCCTACTTTTATATTCCAACTCATCCACTGAGATTTTCCTTTTTCCTGCTATGGGCAGGTAGTGCCAGGCAGAATCCTTCAAGAAGAAAGAAATTATATCCTTTCTGGACCAATGACAATTTAGCAGAAAATCAGCTCTAGGTTTGTTAACTAGGTAACAGAAAAGGCAGGGGGGAAAAAACCTCACGAAGTCTATGAGTTACGGGCAGTGGCAACCACCCTAGGGCTAAAGGAACAAAGGTAAGAGGTTGGAATAATGAAAGCCTAGAAACAGACTGGAGGGGTCTTGCTGATTTCAGGGAGTGGATACCCTGATTTCAGAGAAGACGACACTACTCAATTGGTGCCGCTGTCTCGGGAGTTCAGAGGAGGGTCCCTCTTGGCCTGTGACCTAGACCTTGGAGAGGGGCTCTAGGGGAGACTAGCAGTAATCTCTCTCTGATGGGCGGAGGCATGATGAGGCTAGTTTTGCCTGTATTGAGAAACTTGCAGATTATTTAACTGTTGCTATGAGAAGAAAGCGATGCTGCGGGGAACAAGAAGTACTGCTGGGCAGCAAGTGGGAGTAAGTCCTTTCTCCTTGCAGTGTCCTGGGGGCCCCGCCGTGTCCCTCTCATACCCCCTACTGACAGAGCCTAATAGGGAGCAGCTGGGCCAAGCAGAAATAGGCCTTACACAGTCTCTGTTGACCAGCATCACAAAGCGAAGTATAGAGGATGGGTTTGGGCCTGAGAAGCAGTATCTTAACAACGCTAATTTTATTTTTTTCCAAATATTTCTTTTTTTATAACATCGATCTAACGTCCTGGATTTGTTACCTTCTCTTATTTCTCTGTTGATATTGAAATGTTATTCTCTTTGTGTAGTATCTGTCCCTCCAAGTTAGACTTCTTTCTGTTTTTCCTTTGTTGGTACTTTTAATTTGTTGTCTTCCTCCTCCTTTCTTGTTTCCCTTTCAGTTATCATATTCTATGCTTGAAACTTTCTGGGAACACTCCGACATCTGCCTATAATTATAACTGGCAGACTAAAACTCTTGAGTATGTGGAAGGAGCTGAACAAATTTAAGCTTTATCCTAGGTCCATATGAATAAGGATTCCTTGGGGGAAATCCTGGTGGCAGTAACTTTAGGTCTTTAGGGCTGAGGGACTCCCCACAGAACTCTCACAGCCTCCTGCCTGATTGGTAAAACTCTGCCCTTGAGCCCAATAAGGAAAGAGTTCTGTGACCTAATTATTTCAGTAAATCAATTACTAGCCACCCACCTCCTTTACAGAATTTGTTTTTCACTCTTTTCAGTCTATTGTTAGGAGTATAGATATCATGAAACTATCTTCACTGCATTAATGTTGTAATAATTTTATTAGTCCAGTAAGTCTCCACCTCAACACAGATGTGGTGTTATCTGAGTTGTTTATTAACAATATACACAAGCATAATTCTTAAATGAAGTACTAATTATTTGGGACTAGAAAATTCAGGCTAATAGAACCTGAGAGTTTTCTTACTAACCTTCTCTGGCACCTTCACTCCTCAATGGCCCTTAAAAACGTTTGCAGAGTTAACCTTGTAAACTTTTAGGATTACAAAGTGTATAATCCCATATAATTCTCTTCAATTTAAAGCACACATTGCCTAAAATAGTTATTTCTTATGCATAGGAATTTGGAAAATACTCAGCATGCAATCCTAAAATGTGTAATGCTGTACAATTTACTCTATCTAAAATTTGATCTTTTAAAATATTTTATTTATTTATTTGTCAGAAGAGAGCGAGTGAGCACAAGCAGGGAGAGCTGCAGGCAGAGCAGGCAGAGGGAGAAGCAGGCAGAGAGAGAGAGCACAAGCAGGGGGAGAGGGAGAAGCAGGGAGCCCGATATGGGACTCGATCCCAGGACCCTGGAATCATGACCTGAGCAGAAGGCAGAAGCTTAACCAATTGAGCCACCCAGGCATCCCTAAAATTTGATTTTTTTAATTTAGAGAGAGAGAGGAGAGAGAGAGCATGAGCTGGGGGAAGGGCAGAGAGGGAGGGAGAGGGAAAGGGAGGGAATCCCAGGTAGAAGCAGGGCTCGATCTCACAACCCTGAGATGGTGACCTGAGCTGAAACAAAGATTCAGATGCTCAAATGACTGAGCCACCCAGGAGCCCCTAAAATTTGACTTAAAAAGGAAGTAAGAATAACACTTTCTAGAGTCACTTAACTCTCACTATACTGCTGTAAAGAGTAAGTTTTACAAGAGTTTCTATGTGTCCTGCAAGAATCTCTGTGTATCATGCAGGTTAAGAAAATAAATGGTCAGATTTTATCCTGAGAAGATTGTCACTAAGACTGATACCTTAATAATGCTCTACATATAATTATAGTTTAATTTGAAATTGAATTTCAATTAGTTCTTCTGTAAAGAATGAATTATTACTATCAAGCAATATTAGAACCTCAAAAATCTTATTTATATTTGTTCTCAAATCAATAAAATGTGGTTTCTGCTTATCAACATTTTTATATTAGGTATCTATTTTGAGATTAGCTAGAGACAAATGTAATTGGAAAGTAATATTGGTAGTATTAAATGAGCATGCATTCTGATTTGATCCTACGATGATTCAGATTAATGTAGATTCAGCATGTAAATATTATGAGCTTCATTTTTTGGCTTCTATGTTCTTCATATACAGCCAAATGTATAATTTGAAATTCCCCTGCCAGAAGGAGTATTCAGTATAGTTTCAAAGAACAACCTAATTATTACAAATATACATAATACCTAATCTACAGCTAAACAAAAGATACACAAATATTTTAGTTTAACAAATAATTAGTTCTACTTATTAGTCAATGTATATCAGACAGTTGCAAAGACCTTTGCCTATATTATTGCATTTAATCCTCACAACAAAATAATATCATTATACCATTATCCCCAATTATACAGATGACAAAATTAAAAGTTTAGTAAGTTTCAGTGTCTTGTCCAAAATATATGCAGCTTAAAAACGGATAAGGCAGGGGTGCCTGGCTGATTCAGCCAGGAGAGCATGTGAGTCTTGATCTTGGGGTTATGAGTAGGAGTCCCATATTGGGTGTAGAGAGTATTTTTTTTTTTTAATCTAAAAAAAGAAAAAAAAAAAAACAAAACCCAGATAAGGCAATACTAGAAAGTCCATTAGAGATTATATTATGCAAATCAAGGTGCTATACTATAGGGTGTGTGTGTGTGTGTGTGTGCGCAAAACAGTATCCTATTCTAATATCACTATTAGCCCAATATACTTATAATGATATAATCTATTGTAAGCAGAATGTCTTAGATATCTACATACTAATCCCCAGAACCTGAGAATATATTAGGTTACGTGGTAAAGGAGAATTAAGTTTAAAATGGAATTTAAATGGAATTGATCTTAACTATAGAGAACTGAGGGTTGCTGGAGGGGAGGTGGGCAGGAGGGATGGGTTAAATGGGTGATGGGGATTAAGGAGGTCACTTGTCATGAGCACCAGGTATTGTATTTAAGTGTTGAATCATATATTGTACACCTGAAACTAATATTACACTGTATGTTAACTAACTGGAATTTAAATAAACACTTGAGAAAAAAATAATAAAATGGAATTAATATTGTTTGGGTGACCTTGAGATGGAATGTTTTCCTGGATTATCTTCGTGAGTTCAGTGTAATCACTACATCCTTATAAGTGGAAGAGGGAAGAAGAATAGGGAGAACAGACAGATTACAGTGGGAGACAGACTTGGCCCAATATCTCTGGTTTAAAAAGTGGAGTAAGAGGGCTATGAGCCAAGGATGTGGGTGACCTCCAGAAGCTCAAAAGGGCAAGGTAACAGATTTTTCCTTTGAAACTCTAAAAAGGAAAGCAGCCCTGCCAACACTTGGATTTTAGCCTAGTTAAGACCTATTAAACACATCTGAACTACCTAATGATAATAAATGTGTATTGCTTTAAACTAATACGTTTGTCGGAATTTGTTACACCCGCAATAAGAACCTAATACACAATCTCAAAAAGGAACAATTAAGAACTAAAAAGTAATCAAGGAAAAGCTTTCAAATTTAGTTTCAGCGCTGTCTTTTGAAGAAGTAGAGCACTTTATACTAGTAAAAATATGTCTTGTTTTACAGAGTTGGCACAATACTCACATATATAGAAGAATCTGAAAGACTGTGCCAAAGCTGTAACTGAGAAATAAGACATACAAACAAATGTTCTGCTTTTTGCTTATCATTTAGCAATTACATGACACTATTTATGTAAATTGGGTAAAATGTTCTTTTAAAAATTTTTCAAAGTTTACAAACATTTAATTGTTTTTACTCAGTCTATAGAATTTTATTAAATCATTCTGAATTAAAAAAAACAGGTGGTTGGTTTTTTGGGGAGGCCTCTTTAGCTCTTAATTTAAAATTCACACAGTTACTTCTGCCTACTTTGTAAAGTGAATATTTTTCCTATGGCCTAAATCAATGGGCAGAGAAGTATACTTATGCCTTGGAGGAAGGGGCAGGGTAGGAAATGAACACTAGCTGAAACATCATACACTGTACAACACCCAACAATAAAAAAGAATCTTGGCTAAAAGTATAATTTTTATGCTTCCCCAAGTATTGGTATTCATTGTCCCATCAACTAATCATTCAGTGGCCAAAGTCTATTCAACCATAAAGAGTTTGAACATTATAGTGAGTTAAGCCAAGTTTTATTTCCTGTAAATTTTATCCAAAATTATACTTTGGACCCTCAAAAAACATCACCCCATATACTTTATCGGCTTGGGGAAGAACTATTATAAACACAAATTTAAATGGTCAATTATAATTATGCAGCCATCAAAAAAAATGAAATCTTGCCATTTGCAACGACATGGATGGAACTAGAGGGTATTATTCTAAGCGAAATAAGTCAATCAGAGAAAGACAAGTATCATATGATCTCACTGATATGAGGAATTTGAGAAATAAGATAGAGGATGATAGGGGAAGGGAGGGAAAAATGAAACAAGATGAAACCAGAGAGGGAGACAAACCATAAGAGACTCTTAATCTCAGGAAACAAACACGGTTGCTGGAGTGGAGCGGGGTGGGAGGAATGGGGTGGTTGGGTGATGGACACTGGGGAGGGTATGTACTATGGTGAGTGTGGTGAATTGTGTAAGACTGATGAATCACAGATTGGTACCCCTGAAACAAATAATACATTATATGTTAATAAAAAATATTTTTTAATTAAAAAAAATAAGTGGTCATTTATATTTGCACCTTAGGGTGGTTATGTCTGTTAAAGGCCAAATAAAAATCAAAAATACAAATTTAGAAACATGAATTTAGAAATGAGAAAATGAGAAAATAGTCTTGGAAATGAAATCTATTTGTTCAGGAATGTGCTTTTCAAAATAAAATCCTGAGTACTTAATATAATGGCCAATTATAGTCTTTGATAGAAGAAGAAAGTCTTAATCGTATCTCTGAACTGTAGGGAGTTTTGTTGGAATGCAACAGTTTCTTTCCTATATAGGTACCAAATCTATTTTAAGAACTTATATTTAGTACTTTTGAATATATGTTAGATTGGTCAGAAATGTTCTTTGCAGTCTATAATGAGCCATGGGGTTAATTTTTTCATATTGCTGTCCAGCTAATTGGAAAAGTTTTACTCATCAGTAATAATAAGCATTAAATATCATTCTTGGGATCTAGTCCAATAACACTCTTAATATACAATAATACTTGTGTGTTTCAATTTTTATTATATCCTAGGTAAAGAGAACATAACAATAGCATTTCGTTATTTATTTTAATTGCCTTTCATCAAGTAAGTTCATAGCTAATTTCCTTAGAAAGTGTACCTATTTTAAGTTCACCTCTGTAATATTTTTAAACATGGTACTTCCATTTAATAAATAGAATATTAAATATTACATAACGAGACATACACTCTTATAAGTTAATAGGGAAATTATTGTTTAAAATCTAGCTCATCTGGGTCACCTGGGTGCCTCAGTTAGTTGAGCTTTCAACTCTTGATTTCGGCTCAGGTCATGATCTCAGGCTCCTGAGATAGAGCCCAGTTTCAGGCTCTGCACTCAGTGGGGAGTCTGCTGGAGATTCTCTCTCCCTCTCCCTCTCCCTCTGCCTCTGCCCGATCCCCTGCTAGCATTCTCTCTCTCTCAAAGAAATCCTTAAAAATATAAAATAAAATAAAATCTAGCTCATCTGCCTGTTCTATTTTTTATCATTTAAGAAGGAAAATTAGGTCAAGAGAAGATATGATATCCACTAGAAGTGTTCAAGGCATTTATCAAATTATCTTCATGTTCTATATCTTTTCTTATTTATTGACTTTTATGTGGATACCGTTCTCTTAGAAATCTTGACCACGGTGTATCTCTAGACTTTTAGCTTTGGTACCCTTCCCTGGTTTGTTTCATCCATATTGTGTTAATTCCCTTTGTCAGTCTGCCATACTTGGCCCCTACATTCACCTTCCTGACTGGTCTAAACTTTCCACCTCTGCATTAGGTAGAAGGATTGAAGAGCATGCAAGTTCCAATAAATGTTTGTATTTTATTCATGTGCATTATTTTAACTAATTATATCTACTACTGACATTTCTACATTTTTTTTTAATTAGAAGTGAACCATCATTCAATAATTCTCTCCTTGCTTCTTTTCTGCAATACCATTTTACCCTGTGTTTTTTTTTTTTTTTTTTTTTTAATTTAAAACTATCCAGTCGAGGGCACCTGGGTGGCTCAGTTGTTAAGTGTCTGTCCTCGGCTTAGGTCATGATCCCAGGGTCCTGGGATCGAGTTCCACATCAGGCTCCCTGCTTGGTGGGAAGCCTCCTTCTCCCTCTCCCACTCCCCCTGCTTGTGTTCCCTCTCTCGCTGTGTCTCTCTCTGTCAAATAAATAAAATCTTTAAAAAAAAACCCAAAACTATCCTGTCAAAAAATGATTTTTAGTGGATCTTCTTCCTTAATTTGCCTCCTACAATTTAGTGCAGCCTACTTTTCCTGTCTTGGTTCTCTATAAATTTCTTTCTATATGTTTATCCCGGGTACCTGCAATCAAATCCCAAATCTCAACCACCAAAATTTTATGCTAATGACTTACAAATTTTAATCTCTAATTCAAAACTATCTCCAAAATTTTCTCTCTCTTTCCCTCTCCATCTGTCCACTAGGCTGGATAATTCATAGACATTACAACTAAACACCCTCCAGATTCAACTTGTCTCTTCTTCCATTTGTCCTTATTTTATTTAATACCATCACTATGAACCCAATCACTCAAGCTAAAGATTTTAGACTTACCCTAGATTCTTCTTCTCATCCCTTATACGTTTCTGCAGATTGCTCCTGTATTCGGTTTTCTATTTGCTCCATCCTCACACTCTGTACTTCTACTGTTTATTTCAGACCACCAAGCAATATACTGAACCATGCTTTTTATCATGAGCTCAATTCAGTACATGGCTCCACCATAATGCCGGGTATCCGTTATTTCCCAGTCCCTTCCAGGACCACCCGAACCTTCTCTACATTGCTTTGTGAGGTGGATCTTTATGGATTATATCCATAGGCTTCACTGTCTTCTGACTTCTGGTTGGTTCCTTTCAATGGGAAGCTCAGGAAGGTGACTGGAACTGCACTGAGAGTCAACTCTGGAGCATTTATTAGCTCATTTGTCTCTTAGTGAGTCTCCATCGATTGGATTCGTATCTCCACCAAAGGCCACGGCTTCGGTCAGGCAATCTTTTACATACAGTTACTTCTCTGGTTTAACACTCAGCTTGCCCCTTCAGGCCTTGTAGTGTGTCACCACTGGCTCATGCTATTCCTGGATTGCCGCACTGTTCTTTTCAGTTTCCCTAAACTGCATCAATGCCTCTGCAAATAGTGCTTGTATTAATACTTCCTCACAGTATTCTGTAGGAAAATACCTCCTGATCCTCTCTGGGACTTGACTGATTCATCCTCTTAATTAGCCATGTGTCCCTGCATCAACTGCTTCATTTCAATAAGCTTCAGTTTTCTCACTGTAAAAATCTGAGCAATAGCTCTTCATATGGTCTTAATGAATATTAAGTGAGATTATGTATTCAAGTGCCTAGCATAATATCTAATAATAGAGGCTGAACCACGCAACATTACCATATTGGTAGGTCAGGCAGTTGCACATTAGCAATTGTATGTGTTTCAAACTTTGCGCTCGAGAAATATTAGCTTTATTATCGATATCCTCATTATTTTCTCCTCACCTCAGTTACTATAAACGCTTCCTGACTTGTTCCTAACTCTGCTCCTCGCTTCCATGTGCTCGCTAAACATACCAAATTGTTTCCTTCATTAGAAGTTCATGAAGTTCTCCCTGTCATGCCGAGTCACCAAAGACTTCTTCCTCTCTTCTTTCATTTACCAATTTTGATGCAGCTTCCACAGAACAGCCTTCACTGACAAACTCTACTAGGTAGTTCCCACCTGGTATTTTTCTTCTCAGAGCTGCCTAGCTGTGCTTGTCACAAATGCCATATTTTATAATAATATGTGTTACTTTTAAATTGTTTCTCCTTATTCACTTATGTATAAAATCACAAAGAGAAGGAATTTTGTCCCATTCACTCATACTTATAAAAATAACCTCTATGCCAATGTTTGGCTCTCAATAAGTATCTGTTAGAAGTATAAATTAATAGTTAAATAGAAAATACGAAAAGAATAAATGAAAACCTAAGTATATGTCCCTTGTGACCTTAAAATATTTCATTGGTTACCCCTCGGTTCAAAATGAAAATAAAAACCTTGGATCCAGGCCCTACCTCATTCCTTGGTTTCTTCTAACACACTCTCACAAACACTTTGTGCTCTCAGCATAACAATTCCCACCATAAGTCACTTAGCTTATTCACATCTTGTTTTCTTTACCCTCACTATTTTCTGAGTCTGGAATGACTATCTTCCCTTTTCTTCTTAGCCAAGTCATTATACTCTTTCAAGACTCAGTTTCAGATACCCTTTCTTCAAGACAGTGTTATGAATTCCTCAGTCTGACTTAGGTATCCCGCATCTTTGTTATCTTAATAACTTGGCATAAATTTTAGCACTTGCCATAATAGAGTTGTGCTCCATATAGAATATTGTTATCAATCCCCAAGTATCTTCTAGGGTTTATGTTAGGTGATTAGGCATGGAGAGTTGACCATAGACCCGCAATCTGTTCCCTTCATACTTAAAGGAGATGAGTGATGAATGATTTCTAAGAGCTCTTACAAACATGCTTATAATCTATATTGTTTACTGTAAAAAACAATAAGCATGGTTGGCTGGAGAGTAGGTGGTAGTCAAGTGAGCATTTTACTATTTGTGCAATTAACACTGTATAAAATGGAGTAGTCCCTAAACTCTTAAAAATTCATGTTAATCCAAAAGCAAAATTTATCACAATTTACTAGAAAATGAACACCTGACAACTTTGAGCTCCTCCAGAAAAGGAATATTGCATCTCTTCTTGATGCTTATGTATAGCATTTGCATCATTACTATAGTTTGGTGCTGGGTAAGATCTATTATTAGTGTGAACCTGATTTAATAATTAAACCCTTTGTAGTAATGCTATACCTGAAAAGTAATGCTATACCTGAAAAGGGAAATTGTTGATGGGAGTATTACTATGTCATATTAAACAAAGTGTCTTCTTCAAGGGCCTAACTATATAATAAGATAAATATAGAGTGAGATGGGATGGCTTTCTGAACACATAGGTGGCAGATTGAAAAAATACAAGATAATAGTACATTAAAAGGAGAAGAGCCTAGGTCTATACAGTGGGGATATTAAAAAGAAACATTCATATAAGTAGAATGTATGGGTTTGGGACAGAAAAATAGGCATGGACATAAAAGAAAAACAGCCCTTCTATATTTTTTAATTAAAAAAAATACAGGCAATGAGGAAAATCTGTGCTTTTAATGAATACATAGTTTCTACTTATTTCATTTATATTTAGTATACCACACCTGGAAAACTGAGGTAGAATAATTCCCAAAATGAACTGTGAAATTCGGTGGTTTCATCACTAACCATGATCTTTAAAAAAGTAAAATTATAAATAGATAGATTACATGAGTATGTGAAGACAACTATCACGTAGAGTCAGATCTTAAGTTTGGATAATGGTATCAGAGAAATACAAATAGAAATGCCATCAAATAGGCCCATTTATAGTTCAGAACTTTAAAATTTTATGAAGTAAAATTGGCATATCTGGGTTCTGGTTGTCTGAGCATTGGCTACCTTAGGTTTTGCTGAAGTGCCAGTTTAATGAATGTCTTTAATATCTTTCATGAGGTAATGTTCAGGTCTTTTTTTCCCTTTCATGGACTAGATACATGGATCAAAGATGTCAGAATTATAAGCAAACTGATTAAAAACCCTTATATTATAGGTGAGTGAAAAAGTCATGTGGAAGTTTAAATATCAAGAACATGAAATATGTTCATTGAACACAGAGGGGAGAAAACATCCTCTAATCATTGGGTATTATTATTTGGTTCTAAGGCCCTTTTCTCCCGTTTGACTCAATGACCTATATATGAGTTTTATTTGTTGTGACACTTGAATTTGCAAATGACCAAGACCCAATTCAAACTATTTTAAGCAATAAAGAAAATCAATGGCTTATATAACTAGAAACTCTAATTGCATTAATTTAAGTTCCCTTCTATTAGTGCTTTCAGCTCTCCGTCCTATAGTGGTAGCCTAATTCTAAGGCTTCTGCAGATGGAAGCCCAAGAACCATCAGTTCTAGGCTTCCCTCATTTGCAATTGAAGTCCCATGAGAAATCTCACAGAGGGCTCTGACTGGCTAGCCTTGAGTCCTGAGTTTATTTCTAAATCAATCCTTTTGCTTGGGGGTTGGGATATTCTAATTAGCTAGGATCACACTATGTGATCCCCCTTAGATCTTGGGGGATTCAGTGAGCAACTATAGAATCATCTAGACTGAGAATATGAGATTCATAGTCTCTCACCAAGAAATTTTGAACAAAGGTCTCTTTCAGCTAACGTGCTAAGTCTGGATATCTCCTTGCTTTTTTAAAAGTTGTCTCATAAAAGATCTATTTCAGAAACAGGTAAAGCCTAGGATATTACATGTATCACGTGAGTGGAGAGCAATAGTTTTTTTTTTTTTTTCCTGTTCCTCCTTTACTTTTTTTTTTTTTTTTTAAGATTTTTTATTTATTTATTTGAGACAGAGAGAGTGAGCGAGAGCACAAGCCAGGGGGAAAAGCAGGGGGAGAAGCAGGTTCCCTGCTGAGCAAGGAGCCTGATGCGGGACTCGATCCCAGGACTCTGGGATCATGACCTGAGTGGGAGGCAGATGCTTAACCATCTGAGCCACCCAGGCACCCCTACTTTTTTTTTTAATATTTTTTATTTATTTATTTGACAGAGAGAGAGAGGGAGGAAGGGGGAGAGAGAGAGAGAGAACAAGCAGGGAGAGCAGCAGAGGGAGAGGGAGAAGCAGGCTCTCTGCTTTGCAGGGAGCCCAATGTGGGGCTGGATCCCAGGACCCTGGGATCATGACCTGAGCTGAAGGCAGATGCTTAATGAAGTGAGCCACCCAGGTGCCCCTGTTCCTCCTTTATCTTTATCCTTTAAAAGTTATTAAGTTGGGAGAACTGGGTAGGTTTCTTTCTTCCTTCCTTTCCTATCCCCTCCCTTCCTCAAGTAATACCTTGTTTGAGAATATTTAACATGAATTTCAAAAACTCTTATGCTATAGCTATATGCAATAAAATTGATGAGAAAAATGAGGTCAAGAAAAATTAAGATGGGGAAATAAAAGCAAATAATACTGTTAGTTTTTTTAATGCATTAATATCCTAATCATCTGCCAATGGAAGATAATATATTCTGGATTCCAAACATTCCATCAGACCAGTCAAAGAGACCAAATAGTTACATGATTCAGAAGGTACAGAAAGAGAGGAAATCAAACAGCTCCTCTGAAGGAACAGGCTTTTCTGACTCTGAAACCAGAGAGGTATTTCTTTTAAGAGCCTTCATAGAGGGGGAAAAAATGGGAGAAGTCATCATAGAAAGAATACCAAATAATGTACAATACTATCAACATTCTTCTAGTAAATATAGCTATTAAATTTATAAAAATTTTGGGTTCAACATTTCTACAATAAATGAAGCTACTGGATTTAAAGAACTATTTCTTTAAGTCCACCAATATAAGTTAATATCATTTAATGAAATTTCAAGCCTATAAAAACCATCCTCAAAAAGGGTTAATAGAATATTGGTCAAAATTTTAACAGAACTCATAAAGACTGCATTTTCTGCTCCGGTCTCCTGTGAGCTACTGCAAATTTGTAACCATGGTAGTGATATTATCAGATTTGATTTTTGAAAAATTATTCCATTAGCTTTTGTAATAATGGATTGGGGTTTGAGATTAGAGGTAAAGTCATAATTGTATTAGTCCAATCAGAAATGGAAATGGAGGAACTTTAGTCAGAGACCCCTTTGTGCACTCAATTTTATTCCCTCTAAAATGCAAACCTACTTCTTTCTAACTCCCTCTGGTTCTTCATACCTCGGTCTATATGTCAATTCATGTAGGATTTATTCTCTAACTTTTCTACTTTCTCCCAAAAGTTAGGTCCTACTCCTATGTGACCACTCCTCTCCTTGTCACATAGGAATATGTTTGGCTTATTGATTTTTCCTCCCACAGAGGTTGTATCCATGATCTCTGTATATATTAGCCCAGGGATATAATAGAGAATTACAAATTAATGGATGAACATACAAATGCACAAGAATAGAAGGTGTTAGCCATGTGGAGACCTAGCAGCCTGACAGCTCCACAGATCACTGAATTGGAAAAAAAGAAGCAAATCCCTTAAGTGTTGTATATGGGTATCCTATTTGGAAAATATAAAAACATGGGAACAGTTTTAATAAACTAGACCTTCTAATGTTGTTTCTTTTAAACATACCTTATTGAAAAAATGATAGATTCGAAAAGTTGCTAGAAAGACAAAAATAACTTCACTGCACTTTAAGAAACCAGGTCATTTTTTAAAGAGAATATCTACTGAACAGTATTAGTGAAAGAAAAATGTTTCGTAACAATGAAAAAAAAAATCAAATTAACAGGGCACCTATTCCCAGATCTCCAAATCAAGACCCTAGGCTTTTTCCCCTCTACCAATTCAACTAACAGCTCCTCTCAACCAAGAGGACTTTCTCCTATTAGTCTATCTATTTGAAGGCACAAGGCTTCATTGGACAGGATCATTCTTAAACAGAACGAGCAAAAGTATAATAATATTAAAAAGTTATTGCAAACTTTGTATTTTGTAATGTTTCTTTCATGTTTCCTTTCTTTGTTTTGGTGGTCATGGTGGTGGCATTTAAGGACATTTGGAAATGGGCATATAATATTCCAAATGAATGATATAACTGGATTGGCTCATGTACCTGTCAAGTGTCCAGGGTAGCATCACTTAAAAAGACTATTGATTTTAACAGCAAATACAAGTGTCTTACACTTCAGAAGTGGAAAAAAAAAATGACTGAGCAAGACTGCCATCTACTTCTTAGAGACCACATTGATTAATCCCTGTCAACATCTATAGATTTCACCTTAAACTCTGCCGATTTTCCACAGCTATTAGATGCTAGGTCTTAAGCAGACAGAGCAAAGAGCGGGGAGACTTTGACACTGTCTTAAATTATAGTGACTCAGTTTGGATCTTAACCAGTGTGTAAGTAACTGAAAAAAAGGTGAATAAAATGTCAGGAGACATGGAGAGCTTTTTTAATTAAAATTTCAGCACTGTAGTACATAACCAATATGTTCTAATATTTGAGAATTGTATGAAATGGTATATAAAATAGTGCAATTGATAACATCATCTCTAAATGAGGAGATGAGTGATAAGGACTTCGTGCAAAAAGCATTAGTCTATCTGTAGAAATAGATTATTCTCCATGTTACATAAGAAAGTTACTTTTTACAAACTAAATGTGTTTTATTTTTTGCTTGTTCATTTGATCTTTGCTATCTTTTCAATTTTAGAAACTGGATTTTTTTTCCAGGTTAAATTTTTTTCTCTTTAGTAAACAAAACCAAGTGCTGAAAAATTGTTGAAGCAATTATTTATTTAACACGATTAGATCCCTAAACATTGCCAAGAAAAATCCTGTCCCTTCCTGCTGGCTAAATCCTCTGTACGTTAAATTCTGAAAGCACACAGGACTTTCCATTTAGGGGCATGCTTTTGTTCGGTGCTTTAATTCTCACAAGAGAATGGCAAGCCTATCTTCAGCTATGTGGATTCTTAAAGGGCATGGTTCTGTACCCCAGTGATGTCACAGAGTAGTTGTGCTCCTGGAGCTCCTCTGTGATCAACTTCAAACGCACGGCCAATTTTTAAAATCATCTAAAACCAAGCTGAAGGACACAACATTTATGTAAGTTTGTCTGAAGCAGCCTCCCCTAAATATACTTGACCATGGAGCCTTTTCTTTTGTAAGAAACATACTTGGGGGCATGGTACATCCAAGGATGGGCGGAAGATAGATGAGCCAACAAAGGAGGATTAAAAAAAGGGAACAAGAAAGAAGCCCCCCCAAAAGTGAAAGAATGGAAAAATAGGGAGAAGAAATTTCAAAGGAAGATATTTTCAGGGGCCCAAGTTATATCCTTACTTCTTGACATTTGAGATGTCGACACTGTTCCTCTCCCAACATGGAACTGTTATTTTTAATGAAAGATGAAGATGACATCATTAAAAATTCTAATTGGAAAAATAAAATTCTAACTTGTGCTCACAAACAGTAGCAATTCTTCTCTCTGAGAAATGCAGTCATTTGAATTTAAATCTGACTCATTTTGGGAGGGATAAAGAGAAGAAAGGGTAGCAAAATAACAGTTCCCTTCAGAAGCCAATAATAAAAACAACCTCACTGTTATATTACATATGATGTGTTGCTAAACTGATGGCAGATATTTTGCTAGGTATTTTATACATGTTATCACATTTAGTCCTCAAAACAACTACATGAGGGAGGTACTGTAATTCTTTTATAATATAGGAAATTACTTAGAGTAATAAAGCTGGTAATATAGTAATAAAGTGGAAGAGACACCATTCAAACACAGGTTATCTGACTCCATAGTATGTGATCTTCTGGTTGTCTTCTCTCTACCATACTACCAAGGGTTTCCACCTATACCAAGGGTTTTCAGAATTTTTTTCTTTGTATATTAAATAGAGTGGATAAGAAAATCCGTGTGTGTGTCCACCTGCTCAAGAAAAAGTTTTGTGTGAAACAAGAGCCAGAGGTCACAATTCATAGATTATCTAAATCGTATGCTCTCCAGCTCTAGATGGTCCTCTTTCAGTATTCTAAGTTAGGGATGTACCACTCTTTCCACCCCACAATCTCCCTGTGTTTGAGTATCTTTTGAACTAGCTTAAATGACCAAAAATCCTTTTTGAAATTTTTCATATGCCCTCATCCCATGACTAAACTGAATTAAATATTCAAAAGGCACTTTTTAAAAAAATGCACTGCTTTAACTCAATTTTTGGTGGATACAGACAAAACAAGAACCAAAAAGAGATGTGATAACATTTGCCCTTCTTTCTATTGCCTTATGGCAATCATGTCTGAAAAACAGTATCAACAACAGCAATGTCAACAACAACACAGTGACAGATTTTAAGCGTTTTCTACATTCCAGGCCCTATTCGATGTTCAAGGTTCCAAGGAAGGACAACCTGCCATGCTAACATTCTTTCTCAGGTTGCCAGTGACTGCTAGTGGGTGTGATGTAACAATGACCCGTTGGCCAGTTCAGGACTTTTTCTACATCTGTTCACCTCTGTTTTCTTTGTTTTGCTATTGCTTTGATTTCTGCTCATAGGCTACACCATGTGAGACAAGTTGCAACAGAAATTCATCTGAACGGGGGCACCTGGGTGGCTCAGTCCTTAAGCATCTGCCTTCAGCTCAGGTCATGATCCCAGAGTCCTGGGATCGAGCCCCACATCGGGCTCCCTGCTCAGCAGGGAGCCCACTTCTCCCTCTCCCGCTCCCCCTGCTTGTGTTCCCTCTCTTGCTGTGTCTCTCTCTGTGAAATAAATAAGTTAAATCTTAAAAAAAAAAAAAGAAAAGAAAAGAAATTCATCTGAATGAAAATACACCTTTGGTCCTCTTGTCTTGTAGTAAAATGTCCTGTTCTCAGAACCAATCAATGATTCTTCTTCCTCATCCATATAAAAAAATACCATTTTATCAACATTTCATCAATGGTACTGGGTCAGAAGGCCCCAAGTGAAACATGTAATACTTATGTATCCATGTAGATATATCCTATCTACAACCTGATTGTGATGCACAGTGGGCTTTTGTGATTTTTTTTTTTTTTGCTTTTTTGTCATTTCTGCTGTTTCTTTAGATTTCTAGATAAATTGTGCTTAAGCTTATTCACAAAACTCTATGAAGAACCTTGGGACTCAGTTTTGCTCAGCCAGGGCACATGTCCCCTCTTTGGCCCCCACCCCCTTAAGACTCTAGGATGGACTTTGAATAGTGGCAGAACCTTGTTTTTCACAGAACCACAGTTGTTTGGGCAAAGGGGAGACTGGCAGAAGACATAAGTTTGGCTTCAGGCACAAAAAAACCTGGCATCTTTCCAAAACAGCAGTGCAACCGGCAAGTATCCTGAGTCAGTTTCCAGTTAGTATTCCCAAATGGGAAACAATAGTTCTCTTGGTGGACTAAGACTCCAGAGAATTCTCTTCCCATATCTTGCTGTAGTTTATTAAGTTTTGGATTGAGTCCTTAAGGCTTTCTCTATTCATTAAAATCCAACACCATGATTTATAGAACTGTCATTCTCTCAAAGTGATAATCACTGATAAACTTTGTTAATATCAGATTCTTTATGTCTAAATGAGGGAGAATGAAGGGTTGTATGGCATAGCAATAATTAAGGAACATACCCAAAGATATGACCATCACATTTCAAGCACAACCACCTGGTCATAGCTGGGCTAACTCTCAAGTCTATAACTCTCCACTGACCAGATTAGTGACTTTAGAAAAATATTATAGCTTATATATTAAAAGCATGAAGTCAAATGCATAAATCAGAAGTCAAGCTTCACACTAATTATCCATGTGTCCTTGTAAAAGCTATTTAACCATTTTCTGTTTCAATTTTCTAATCTATAAAACTGAGATAATATCTATTTGGCAGGATTGTTTTGAGCATTAAAAATGAATATACATATATAGCACTTAAAAGAGCACCAGGCCCAGGATAAGCATGCAATGAGTATCTGTGACTATTGCTGTTGGTATCCTCAACTAACTGAATCATATAATATGGTATCAGATAAGACTCAACACTTTCCATGGAGGTCTACATTTAACAGTTAATAACGTGATCAAAATAGCTCATGCCATTCTACTATTTTAGGTGAGTTTGGCAATGTGCAATACTTTATGCTTTATTTACATTCCCTCAATACTGCTTAGCAGAAAACACTTGCTACTTGGAACTCCCTTCACTTTCCTCTCCACTGTTTCTCTTTATTAGTTGAGTGACTGTGCCTTGGAGTCACTGCCTCCTTCTGCCCCACGAACGCACCATACAAAAATAACCCCATGGTATCTAGGTTAAAGGTTCTCTTGGTTTTCAGTCTTATAGGAGAGAACATACCAATCAGGTATTAAACTTTCAGGGATTCATGGCACTTGGAGGTGAATATGTGACCTTTGTGTTGCCAAATTTTTGTGATCATGAGCAATCTTCACGTGCATAAAGTATTAATGGGCTCTAATGCTTTGAATTACCTTAAACCACAAGTATTACATATGGATATACTTTGAAACCATTTAAAATACCATGGCAAAAAAATTTGTAACGATCTGTATTGGAGATAAAGTTTTCACAAAAATACCTACATTCTCATCTACATGTTATATTACTGTACTTATGACTCTATTCAGTCAGAGGCATTCATTGGACTTGCAAAATATTAGGATTGTTGGAACAGGTATACAAGGAGAAATAGGGGATCAGCAGTCAGCTTTTGGAATCCAAAATTGACTTTGAGTTAAAAGCATGATAAGAACCTTAAAAACCGGATTTTATTGAGAGAATAAAGGATTTTCTAAATTCATTTAGGTTCCATTACCATGTTGAAAAATGGATTTGGAAGACTACATCATAGAGCAGTCTCATATTTTGGAGAAGGTAAACCCTTTTTCACTTGAGCTGTGGATTTTAGTTTCTTTTTTTTTTTTTTTTAAGATTTTATTTATTTATTTGACAGAGAGAAACACAGTGAGAGCAGGAACACAAGCAGGGGGGTAGGAGAGGGCGAAGCAGGCTTCCCGCGGAGCAGGGAGCCCGATATGGGACTCGATCCCAGGACCCTGGGACCATGACCTGAGCCGAAGGCAGACGCTTAACGACTGAGCCACCCAGGCGCCCTGGATTTTAGTTTCTATGGGCAAGAAGGAAGATATGATTGAGGGAAATGCATGGTATAAAGGAGTGGTAAGTCTGCCCTTCCCTTCTTTCTCAGTGGTTTGTGAGAAATGGAAAAGAAAGGTAGTGGGAAAGATGTGTTAAATCTACTCAGAAATTAGGTGAAACCAGCCAAGGGAGCACCTTAGGAACACCAAGATAAGTATGGGAGATCTTGAGAACATCAGGGGAATAAGAGATAGCCTTCCCTGGCAAAGCCTGTAGGAATCTGAAAGCCTTGGATATATCCGACAAACCTCTCTCTAGACCAAATTCAAAAAGCTTCACAGTGACAGCACAGGGGTGATGAAGGGAGAGGACTACACAAATGAGCCTGAAGCAGCTTACCTCTGAGGCAACCTTGGTTTCAAATTGCCTGGGTGTGTAAGCACTCTAGTGAGAAGACTCAGAGGGGCTAAGAGGGCCAGCAGACACCAAGGTCAACAAAGGGGCAATGCAGAGAACAAAAGACTGATATCATGGACCGATCACGCCACATCCAGAACCTCTTTATTAAGTGTGGTCACCAGACCAAAAACTACAATAGACCAGCCACTATGCATCTGAGACCAGAGAGAACCCACAGGACAATAAATGAAACCTAATTCTTCCTCTCCCCTGCTGCCAAGAGAACCAGTCATCCACACTTCCATACACATGTTCAATACAAGGTGCCCTTTTATCCCATGAGAGTAAGCTAAGCCTAACTAAATCCTCAGGCTCCTTATTGCAGAGAATTGGGAAATGGAAGAGAAATTGAAAACAGAAACTTTACTTGAATTAGATTGATTTATAACAAAGATAAAATTTAAACTGAAAACCTAACATTCTAATTTCCATTGCCAATTTTAAATTTGTTCTTGACCCTGTGTGTGTGTGTGTGTGTGTGTGTATACGCACAAGCGCACATTCCTGATTAAGAGGACTGGGTGGATGAGATGAGAATAGCTTGTGGAAGACAGTAAGAGTGATAGTATCAAAGGAAGAGGTTGCCACTCACTATCTGAAACAAACAAAAAAAAGCTGTATTTATTGCCAGTTAAGCAGGGCAGACCTACGTTAGTACCACGCCATCTCTGAACAAAGCCAAGTGCTGATCTCTTCTGGAGTTCAGGTAAGCAAAACTTCTGAGATCGGCCGACCTCAGAAGCAGAGTATGTAGGCACTGGTTGATCTTTAGCCACGGGAGCATAATTACTGGAGTGTGACTGTTGCTGATTTGTACCCTTTCAGAAGGGTGAGGCTATTACAGATTGGCTGGTTTTCAAAGCCTATTTACTGGTCATTGATTCACTGAAACTTGTTTAATATAGGTTTTTGTCCTCAGTGTTAGTATGGCCAGAAAACAAGTCTTGTCCTAGGAAGAAAGTTGCTTTAGGTTTTTGTTTCTTAAATTCTCAATAGGAAACCAACTGTATTTCTGTGCCCTATCTGGGTACACAGTGTAAAACCGCAACTCTGCTTAAAAGAAAATATTATCTTAATATAAATTACCTTATAGGTTTGCAGACAGTTTTTGCTTATAACCTTCTGTTCCCTAAGAACTCTGAAAAGTGTCAAGAAAAACATCAAACGTAAGCAATCCTGGGGAGGCTGGCCAACGATGTATAATAATTTATTTTAGCATCAGGTATTTTAATACAAGGGAGAAATGAACAATGAAGATTTTATAAGATTAAATTATATTAACTGGCCTGTATGTAATTTCAAGAGGTTTATAAAACATAGAAGAGCTTATTAAATTGAAACAATTAACTGGGAAAATAATAACCCCAATACTGACAGAAACACTATCTTCACCATACAGAGGGTAAAAAGTGATAAGCTAAATACCAAGTTCTTTAAAAAATGCATAAAGATTATCAGTTGATTCAAATAACATGAACATTTTCTTTTAAAAAACACGAGAGTAATTTCTCCTATGAAAGAAGACTACTGGCCATGCGGATTATAATAGTTGTCATTGGAGGAAATATACTCACCACTAAACTACAGTTTCTTCCAGTGTCACCCCACGAAAATGACAACTAAAAAAAACGTAATTACTTCGTTAAGCAGCAGCTGGCAAACTAAGGCCTTGCTTCGAGAAAGTGCTCTCTGATCATATTTGTGCTAGGTTTCTCTTTATATTAGTCTCCAATTGCTACCGTAACCAGATACCACAGGATGGCTTATAACAACACAAATCTATTGTCCCATATTCCACAGGTCATAGGCCGACACAGGTTTTACTGGGCTACAATCAAGGTGTTGGCAGGCCTTGTTCCTTCTGGAGGCTCTAGGCAAGAATCCATTTCCTTGTTATTTCCATCTTCCAGAGGCCGCCCTTATCCCTGGCTCATGGTTCCCTTCCTTATCTCCAAAGCCAGGATCATAGCACCTCTCTGGCCCTTCTACCATCATCCTGTCTCTCTCTTCTTTCTCCCTTCTCCACTTTTAAGGATCCTTGCAATTACATTGGGCACACGTGGATTATTGCCCAATTTTAAGGCCATGAGATTAAGTCCATCTGCCAACTTAATGCCCCTTTGCCATGTAAACGAATATATTCACAGGTCTTAGGGCGTAGGTCTTAGACACCTTTGGGGGGCCATTATTCTACCAACTACACGCTTTCTTGCCAACAAATACTGTCCTGATCCCTATCAGAGAGGTGAGCAAGAGGGTAATTGAATGAATTTAAATCAATCATCAGATTTTCTTTAATTGGTCATCAAATAAACCATTCAGAGAGTAGGGAGGCCTGTGACCCAAGTAGGAACTCACAGAGGGGCAGTTAAAACCATCCTTGGGATTTTCATATTGGAGACTCATCCCAAACCTATTAGAATGTAATCTAGGAGGTGTTGTCCTTCTAACAAATTCTCTTTTGTTCTTTCATCTAGTTCAAATTGGGTTTCCTTCCTTGCAATCACAGCCTTCTGCATCATTTGCCTGAAAGTGACTGTACAGAATTCAGACACAGAGGGGAAAATTTTTTTTCAACCTGACTATCCACCTCTTAAATTGGTACTACTGGAGAGTGATATGAACAAAGATTTATTGTCTAATTTACTTTATTTTCTGAGAAAAGAGTGTGAAAACCACCAGAAAGGAGTCATAATCTTATTTCTTAACTGAATCCCCATCAGCAGCTAAAAGGCTGTGGCACTGAAGGGTAATAAATCAGCTTAATACGGTATTGACTAATGGTTTTGTAATTTTCAAAGTGCCTGTATTGTTCTAAATCTTGTTAGGATTTTACACCGCATTGATATGATTTCTTTTTGTAAAAAAAATAATATGCTCAAAACTTATTGGTGGCCTTCCAATTTCATTTTTTTCTCAACTGAAACCATGGCAACCTGTGGATGGAGACTTTCATTTTTTCTCTGTGTTAAAGGGATCTCAATCTTCTACGACTAACCTTTCAGATAAAAATCGCTTTACTACAGATATCTAATAGGAGTGCATTTCCCTAAACCTTGAAATAGATCCAAATACATTATTTTCCATACTTTAATACCATCTAAATTTAAGTGGTTAAAAACATATAACAAAGTGATTTCTTTCATTTTTTCCAACAGTTTTCAACATGTTTTACAAAAGAAAATTATAATTTCCCTAACATGGCACATTATCTCTTTCCACAATAAGCTACAAGAAGTAAAAATGGGACCAAGTGACTAAATTCTCTATCATGGGTCAAGATCCACTTTAACTATAGTCTGAACCTGAGGATATTTTTTTTTTTAAGATTTTATTTATTTTTTAGAGAGCGAGCGAGAGAGAAACAGCATGAGAGGGGAGAGGGTCAGAGGGAGAAGCAGGCTCCCCGCTGAGTGGGGAGCCCGATGTGGGACTCGATCCCAGGACCCTGGGATCATGACCTGAGCCAAAGGCAGACGCTTAACCATCTGAGCCACCCAGGCGTCCATGAACCTGAGGATATTTTATGTAGATTACTTATTAGTATGCTCCAACTTCTCAGTTACAGTAAAGCATTAAAGGCATTTTATTCAGTTTAAGTGTAAAACCAACCTATGGGAACGGTATTCAGAGTAATATTTGTAATAAAATGGTAATACTAAGTGAAAAAATGGCATTATGATGTTATAGATCAAGCCTTTCATTGGGAATCCAGCTATTTGGGATCTGGATATATTTTGGTTGTACATTCAAGAAATACTGGCTTGCTGTATGTTGGGCCCTGCACCACACACTGGGGTATAAATGGTAAAATAAACAATTTTAGAAAGGAAAAGAATCAGCTAAGTGCACATTAAGTTTAGCCCAGAGTCACTTGAAGCAACCAACCTCCCCAAACACACAGATCCCTCCTCTCACCCATTACTCATGGAGGTAAGTATATGTACTCCTCCAATACCTCCCTTTCCCATTCTTTTTTATTGTTATGTTAATCCCCATACAGTACATCATTAGTTTTAGATGAAGTGTTCCATGATTCATTGTTTCTGCATAACACCCAGTGCTCCATGCAGAATGTGCCCTCCTCAATACCCACCACCAGGCTAACCCATCCTCCCACCCCCCTCCCCTCTAGAACCCTCAGTTTGTTGTTCAGAGTCCATAGTCTCTCATGGTTCGTCTCCCCCTCTGATTTCCCCCCCTTCATTCTTCCCCTCCTGCTATCTTAAAAATCCTTAGTCCTCATGGAATCTAATGTGAGAAATAAGAACTAATGACTATTGTGAAAAATGATATTTGTATACAATGAAAGAATAAAAGGGGTACAGAGGTATATGTAGCTTGTATATGGTCCCCCCACAAAAATGTCCACATCCTATCTGATAGACTCTGTGACATTACCTTACAAGGCCAAAGGGATTTGGCAGGTGCAATTAAGGTAAGGATTCTGAGATGATGGGGATTATCGTGGCCTTCCTCAGTGGGACCAATGCAATCACAAGGGTCCTTATAAAAAACACAAAGGAAGGACAAAGTCACAGAAAAATGTAATGACAGACGGAGGTCAGAGAGTAGAAAAGATGCTGAACAGATGGCTTTGAAGATAGTGAAGAGGCCATGAACCAAGGAGTCTTCATGGGCTCTGGAATTGGAAAAAGCAAGGAAACAGATTCTCTCCTAGATCCTCTAGAAGGAACAGGGAGGGACCTGCTGATACCTGCATTTTAGCTGAGTGAGACCCCCGCTGGACTTGTGACCTAAAGAACTGGAAGAAAAAAAATGTGTTGTTTTAAGCCCTTAAGTTTGTAATCATTTGTTAACAGTAGCAATGGGCTACTGCAACCACTGGTAAGATCTTACTGCCGTAAAAATTAATCTTAGAGGGGCATCTGGGTGGCTCAGTCGGTTAAGTGTCTGTCTTTGGCTCGGGTCATGATCTCGGGGTCCTGGGGTCAAGCCCCGCATCAGGCTCCCGGCTCCCTCTACCTGCCACTCCCCCTTCTTGCATTCTCTATCAAATAAATAAATAAAATCTTTAAAAAAAATTAATATTAGATATTATTCTATGAAGAATTCTAAACGTAGACAATGGATTTTAAGTGAATAATAAAGACTGCAAGTACATATACATATGTAATAATGTTCTAAATATTTCCTTTCTGCTTCTCAGTGATTCACTTTGATATGATCCTTTGGCTCTTCATTGCCACATACGACCATCTTGTTGATCTCTATTCATATTCAGTGTAACTTTCAATACTCCCAGTTCTTTTACCTCTCTCTTTCTCCCACCCCAAGCCTTTATAAATATATATGTATGCACACACACATACCCCTAAACACATATCATAATGCCTTTCCATTCAGAAAACTTCTAGCAAGAATCCCCAGCAACTGCATTGGTAAGGACTTCTATTTTCTTCCAGAACTTAAATAAGTATTTTCTCTTTTCTCCTTTTTCTAGATCAGTGATTTTCACTGAGTGAAGCCAACAAATACCTTGCTGAGTGGAGTAAGATCCCACAATGTAAAAAGAAAAATAGAAATGTCATATATAGTGTTTAAGTAATGTGGATCTGGGAGCCCTTAATGTACTTTCAAAATTATATTCTGTAAGGACTACGTGTTAAATACCACACTTCAAAATTGAAATTCTTGGCAAACTGCCTTGACTGATTTTTTAAAAAATTTATTCCATGTACTGAAAAATCTCTTGATCTGACGAGTTTTTAATCACATATTCCAGGATCTGAATCTGAAAATCTCAAAAATGATTCCACCTAATGTGGCCAATTCACACACACAAACTAGTGACACTATCAGGTAAGTCCATGCATTAGAGTCACTCATGTGTGTGAAACAGAACGTTAAAAAAACCATTTCCCCAAAAGTGCAACTTTACAATGGATTATGTATGAAACCCATATGCCTTAGAGAAATCTCCTACAGAGATCACTCTGGAGTATCTCATTCAAGCAAAGAATTTTCTTCCTATACATGGATTTAAAAGAATTCATCTCAAGTAAAATAAATGAGTATGTGATTCTTTGCTTTTTGATTGTATCAAACCAATCTGATTTGAGTAATGTTTTTCTTTCAATTTGGTAAAATGATAACAAAATTTTCAATGATCCTTTGAAGGTAAGAAAGAAAACTTCTCCCATTTAAGAAAACAGTACTTTTGAGGGCTCTGTGAATCCTTACAATATAAATGTCTTTTTTTCCCCTCTTAGTCTCTTTGCCCTTTTATTCTTGCCCCATTATCAAGTCACCTTGCAAACCAGAACAAAAATTTACTCAACCGGGTGCCTGGGTGGCTCAGTTGGTTAAGCGACTGCCTTCGGCTCAGGTCATGATCCTGGAGTCCCGGGATCGAGTCCCGCATCAGGCTCCCTGCTTGGCGGGAAGTCTGCTTCTCCCTCTGACCCTCCTCCCTCTCATGCTCTCTGTCTCTCATTCTCTCTCTCGCAAAAAAAAAAAAAAAAAAAAAAATTACTCAACCATGACAAAAAAAATTACTCTTGAAGTCTGAGGAAACATGTTTGGCATTCACAATACAAACCTAGCTCCTCACCTATGGTGAAACCTTCAATTAATTTGTAACACAGAGATAAATTAAGAGTTTATTATGCCCACACTGCAAATACCTGGATAAAAGGTAAAATAACCAATAAAACAAAAATTATTTCTGATATTTGAGATGTTTAGGGATTTGTTGTCACTTAATTTATCCAGATGTGATAGATATTTTTTTAAGATTTTATTTATTTATTTGAGAGCGAGCATGCACACAAGAGGGGAGGGGTGGAGGGTCAGAGGGGGAGGGCAAGGGAGAGTGACAAGCAGACTCTGTGCAGAGCATGGAGCCCAACGTGGGGCTCAATCCCACTACCCCAAGATCATGACCTGAGCTGAAACCAAGAGTCCGATGCTTAACTGCCTGAGCCTCCCAAGCGCCTCAAGATGTGATAGTTTCAACAACTGAAGTTCAGTCTTTCTTTTTCCTTTAACAAACTAATAAATGCATTGAAAAACACAGATCATTAATAAACTCTGGGATTTGTTGAAGATACTCCTGTACACAAAGAGAAAGTAAAACGACCACCATTTCGGCCAGTCATGTTTTAAAATTAAATCAAGTGTTAAAAACCTATCTTGAAAAAACTGCTGTGCCTAAATACAAAAAATCGTGAAGCATTACTGTGAGAAATATGCTGTGCTCCTTTTCTTTTTTAAAAAAGCATTTTTAAATATTAAAAGAATAAACACTCAAAGGCCCTGTGACTTACTGCTGGTATTTTCTAGGAGAAACTAATACATTACTGCAGAATGCTGAGGAGCTGCTAGGCACCCTTAAAAACTAATTATTTTTTCAAATGTTGACTAGCGGCGGTTTTCCTAGATGGATTTTTAATTTGAAACCTACTCTCCATTTTTTTAATTTAATAAAAATATTTTGTATTGCATCTGTCTTCTACTGGCAATATTGCCAGTTTGTACTGATTTTTGGCATATTTTCCCTCTTAATTGCTTTTCTGTATTCTACAGCATTATTATGCACGGATTTCAAATAAAAGTAAACGGTGATTAAACACTTTACACCCTGAAGAAAGGGAATTTGAAAGCCTTTCTGAAATGCAAGCAATCCTTGAAAACTCTATTAAAATATGAAAAAAAATAACTTACTATTGGGCATTTTAAGAACGAAAATTATTTCCAGCATCTGTGATTGCAGTTTTCCTTAACTAAAAAACAACTTGATTCATTTTTATAAAATGTTTGCCTTTGTGACATAAGTTCTATGATAATCATTATATTTCATTTAAAAAAACAGATTTACGAAGGTAATTCCTGGATATGGCATGTTTATTTAATAACCACCAATGTGTAAATATACTATTGTTTTAAAAAGTTACAATTTTTTTCAGAGTACCTCTATGTAATCTTAGTTTTCCTTTGTTAACAAAAAGTAAATAATTATCCTTAGCTGATTATTCAATTTCTCGTAAGACTTTTACATTACAGAATCTAGACTCAATAAATATAGCAACTTATGATCAGGAGGCAAATAGCAGCCTTTTTATTTTGCACGAAGAAGAAATAAGGAAGAGTTGGTTCCCCAGTCTAGTCCTTATTTATGTCAAAAACTTAAATTAACTGCTGGTTTTGAACTCATTGCCATGTATTTAAATCAGTTAGGGAAGAATCAGAGGGTCAATACAAATATATTTAAGGTTATAAGATAGGTTCAATCTTAGGACCTAAGTTTCCCATTAATTCAAGAATACTGTATTCAGAATTAGATTATCCTGGCCGACTGGTGCCGTAATGGAACAGGTTTCTGATCCTAAAACTCTATGAAGAAAAAGGGAAGTGTCCATAAGCATGCCATCATGACATATTTGTCTTAATATGGATTTGGCAATATATGAACTTGTCCTGTTAAATCTATGAATTTCATTTTTATCTTTTCTTTCCACACTCCTAATCCCATAAAGTTTTCCTATTCAGTCTGACAAATCTTTTAGGCCATTTCACAAGGCCAAGTTTTAGTGTGAGAAATGTTTAATATAAATCTCTCTGGCTTTGGCAACAAAAGTAGTCAAATAGAGTAACTGAATGAGTCTACTTATAAATTTGTCCCTTTCAGGGACTTCAAAAAGTCTTGTCAAATATTCTTAGAATATTCCTAAAATGATACGATAGGCCATAAGGAAAACCCTAATACATTTCCAAATGTGCATTTTGTACTGTTATCACTGTTGGAACATAGTTCAATAAAACTAGAAATTAAAAGCAAAACTTTAAATTAAGAAAAAGTATTTTGGGACACCTGAGTGGCTCAGTCAGTCAAGCAGCTGCCTTTGGCTCAGGTCATGATTCCAGGGTCCTGGAATCAAGTTCCACGAAGGGCTCCTTGCTTGGCAGGGAGCCTGGTTCTCCCTCTGCCTGCTGCTTCCCCTGCTTGTGCGCTCTCTTTGACAAATAAATAAAATCTTTAAAAAAAATAAAAAACAAACAAATAAATAAATAAATAAAGGTATTTTGGGGAGAACACTTTTCCAAAAATATTTTGGAACAAAGGAGAAATCAAAATAGAAATTTTAGACTGTTTTGCATAGATCAAAATGAGAAAATATCTTGTATCAAAAAATCTATTGGGGCTAAATTTGTACTCAAGAAAAAATTAAAGGCACTGTGAATCTTATATCATTGAATGAGAAAGCATAGTAAGTGAAATAAATTCACTCCAAGAAGCTAGAAAAGCAACGGTCAAATAAAAATAAGAAAATTAGGAGAGAGAATATAAAGATATAACTAGATAAATTCATTAGAAAACAGAAACATTACTTTTTTTTAAAATACAGTGAATGTTTTTTTAATAAATCAATATATTCATGATTGGCAAACTATTTCTGTGAATGCCCATGGAGTAAATATTTTTTAAGCTTTGCAGACCATTGGATCTCTGTAGCAACCACTCAAATCTCTCATTGTAGCATGAAATCAGTCATAGACAATATATAATGAATGGGTATGACTATGTTCCAATTAAACTTTATATAAAAATGAGCAGCAGACAAGATTTGGTTTGCATAGTTGCCTGACCTCCGAATTAAACCAAGCTTTCTCAACAAGGATCCCCATTAGTTTTCTAGAGTGACGGTAGCATTCAGGACATGAATAACTATTATATCATATCATATCAAAGAATAGGAGTATTCAGAGGAAACAAAGCAAAAGAAAACAACAAATATGATTATGTTAGTATTAAAAAGAGGTGCATATCATAGAACAGTTTACAAAATTTATGTGGATTTGTAGGTAAAACGAGTTTAATGAAAAACTTTTTGCTTCTTGCAGAAACCTAGGAACTTGAATGTACTGAATTTATTAGGAATAGGCACTGGAAAAATTCAAGTAGTGATGACAGTCTCCAGCAAAACTAAACCCCCAAAACAAGAAGAGATACAGTATTAGAAGATATATGTAACAACTTGTATATAAAATTGATAGAGAAGTTAGTATTTTTATAAAGAAGAAGAAATAGCCATGTAATTTTATATATGTAAGCAACCACTATGATCAGTTCAGATTACATTCATGAAATGATTAGCCATTATTTGAATAGGTCTTTCTTTACAAATTTGATTATCTGAAAAATGTAAGATTAACAACAAAAAGTTAAATAAATAGAATTCATGAACTTTCCCTTTGAGTAAACCAGTATTAAATAAGGACTTATTTTAAATCAATAACCAATAAAAACACTTTAAGAAGATGAAAACAGTAAGGGGAATAGGCCAAATGAGAAATGTATATAGTCAACACGAATAAAAATTTAAAACTATGCGAGACAAAAGGTTTGGTAAAATGGAGACCTATCATGATCTTGATTAGGAAAATTCCATATTGTCAAAAAAAAAAAATGATCTCCAATCACTATCTAAATTCTAATTGTGATTAAATTACATTAGTATTTGGAGTTTGGAAAACTGATTCTAAATATAGTCTGAAGGAATAAAAGTGACATTAGCCAACATTTATGAAAAGATTATCTGACTAGCAGCAAGAACAGTGATTAGCAGTCCCCAACTGTTAGCTCTTTTAGGCTCCACCTCAGTTTGTGAGCTGAGTTCACACTGTTCTTATATTACCTCTGGAAAATAATTAAGCAAGTATCTCTAATTCCCATGTCACTCACCACCGCTGCCACCTTGTTCTTTTCTGAGCTCATAAATATCTCTATATAAGAGGTCTTGGATGACTTGAAATAAGAAAAACGGGGGCTTGTTCTACAGATGTCAGCTAGGAATATGGGGCAATTCTGGAAAAGGAGAATGGCTATACTAAAGGAACTCCCAGGAATGACTTTAAGAGTGGGGAGGGAAAATCTTCAAAGGGTAGAACTTAGAACAATACCCTGGTCATTCACTAGGTCAAGCAAGAAGTGACCATATATATTCAGCTGGTGGCAAATGGCCTCACCAGCTGATCAAGGTCCTAGAAGGAGAAACAATGGGAGACTGGAGACAACAAAGACTGCAATAATGGCATGTGGATGGACAGGAAAGTGGGAATTAAATGAGACTATCTTTGTATCCCTTGTTACTGCCCTCCAGACAATATGATTTAGCCAGTTGCTAGTAGTCCACCTTCAACATTGGCTGGAACTGTCATGACAGGTACACCAATGGAGTGGTCATGACAAGCAGAGATGTAGGGTAGTGGGGGCTCAACAACATGGCCCCCCCTACTTACCCAGGCTAACCTAGCTGTTTCTGCCTTTGAATGCCAGCAAGAGAAACCAACAATGAGCCCCTGGTATGAGAGTATTCCTCATAGAGACTGCTGAAAAAACCAGGGGTATATTCATTCAGGTATGAACATTTATTCTGGGTATGGAATTTTATTTCTTGCCCACAGTGTCTCAGCCAGCATCATTACCGGTAGCCATTTAAATTACACTTCGGATAAATATTTAGTAATATAAATAATATATAGTGTGTGACAAAACAGTATCCGATCCCATAATCATTGAACATGATGTATGTGTATGGAAAAAATGATCCCACATAGATTATAGTGATGATCTGGGTGGTTCTTTTTTATATGAATTTTACCTTCATTTTTTTTCCTCATGTTACAGGCTGATTTTTATGTTGGAAACATCAAGTACTCTAACAAATATTTTTTTTTTTAAATCTTCTTTCTTTTTTTTTTTTTTTTAGGATTTTATTTATTTATTTATTGGAGAGTGAGCGAGAGAGAAACAGCATGAGAGAGGAGAGGGTCAGAGGGAGAGGCAGGCTCCCCGCCGAGCTGGGAGCCCGATGTGGGACTCGATCCCAGGACCCCGGGATCATGACCTGAGCCGAAGGCAGTCGCCCAACCAACTGAGCCACCCAGGCGCCCTAACAAATATTTTTTGATTTAAAAATAACATCATACATCATTAGTTCTCAGTTGGACAGAGCATTAGTGAATACCATAATAGTTTGAACTATTCCATCTCCTACAACTGAACATCTTGTTCTCTGAATCAAGTTGTGAATTTTGTAGACAATCTCTGCACTGACCAGACTTAATTCTTTTTTTTTTTTTTAAAGATTTTATTTATTTATTCATGAGAGACAGAGAGAGAGAGGCAGAGGGAGAAGCAGACTTCCCGCGGAGCAGGGAGCCTGGTGCGGGACTCAATCCCAGGACTCTGGGATCATGACCTGAGCCGAAGGCAGACGCTTAACCATCTGAGCCACCCAGGTGCCCCAGACTTAATTCTATTAGAGTATGTTGGATGTCATTTTTACATATTCATCTGTAACTAGTATAGCCAATAGGGAGGGAGTGTGCAATGCGATAGCCCTGGGTCTATTTGAAGGATTACTGCTAAATAAATAAGCAAGGGCTGCAGTTTATAGCTCCTTCTCAAATCTTTGGCAGAAGAGCTATACTACTAAATGAAAATTCACTTTGCTTAAAAAAATAGCTCATATGTATTTTTTACCTTATCTCAATCCTTTTCACAAAAGTAAGGGCTGGTGAAAAATATAGTATTTTATCAATTGTATATAAAGTAAGCAATGCCAACAAGCATATGTCCCTGGGGATCCATAGACTACCTAACAGCTGTCTCTGTGACTGTTATCTAAAAGCAACATTCAAAAGGCTCCTTGGGGACAAAAGAATATAGGATATGAATTGCTTGTTAGTATGTGTTTGTTGTAAGGGGTATGGTAAACCAAATACGAACTTTTTCTTTAGTGGCTAAACAACTAAATATGTTTGCTAATCAATGGCCAATAACATTAGTATTTATTCATTCTTATACTGTTGCAATGAAATAGGTGTCATTTTACACCTACAAGTGTGCATCTACAGCTCAAAGCCAAAACTTTGTGTATGCTTTCCATGAAGGTTTATCATTTCAATGTCTTCTTCTCTTCCCTTTACTGAGTTCATTTTATAAAGAGATAACAGAAATAACCATACACCCACCTTATTTTTATCTAAAATTCTAAAGCACTGTAGGGTAGAATAATGATGTAGATGGTTTTTATAAGTAGAAAAACAGACCAACTCTCCATTTCCAAGAAAGAAATAATCTGGTAAGTGCTTTCTTCATTAAAGTGAATATATTTAATTCAGATTACAACACTAATATAACCTACCTGCCTCCATTATTTCATAATCGTGATGCAAGATTAAGTATTTCTCTTTCACACTGACCTAGCTTTTTCCAGACTAGTATCAGTTAAAGATTGATCTAATAAAGGAAAATCATAGAAGTAAAATTATGAAATTCTTAAAAATATATGGTTCAAAGGGCACAATACCTCCATGTTTTCCTAACAACGAAAGCCTCAATCAGTTTTAGAGACCAGTATTTAACAGCTTCAAGTATATTTCCTAAGCAGGTAATTCACTGAAGTGTTAAATCATTTTAAGTGAACATCATATGCTACAGAATTCAAGTGAATATTATTTTCCCTACTCAGGAATTTTAACTATCCTGTTTTAGTTTCACTGATATCATTTAATATCATGGTAGGTATGCATAAATGAACAGCACTGGATGTGGATAAAGCCTTGTAAAAAGCATTCGTTTGAACTATAGCTACTTTCACCCTCTACTCGAGACTTACTTCGTAAACTAGAAGAAAAGCCGTATCAGCAAATTACAAAATGCTATTTGCTCTGTTACTGTGTTCAGACAGAATCTGTCTAATCCTGTTTCCAGAGGAGGTGCAGTTAAGTTATGAAGAGGTAAAAATACCAGTAGGAACTGCTAATAGAAAGACCAAGCGTAGGCTATCGTGGAATAGGACAAATAAGTTTCCAAAGATTTTATTTTTTACTTTATTAAATAATAGCCTAGACTAGTTGTTCCAAAGATTCATAGCAGTTGCAGAAGACGACTTTGTTGTGCTACCATCCTTACACATCACTTCCTCACTGTGGTCAGGTGGCCACTCGAACACAAACATCGTACCTCCCTTCCAGCTAAATGAAAAGAAAAAAAAGGAGGGTTCCTTCTCTGAAGAAGCACATTCTAAGAAACCTCACAGAATTTTTTTCATACGACTCTTAAAATATATCCCATTGTCCAGAACTCAGTCTCATGGCCACACTTAACTGTAATGGAAGATGCAAAATATAATTGGTTCACTGTATACCCAGATAAAAATCAAGAGTTTTGCTACTGTAGATAAAGTGCAGACAGCAGTCCTTCATACAGCCACTAACTTTTTTTTTTTTTAGATTTTATTTATTTATTTGACAGATCGAGAGGAGAGCACGCGTGTGCAGAAGCAGGGGGAGCGGCAGGCAGAGGGGGAGGGAGAAGCCTGATGTGGGGCTCCATGTGGGGCTTGATCCCAGGACCCCAGGATCATGACCTGAGCTGAAGGCAGATGCTTAACCAACTGAGCCACTCAGGCAACCCAGCCACAAACTTTTAGAGAATTGCTCTTATGTCTCTTTTTGAGACCAAGGCAGTATTAACGCAGACGGATACAGAATTTTATAGGCCGAATGTGAAAACACAGAACTAACATGGAATATCAAGGGGAGCATCATTTTTGATACTAAGCAACTTACGCTTTTTTCTATTAAAATACATGCAATTGAAGTTTTCAAATGGCTTATTTTTTTCATTCACTTTTAACAACATAGGTAAATGTATCTTTTGCTTTATTTCATGAATATGAAGCTAATATTACATGCTTTGAAAAGCATGTAAAGTATTTTATATTAAAAAAACGGGGGAAGACACTAAAACTCAAAGATGTTTAGACTTGGAGGAAATAGCAGATCTCAACTATTAGGCCCTCTTCATATGGCCAAAAATACTGGTATTCTTTCCTTAACTCCAAACTACTTCCCTCTTTACTGTCTTTTTCACATACAAATGTATAAGCTTTTAAACCTATTTGTGGATCTCTCTTACTATTGTAATCTGTCTGAAAATACATAGTTTATTATTTATTTTATCAAACATTTATAAATATATAAGGTAATAATAATAATCAGATAAAATTATATAGATAGATAATAGTTTATTATTTTTGATTGCTGAAAAATCAAAATAATCTCAAGAAGCCTAAGGAAGAAATAAAAATCCATAAACTCCCAGAATATATATTCTGGTATTTACTCTGAACATCTAAAATCTGGACATTTGGGACTACTGAGTGGCTCGGTTAAGTGACTACCTTTGGCTCAGGTCATGATCTCAGGGTCCTGGGATCGAGCCCCACATCAGGCTCCTCATTCAGCATGGAGCCTGCTTCTCCCTCTCCCTCTGCTGCTCCCCCTGCTTGTGCTCTCTCTCTCTCTCTGACAAATAAATAAAATCTTAAAAAATAAAATCTGGAACATTTCATTTGTTCCAAATTTTGCTCCTTCTTTGTGAATTTCTATAAAAATATCTACAATATAATGCAAATATAATTTCACATTAATAAGTCTGGATAATGGCTCCATTAAGTTCTGCCCCCAAAGCGGTATAATTTTTTTTGACAAATGTCCATATTTTTGCTATTAAACTTGATTATTAAAGGTTGACTTTTGCTAATTACCTTGAATGCCATCTCTTGGTAAGCAATCATGATTATTTGGTATACATTTATTCGGTATAAATGTCTATAAATCGACTTGGTTTTTGGCAAACAAAAGACATGCTGCTTCTTAAGGACTTTGTTGCTTGATGAAAAAAGAAAATCAAACACCCAGAAATTTTTAAGAATTAGTTGTTCCAGAAATGCAGAGCACGGTCTGTTACACAGCAGCTTCAACAGACAGGTATGAAACTAAATAATGAATTAACTTATTAATACAACTTAAATATTGGAGAAAGTAATTTGCTACTCCTTTTAATTGGCATTTGATCACGAATATTTTTCATATGCTTCAGTTCTTTTTGAATTGTCAGTTAAAGCTCTTTCCCCCGGGTCTAGATCAATGATTCTCAGAGTTTAATTCATACACAAATCACCTGGTGGTCTTGCTAAAATGCAGATTCTGATCCCCAGGTCGGCTGGAGGACCTGAGATTCTGCTTGCCTAACAGTGGGGTCGTGGTGGGTGAGTGGGGGCGGGGGGAGCGGGGTTGTTGAGCAGTTGCTTTTTTGAATACAATTTGAGTGACAAAGTTCAAGGATACCTAGAACCAATACAACTTTGTAAAAAATACTTTACTTTTGGGGCGCCTGCGTGGCTCAGTCGGTTAAGCGTCTGCCTTCGGCTCAGGTCATGATCCCAGGGTCCTGGGATCGAGCCCCATATCGGGCTCCC